>NC_138776.1:119702863-120022863 GCF_965119305.1 Pelophylax lessonae | reverse complement strand
AAGGAGTATCAGACCACTGCAAATCTACGAAGACCTGGCCGTCCCTCTAAACTTTCAGCTCATACAAGGAGAAGACTGATCAGAGATGCAGCCAAGAGGCCCATGATCACTCTGGATGAACTGCAGAGATCTACAGCTGTGGTGGGAGACTCTGTCCATAGGACAACAATCAGTCGTATACTGCACAAATCTGGCCTTTATGGAAGAGTGGCAAGAAGAAAGACATTTCTTAAAGATATCCATAAAAAGTGTCATTTAAAGTTTGCCACAAGCCACCTGGGAGACACACCAAACATGATGAAGAAGGTGCTCTGATCAGATGAAACCAAAATCTAACTTTTTGGCAACAATGCAAAAGGTTATGTTTGGCGTAAAAGCAACACAGCTCATCACCCTGAACACACCATCCCCACTGTCAAACATGGTGGTGGCAGTGTCATGGTTTGGGCCTGCTTTTCTTCAGCAGGGACAGGGAAGATGGTTAAAATTGATGGGAAGGTGGATGGAGCCAAATACAGGACCATTCTGGAAGAAAACCTGATGAAGTCTGCAAAAGACCTGAGACTGGGACGGAGATTTGTCTTCCAACAAGACAATGATCCAAAACATAAAGCAAAATCTACAATGGAATGGTTCATAAATAAACATATCCAGGTGTTAGAATGGCCAAGTCAAAGTCCAGACCTGAATCCAATCGAGAATCTGTGGAAATAACTGAAAACTGCTGTTCACAAACGCTCTCCATCCAACCTCACTGAGCTCGAGCTGTTTTGCAAGGAGGAATGGGCAAAAATTTCAGTCTCTCGATATGCAAAACTGATAGAGACATACCCCAAGCGACTTACAGCTGTAATCGCAGCAAAAGGTGGCGCTACAAAGTATTAACTTAAGGGGGCTGAATAATTTTGCATGCCCAATTTTTAAGTTTTTTTATTTGTTAAAAAAGTTTGAAATATCCAATAAATTTTGTTCCACTTCATGATTGTGTCCCACTTGATGTTGATTCTTCACAAAAAAATTACAGTTTTATATCTTTATGTTTGAAGCCTGAAATGTGGCAAAAGGTCGAAAAGTTCAAGGGGGGTGAATACTTTCGCAAGGCACTGTATATGTGTGTATGTGTATATATACATATATGTGTGTGTGTATATATACCCCTACACAGAAGTTCAGATGTCATGCCTGCCTCCAAAGACGTCCACAAAAAAGCCCGATAAACGCCTGAAACAAAAACGCCCAGGTGTAAAAGGAGCGGAGCCCCATCCCTGCTCTACTAATAATTCTAAGAAAAATGATATTTTTCTTATGGCGGTCACCCTGACATGGATGAGTTCTGTCACCCTGGCATAGCAGTCAGAGTCAGTTCACCCTAAACTACACTACGGTCACCCTGACACTTAACACTTTTCCTACAGAAACTAGATTATTGAATCTAACTATAGTGATATATAGTACCTTAACTACACTAGATGTCCCTTTCCTCACACTAATAATTGCTAAATGACACTTTTGCAGCAGGAGTAACAGAACTGCTTCCACTCTCTTCCACAGCCCCTGTATTACAGTGCTGGAGATTTGGCGGGGCTATGTTATATACTGGGGGGCATATTCACTACTGATTGGCCTCTGGACCCCCTAGTCACTCCAATCACATTCCTAGCATCCTCCTGCCCCCTCAATTGGCTTTTACTCACGTTTCTGGTCCAATCACGGGCCCAGTTCCTGTCCCATTGCATTTTGGGCGGTTCTGGTGCCGAATTCCGAACTTTTACCGCAAAAAGTTCGGAATTCGGCCGAATTTCGAACAGTCAATGTTCGGGTCGAACCGATGGTCGACCTGGACCGTTCGATCATCCCTAATTCTTAAGTGTCTGTTATTGCCCTGTACATTTGAGTATTCTTATTATCCAACACTGCCTGATTGCTATTTGTACATACCAGACTGCGGAGTGTTCGGCTGAACCGATTTTGGGTGTTATGCCAGGGTTTGGCTGACTGACTCTCTTATACACCTTTTGTTGTTTGGTTAATACAGAAAGTCTGCTGAACTCAGTTTACATTGTGTCTGTGATTCCTTCTAAGTGGTATACACTATGTCTGAACCTAGAGTGTCAGATGAACTGGGAAGTTCCCAGGGTCAGGGCAGCACTAGGGGACAAGCAATATCTAGCGGCCTCCATGAGGGTAGCGCTACATTTGCGGGCTTGTCCAGGATATCCTTCTGCTGCAGGCTCCAGCCAGTCAAGCCACGAGCCGCTGCGTAAGAAATTGATTCAGCTGCTGAAGCTGTGTGGGGACAAGCGCAAGGGGCTCTTATGGAGTGTTGCACCATCGTAGAGGTCCCAGGGAGTGAGTGCACATAGCAGGAAATTTTACAGTGGGTAAGGACCCTAGTACCAGAACAGAGAGAGTACATTTTGGACATGAAGGGCAGAGTTTACCCTGAACTGAGTTCGGGTGTTGATGGAATGGCAGGAAGACATACCCACTTGCTTCCAGTAAGAAGAGGTACATCTGGTGGAGGGGATGAATGCCTGGGTAATTCTGTTACAGTCAAGAGAAGATTAAGCAGAAGAGCAACCACAGGTCAGTGCAGGAAATGGCTGACACAGACACCTATGGGGCCAGGGTTTCCCCTATTTTGTTCTATGATGATATGAGCCAGCTAGTTGAGAGTTTGGTGAAGAATGGCTCCGCCACTGCCAACCAAGTGTATAGAAAACTCCATTTCTTCTCAGGGCAACTACCAACCCCTATTGGAGAGGGAGAGTTTGAGACGTGGATGGGTCAAGCCACACAGGCAGTAGAAGAGTGGAGCCTTCCAGAAGCTGTAAAGAGAACGCGGCTTAGTGAAAGCCTTAGAGGCCTGGCAGTAAAGGTGATCTGTAGCTTGCAGATAGGAAAGAAGGACTGTGTAGCTATGGACTATATAGAGGCCTTGTATGCTTTATTCTGGAGAGTAGAGAAGATTTCTGACCACTTATACAAATTCAATCACACTTGAAAGGGAGAGAGACTTTCAGAGTACATTTCCCAAGTGGACAGAATGTTGCACCAGATCATCTTAAAAAAGGGCATAGATCCCAAAGATGGTGGCCGAGTCTGTCTGGATAGAATCCTATAGGGGGCATGTCCAAATCACCCAATTGTTTTGAAGTTGTTGTTGAAGGGAGCTCAAGCAGTCCCTACTTATCCAGAATTAGTAAGAGACGTGAGAGAAGAGGAAGCTTTACTAGAAGAGAAAAATCAAGACGCAAGACAGCTGGCTATGGCTGTAGGAAGGAGGGAAAATGTTTCAGATGGAACCCAGTTTCTCAGATGAGGATAGTGAGGCAGACACGGATCCAGAGGGGAATGTCAGTTTTGATGGCCAAAAGTTGGATTGTGAACCAAAGCAAGTGGAACTGTTGACTTAGGTCTCTCAGGCTCAGACTCAAATGCCCCAAGCTCTCATGTGAGCGATGGAGACTCAAGGAAAGATACAGGAATCAAGGTTTGACCCAGGAGGGCCAATGTTGTCCCAAGTCAAGGGAAAGAGATGCTTCAGATGTAGGGAAAGCGGGCATTTCAGGGCTAAATATCCTAAAGAAGGAGTTAGGTCAGAATTATTGGCTGAAGTGTTAAAGGCATTACAGAAGCTGTTCTTCACAAAGCAAGAGGAAAACTTTAAGGGACCTCAGTGAAGGAACCAGATGAGGACCCCCAAGAAGAGCTCCAAAGCTCATAAACAACCGAAACCTAAACAACACGCAAGATCCTCCACCTGTCCTTTTGCTCCTTTATCTGTGCCTAGGTATGAGACACTCAAGTTAAAGAGAAAGGCACAGAAAGTCAATAGAGCACCATCCATTCGAGGCAACCAAGTCTTTGCCACAACGGCAGAAGCTAGCGAGGGTTCTAATGATCAATCCCAAAGCAAGGAATCTGTCGAAAAACTTGGTAAACCCATTTCCGGTTGTCCCCAAGAAGAGTTTCTAGTTTATGGATCACGTTGTGTTTGGTTGTTCTTTTTTCTTTTTATGTCTGGCTTATTTTTGGTCCTCATATTTATGCTGCTGCTACACCTGCTTTATTGATGGGTATATATGGTTTGAATATGCACCTTCCTGTACTGGATATGACTGAATGGCTCTCATCTTACTGCTGGCGCTCCCCTTGACAGTATTTTTTTAATCCCTTCTTATGTCACAAATATGACCCTAATATATTCCTCTATGTAAATCCTTAATTCCAAAATTAGGCGGTCCCTGGTATTTAATTATTTGCAAAAATATAAACCCTATCTTGTCTTCAGGAGACTCATCTCATTGTTTCTAAAGTCCTGGCTCTCAAATGTGCCTTTGTTTCTCACACCTTCAATTCCACATATTCCAGTTACACCAGAGGAGTCTTCATCTTGGTTGCTAAGTCTCTGCGCTACTCCCTGTAAACAGTTGTTACTGACACTTTTGGGAGATTTGTCATCGCTGTTTCGTACATTTATAATTTGTGCTCCACTTTTGTGTCTGTTTACATCTCATCCCCTTTCACAGTGATCTTTTGGGATGCGTTAATGTTGAGGGTGCTCCAGGTGATAGAGGGACCAATCATTATGACGGGGGATCCTAATATGATATTGTCTCCTGATCTTGACAGATCATCCATACCCAATCCAAATGCACCATCTTCTTGTTACTGGCTTATATTGGCCGGTACAATTTAGTGGAGGGTTGGAGATAGAAGAACCTACAGACCCGAGCTTATTCATGTTTTTCCTCCACATAACAAACCCTCTCTAGAACAGACTTGTGTCTTCTGACTCACGATATTCTCATGAAAGTGGTGGATATGAAGTAACCACGAGGGCCATCTCGGATTACTCTCTTTTGTTACTCACTATTTCTGAGCCCTCCGTCAGGTTACTGTATATCCTGTGGAGGTTAAGCCCCTGTGGCTAAAGGAGGAGCTTTTTTAGATGACCACAGCCTCGGCTATTAGGAACTACAGGTCAGAAAATACAACAGAGGTCCTACTAAGTGTTACGTGGGACGCTTTTAGGTCTTCTCTTATGGGGTTCTATTTCAGGTGTTATTAAACAGATTAGGTCAGAAAGAGAGTGGAAGGTTAAGGCTTATGAACAAAATGCTACTGATGCTGAAGTTGAATATATCAAGAACCCATCCTCTTCTAATTATAGGTTCTGGAGATATCATTCCCGCCAGCTTCACTTACTATTGATAGAGAAAACCCAGAAAAAACTCCTTTATCAACATCAACGAGTGTTTGAATTTGGAGATAAAAATAGTAAAATACCAGCTTACTTGGCTCGTTCTCAATATGCTTCTACTTTTATCCCCTGTATTTATAATGAAGAGAACATTTTATGTACCTCTTCAGATGATATTGCAAGGTCCTTCACAACATTCTATTCCCAACTCTACTCCTCCCAGGTTGGTTATGAACCGGAAGAGGTTCATGGATATTTGGCACTGATTCTGGTATCTGTACTGACCAGAGAGGTGACGGTAGATTTGGATCTCCCTTTCACCACGGGCGAAATAGAAACGGTGATGCAATCCTTTCATCCAAATAAGATGCCTGGGTTAGACAGTTATCCGATGGAATGGTATTGCACTTATAAAACTTTCCTGGCACAAAAACTGTTGGAAACATATTAGGATGCTTTTGATAAGGGTGTTCTTCTGGACTCACTATGGGAAGCTTTGATAGTTCTGATTCCCAAGCCGCACAAGGACCATACACTTTGCGAATCTTAATGGCCGATAGTCTTTTAGACGCTAAAATACTGTCAAACTTTTGTCAAGACAGCTGAACAAAGTGATAGCCTCTGTTATTAACCCAGATCAGACTGGCTTTATACCAGATCATTCCACGGCCATTACACTTCGGAGGCTCTTCACTGTTTTGCAGACTGAATGGCCCACCGCTAATATAATAGTAGTGTCCGTAGACATGCATAAGGCATTTGATTCTATAGAATGGCCTTTTTTGATAGCTGTCCTTGAGCGCTTAGGATTTGGACCCAAATTTATTGCCTATGTAAGCTATTGTACTCTCAGCCAGTGGCACGTTTAGGAGTCAATATTGTGATTACCAACCCCATTGATATAGCAGGAGGTACTCGGCAGGAGTGCCCTTTGTCACCTCTGCTGTTTGCCTTAGCTATAGAGCCACTTGTGGCTCTGTTGAGGATGGAATCTGCTGTCAAGGGTTGTTGGATAAATAACTTGGAGGAAAAAAACTAAATTTATTCTAATGACACCTTTGCATTTAGCTGATGCACAGGAATCCTTAAATGCAGCCTTGGATCTCATATCCCTATCAGGGGGGATTTTAAGGGTTCAAGGTAGATTGGAGTATATCCATAATTTTCCCCTTTAAATGTGACACATACCCCTGTGGTGTCCTCAAGTGTCCCCCTAAAGGTGGTTTCTACAGTAAATTTAGGTACCTAGGAGTTGATGTACAATCGCCACTGATGACTAATGTGCCCAATAATCTTTCCCCACTTATAACTGGCCTAAAGGATAGTTTTCAAATGTGGTCCAGGCTGCCCTTGAAAATCCTAGGGAGAATTCAATTATTTAAAATGGTTTATCTTCCATGGTTTTTAATGTATACTCTGGCAGGCTCTTGTGTACATTACTAAAATGACTTTTTCGGAAGTAAATATATTGCTTTCCTCCTTTCTTTGATGGACCCAAACCGCCTAGAATCTCACATATCACACTGTATCTGCCGGGTCATGGTGGAGGTTCAGTTCTGCCCAATCTCCAAGGTTACTACCTTGGGGCCCAAATAACACATATTCATTGGTGGTTCTTCCCTATGCTGAATATTACCTCTGTTGCTACACAGGCTGCAGTAATGTAATCCTATGAAGCATTGATTAATGTTTTATATAGAAATGGCTCTTATCCTACTGCAGGGGTGGATATCATTAAATTGTCCTATAAAATCTTTCATATGTGTAATTATAGAACAAATGGAACTTCCTTGGAGACATCTCCCAATGTTCCCTTATGGTGCAACCCGCACCTGCCCTAATTATACAAAATTTTATATGGGACCCGCTGGGCGAGATATAGTATTATTACAAATACGCCCATTACTTGTTTTCTGACTGTAAATTTAAGTTGTTTGGGTACCTATAACAGGAGTTAGGGATCCCTAACACTTTCTCGTTTTATTATATACAATTTTATTTGAGGCAGATCACTTAAAATTCATTTCTAGATACTATTTATTACTGCTGACCTCCTCTTCTCCAAGGATGGAAAGTGTTTTTGAGCAGTGGAAGGCTAACATCCCCAAATTCTGAAATTTGCTCTCCTGAGAGATGCCTTCTAGGGGATTTTGCTGAGGAAGACATGAGTAACTCATAGAAGACTCTCTTAAGGTTAGTGTTTTTTTAATGCCAAAACATCTTTGACTCTTATGTGGAAGGACCCCTCCCCTACTAGTCTTCATTTATGGGTTGATTGAATCAATGAGGCACTACTGCTTTATAAATTAATGTACTCTTCTAGGGGTTGTTGACGTACTCTTCTAGAGGTTGCCCCAAAAAGTTTGAAAAGATTTGGGCTGGCTGGCTTACCTCAGTTTCAGGTGAAATAGAAGTTTGATTACTAAACACTATGGTACCATAAGAAGAAAATGATGGGAGGTAAACTATTCATGTAGTCATATGGTATGAATTGTTCTAGTTTCCCAATGGTGTGGTAATAAATGCCCAAGTGTTTTTGTTTTTATCCATGCTTTTACACCTTTTGTGTATGTTAGTTTTCCCTTTGATTTCCCCCTATTTTTTCCCCTTTCCATGGAGGGGAAAACATTAAAAACAAAATGTATTTATGTCACTTATTTCTTATTATATATCTTTAACAATGATACACTAATATTGCACAGATCGCTGATTGTTTGGATGATATAACATTCCTGTAATAGACTTGTTTCTGTTGTACAATGCTTTGTAGCTATACAATGTTCATTTTTTGACAACATTATTTTGAAGCTCAATAAAATATTACCTTAAAAAATATGGTCTTGCTA
Source organism: Pelophylax lessonae (assembly GCF_965119305.1). Classification (NCBI taxonomy): domain Eukaryota; kingdom Metazoa; phylum Chordata; class Amphibia; order Anura; family Ranidae; genus Pelophylax; species Pelophylax lessonae. The sequence goes on along the minus strand of NC_138776.1, from coordinate 120,014,811 downwards.
CCATTTGAATTGTGCATAGTCTTCAAATGTAGGGGGACATTAAGGAGAACAAAATAATATAACTGAAGTAATGGGGAGTTGCATATTGTTCATGCTCCAAAACATCTGCTGTAAAGGTCCAACATTGGCAAAAATGTATACATAGTTAATAATGCATTTTTTTGTAAATGGACTTCTTTCTTTTGCAGGATCGTCCCCTTAATCCTAATGAACGAAGGACAAGTACAACTACTTTGACAGTAGATGTTCTTGATGGTGATGACCTTGGTCCTCGGTTTCTTCCCTGTGAATCTGTGCCAAATACACGTGATTGTCGACCATTAACTTACAAAGCAAGCCTTCCAGAACTAAGCCCTCCTGTAAGTACAGCTGGTGGTATTTTGTTTAAATGTCTGTATAACTAAACTTTTTTTTTTCTATTTTTAATTTTGGATTTAGAGGGTAAGGATTGAACCTCTGACAGGTTAATTGTTTCTGTCTCTGTCCCGCTAGATACATTTCCCCTTACTTACTCTCCTTGAGATGCAAAAGGAATTGAGAAAAAATCTTGTGAAATTAAAAATTGGGTAGTTTCCCCTCACCTCCTGGAGCACAGACAGAAATTAAGAAGTCCAACTTTTCCCTACTTCATCCAAAACAAAAAAAAAATGTTTTGCCTTAGAAGTTTTTGGATAGATAATTTTGATAGTCAATTATTAAAGGTGGCAATTGTTATAAGTACAGCTATTTAAATTTCTTAGATGTTAATTCCTCTTCTAGGATCATGCACTTGAATTAGATAATTTACTTTGTATAGTCATTAGAGAATCTGGGTTCTTAGATTTGTCTTTTATTTTGCATCACTGTGGTCTTTGAATCTAGGGACCAATTGGTGGGTCTAAATTACATCAGTAGATCACTATCATCATACCCATCCACATATAGTTGAATGATCTGTTTTATTACAACTGAATCTGTAAAATAAAGCTTTTTTGTAATGTACCTTTTTGTAACCCTTGTTAAAATATTTGCTAAAATACTAAAATAAGTATAATCCTGATTAGAGCCTATTTAAACTGGTACTATGGTCCTCTGTCAACATTAAATTCTCCCAGCAGGATCTAAGTTCACCAGGCAACTGCAAAAAAATTGGTTAATTTGCATACAGGAATGGCGGGGGGGAGTAGAGGAAGCACATTTTCAGTTTTCAATTAAAGTAGATATCCTTTTTAACAGTCAAGTAGTACTAAAAGCTATCAAATTCTTTTAAAGTATTTGTATGTTCAAAAGTGTTTTAATCATTTGACTTTGAAATTTTACTTGATCTTGATGAAAAGCTATTCTGCAATTTGTTGCACCATATTCATGGCTTTCTTGATCCCACTAACCTCCATCTCCTGCACTTGACCTTATGTTCTTAAATCCTTCTGTCTTTGAAAATGTTTCTGTAGTCTGCATTATTGTTCCAATTATACTTTTGAAACTCTTCCTTGAAATTCCTGATTCCCATTTGTACTCTTGTTTTGTCCCTTTTTGAGCAAAACATTGGAAAGTGTAAATCTTGTTTATTAAATCCTTGCCTGCATGGCAATTTCTGTGGTGAGCTGGTATAAAAATCATTGAACTTGCCATTGCTTACATATGGAAAGCATAGCTGAAACTAATAGAATGGCCTCAACAAATTTGTTTTTAAAGGGAAATGGTGCTGAGAACAGGTAACGGTAACCTTATACTCTGAATGAAGTCATAACTTCTCATCTGCACACTTATTATATGCCAGTATCATTTTCAGAGGAAGTGGTCAGCAAATACAACATCCAATATTTATCTAAATAAATATTTCCCTAGCACATTTGTCTAGACAGAACAATTATGCTAATTAAAACTAAAATAGTATTGCTTGTAGAAAAAGCAGTTATTGTATAAGCCCAGTTAAAATCTCTTTTTGTGTTTTATAGAATGGGAAGGGTTTCAAGCCTTGTTAGTTTTTATCTGCTGTCAGGAGCTTTAATATACAGTTTTTACTGTTCTGGTGACAAGGAATTAACAGATCAAAAACAGACCAAATGAGGGACACAGACAGGAATTTAAACTGATCTCCAGGTTATATTTAACTCGAAATAGATAATTTGGACAAAGCTGGTCCAAACAATTTACTTCACTAACAGTTCTAGTGGTCTGTGCTTTAAATGCAATATGTAGTCTCAGCTGTGTTCCAGAAGAGGGGTGAGAACTTTCTGTTCTGCTCTCAGAACACAATCGAGTTGGGCTGAGCAACACTCAATCTTTTACAAGGAAATCTATGTCTGTAATCTATGAATAAATACAACACTTCCTCTGTTTGGCTGGGACAGAGAGAATCACAAACTCCACCTTAGCCAATGAGAGGAAGATTTATATTAATTAGTATAGTATAGTATAGTATAGTATACAAAGCTTCCTGTGAAAGACTGAGTGCCATCCATTCAGCTTGACATTATTTTGTTCCAGGAGAAGAACAGGAGGTTCTGTCTGTAGCTGAGACTACATACAGTTCATACAGTGCACACCACCACAGCCATGGCAACTGTTAGTAAAGTAATAGAAAATAGGAATATTTAATTTGGAACAGCTTAGTCTAATGAGATTACTGAAAATTAAATGAAACCTGGAGGTCAGCTTTAAGGTTTCGTTCACATCTGAGCAATTTGAAACTGTGGGCAGAATTGTCACACTTCTGCCTGCACTTCCAAATTGTGCTAAAATCACAACAAAATATGCAATGCATGTTTGGATGCCACTCATTCTCAATTGCATCCCAAATGTGGTAAAATTGCAAAAAAAGTGTGTGACAAAATGCACTTGGCTTAGTGCCAGAATATAATACATGAGCTTCTTTTGGCACAACAAACGCACAACATTCACTTGAATGGGCTGCCCTATGAGCAAAACTTGGAAATGCATGTAAATTGCACAAACAAAATTGAATTGCAAGCAGGAATATGCATTCCCACTATGCAAAATTTGAAGAGGCCTAAAGTTGATGGTTGCTCCAGCATTACTCTACTCATTAAACAAAAAGTATCTTCATGTTTTACTTTACTGCTGTTGAAGATTTTCCCCTACTTCCTTTCTGGTGAAATTGTTGTTGTAGGACAGGGGGACCTGAGGACTTGAATTAAGCATCACACTGCCCCCTACTGCAGTCGGAACAGACAACTGCTGGAGGGTAAATTGCTGCAGTTTACCTCTCTGCCAGCTGTCCATATAGTGTGAATTTATCCTAAGGGCTCATTCACTCATGTGTGCTACAATGCTATTTAAATGTGAATAGACTTCAAAAGTTTAAAGAAACTTTACTAATTAATCATTGTTAACTATTTTATCAAAAGAAAGAAATGAAACACAATCATGTTAGTGGTCTTGCTTCACTGCACTATAAATAACTGTGGCCTACTATTTTCAGCTGTCACAACTGCAAATTAGGGAAACCCAATTAAACCTGTAATGGTCCTAAGAATTATTAGCAGGAGATGATCATATTTTAAAATTGTGCCTTAGCATCCACAAAAAGAGACCTGAGGTGAAATTTGCTCATTCCAAGAAATTTTGTTAAGTTTTCAGTATACGCATTACTTAAAAAAAATAGAAATATCTATGTATGTGCTTTGCCCATCAGTTTTTTTAAATTATATGGCTACTTTTATAGAAGGGATGGTGCATATGAGTCCACCTACCCAATTAAGATTGTTGCTATCAGATGCAATGAGATTGATTTATTAGTGGCTTTGAAAAGTGTACTTTCTCCAGAATAATAGTAGTGAAGATTAAAGTGGTTGTTAAGCCACTAATATAAAATAATCTAATCCACTCTGTAATATAACACTAAGTGCTCCTGTGTCTGTCCTATAGAAAAAATATGTCAATCTGTACCTATATCAGAGCGGCTCCCAGCGATCAACTGATTCCTTGGCTTTCTTCTCTGCCCGACTCACAGCTCCAGTGGGCGAGGCTGAGCACTGCAGCTGATGTCAGCAGGGGAGGAGGGGAAGAGAGGAGAGAAAGCTGAGTAGTCACCTGATCGCTGAGAGCTGCTCTGATAGGTACAGATCGGCATATTTTTCTATAAGACAGGCACAGGAACACTTAGTGTTATATTACAGAGTGGATGGGATTATTTTATAATAAATATGAGTATGAGAGCTGCAGGAGTGGAGGGGTGGTCGCTGACACAGCAGACAGGCAGGGAGGGGAGGGGGGAGGAGAACACAGGAGACAGAGCTGCAGATGACAGAGGCACAAACACTGACCACGGTGTCAAGGCTCAGCAGCCATGATATACCGTGGTCAGTGTACAAAGGGGAGGGTAGAGACTGGCAGGATCAGCCATGTTTTTTAGGTGATACCTGGTGCCAAATTACACAGCACAAGCACTGTGCTGTACAGCATGCTTTAAGAAAACAGTATCTGTTTTTTTTTTGTTTTTTTTAGGGTAACAAATGCTTTAAGCTATGTTTACTTTGAATAGTTAGCCATGTTTAAGAGAAGTGAAAAAAAAAACCTGAATTTTTCCTAGGACATAATTGGCTGATTAAAGTAGAATTCCATATGTAATTTTGACTTTGAATAGTTTGTTTGGGCCTAAGGTGACCAATAGGGATGATCGAATGGTTCGGGTCCACCATCGGTTCGGCCCGAACATTGGGTGTTCGAGGTTCGGCTGAATTTAGAACTTTTTGCCCAAAAAGTTCGGAATTCGGCAACCATAACCGACCAAAATGCAATGCTTCAGGAAATGGGCTTTAAAAGCCAGTGATTGGACCAGAACCATTAGCAAAAGCCAATTGAGGGGGCAGGAGAATGCTAGGAATGTTATTGGAGTGACTAGGGGGTCCCTAGACCAATCATTAGTGAATACGCCCCCCAGTATATAAGATCGCCCCCGCCAAATTCCTAGCATTCTTGTACGGGACATGGAAGAGAGTGGAATGCTGTTCTGTTCTAATGTGTTACAAAGTGTCATTTAGCTATTTTTAGTGTGAGGAAAGGGATATCTAGTGTAGTTAGAGTGCTCCTTTACACTTAAGTTAGCTTCAAAAATTTAGTTTCTGTAGGGAAAGTGTTAAGTGTAAAGGGACTGTAGTGTAGTGTAGGGTTAACTGACAGTGACTGCTATGGAAGGGTGACAAAACCCTTCCATAGCAGGGTGACCGCTATAGAGAAATGATAATTTCTCTGAGTTGCTTCGGGACAGGAATATGGCTTCTCACCAGCCAAGCATTTTTCATGCTGCAGGGGCTGCCACTGCCAGTGCTTTTTTGAGGACATGTTTGATGTCAGACATGACATCTGAACATGTGTATAGGGGGTATATATACACATATATGTCTGTATATATACCCCTAGACATATATAGGTGTGATAGTAGCAGAAATATATGCTTGCGCTAATGAAATCATTTACAGTAATATATTTCTGCTACTATCACACCTATATATGGCTAGGTGTCTATATATACATATAATTATGTGTGTATAGTACCACTTTACACAAGTTCAGATGTTTTTCCTGACTGCAAAGAACCCAAAAAAATGCCTTCTATTAAACCGGCAAGGTGTGAAAACCGAGAAGAGAAGCCAACCCCCTGAGCTGAAAGTGTTCTAATACAAACAATCCTTTTTTTTATGGTTCTGGACATGCTACAGAGCTGAAACTTCACATGTACACCTTTTAGACCCCCCACATACGAAATCACACAAAAAAAGTTCTTAAAAATTGTCATTTTTGATAAAAAAGCCAATTATTGAAAAAAATAAAAAAAAGAGATTTTTTGATTTTTACTTTGGATTTCAGATCTGGTCTAAAAAGTGTACATGTGAAGTTTCAGCTCTGTAGCATGTCCAGAACCATAAAAAAAGATTGTTTGTATTAGAACACTTTCAGCTCAGGGAGTTGGCTTCTCTTCTTGGTTTTCACACCTTCTAATACAAACAATCTTTTTTTTTATGGTTCTGGACATGCTACAGAGCTGAAACTTCACATGTACACTTTTTAGACCCCCAGATCTGAAATCCAAAGTAAAAATCAAAAAAATTCTTTTTTTTTTTTAATTTTTTCAATAATTGGCTTTTTTATCAAAAATGACAATTTTTAAGAACTTTTTTTGTGTGATTAATAGTTAATGGGGCATGACCCAGAACCCTAGGGACTTTTTAGGGGCATTTATTGGGTTTTAGGGCTTAAAAATGGTGTTTTTTGATTACCGAAGTTCGGGCCCCATTGATTTCAATGGGGTTCTGAAATCCGGGCCGAACTTTCGGAAAGTTCGGATGTTCTGGCCGAACCGAACTTTTCAAAAGTTCGATCATCCCTAGTGACCAAATAATTTTCACTACATATCCATGCAGCCACTGTGTGTGATGTAATGTACTGTAGTAGCTGCATAGAGTTAGCAGTGCTGTGTTCCAGGAGCAGTACAGGTGATGTCCTGTTTTCTGCCAGAATGAATTAAAGCATAACTCTACTTTTGTGGAGAAAAAACATTCCCCTCTGGGTTATCTACAGTATGTACATTGCAAGGATTATACCAACCTTTGTTGCAGATTCCTACCTTTTGTTATTCTGAAGAAATCACTGTTTGTTCCTCTGTGCTCATTGAGTCTAATCAGAGTGGTTTAATATTTATCAGTCAGCTGTATAGCTGCAGAGCACTAATTAGGAAATCTGCTGGGCCTGCACCCCTTTAGAGGTATTCCTATTCGAAGTATCTCACCAAATATTACATTTTTGTTACGGGGATGCCTGAAATCTGAGTTGACTGTAAGGCAAACTTCTGGGAAAATTGGTGAGCCAATCACACAAGCAGGAAATTGGGGTGTGTTCAGTACACATTCTGTATACAGAACAACTCCAGGTACCATATTGCATTTCATTTTTAGAAAATTACAGCGGCTGCAGATTGAAAAGGAAAGGTAATTTTTAATAACATTCAATTACAATATGACTTGTGTCACAATTGTATACGCTATATATTTTTTCTTTATTTGCTATTTTTTTTCTTCATAAAAGTGGAGTTACCCTTTAAAGTCAGTACTTTACCACCATTCTGTAAAATAGTTGTATTTCTATCCATGAGTACAACGCTTCCTCTGAGTACCCAAGGTGGAAATAATTCCCAGCTCTGTACTTTGGCCAATCAGAGGAAGCCTTCATGGATAAAAAGTCTTCCCCTGAAAGACACAGAAGCATTTAGCCCAACTCTCTTTAAATGCAGCAGCAGACAGGAATTCATCTGTACTGATGCTAGGACACAGTACTGTTTACTGTATATAGCTAATGCTACTACATTCCAGTGCACTCAGTGGACACATATTTATATGTAAGGGAAATAATTTATTTGGGCCAGCTTGACCCAAACAAATTGTTTTAAGTCAAATTAAATTAAGTTCTGCTTTAAGGTAAACACAAAGCTTCGTCCTATTCACTAAGATTAGTGAGTTCACTTTGCTAAGTTAACAGTTTTTATGGGGTTGATTGACTAAAGTCAAACAGATGGTTCACTTTGCCACAGAGCTTAGTGAATGAGGTGAAGCCTTTCTGACTTCTAGCATCCAATTGTGTGCAAGTAAAATACTGTTTTATTTTCCCTGCATGTGCTTTTATATTTTTTGAAAAGTGAAGCTTCAACACATTCCCTAACAAGAATTGAGTGAGATTGCATCAACACAGGGTGGTGCTGTGGATGCAAATATCAATAGAAGAGTGCCATATCCTATATTAGTCTAATCAAAGTTTTTTGGGGGAACTATTGACTTTATAGGCAGCAGAATACAACAAATTCTTTAAAAATTCATACATTATATAGAAGTATGTTAAAAATATAGGAGTAAGCCTGCTGTTAGGTTGAGTTAATCACGCCGTCCCAATAGATAATTAATGTATAAAACAAGTACCTCTTTTAAAAAAAGGTGTACTCCCCGCGCCTAGGAATTAGTGTTTTAAAATTATCTTTAAATTAATGACACACGTGAAAAATATAGCAGCAGCAGTAGTATATAATTAGTATGAAAGGAAAAAATAGGCCTAAAATAGGGCTATCTACAGCGCTTGCTCAAATTATATAATTATAAATATAAATGTAAACATAAATCTGTGCAATTATATATACTTAAAATGTGTAAATTCACAAATATAAAGTGCAAATGTGCAAATATTTTGTGCCAATCAAATATCCATATTTATACGAATCCATAAATAAAATTGATTAATAAAAGTCCATCTTGTATTGCAAAAATATATATATAGAAAATATAAAAAATATATATAAAAAAATTATTATGCAAAACAAAGTTCCGTGATTGTTCCTTTTTCTGGGAACTATGCAGGTGCTCTAGAAAAATTCAAATAGTGACTGATAGAGTGCAGGTGCTAGGTGCTTTCTTCCCGTGCAGTAATTTATAAAATGGGTAACTTACCAAATGTAGTGGGTCTCATATACCTTACAATATTGAGACCAATCACGCTTATTGTTTATCAGACAGTACAACAACTTACTACATATTTTTACTTACCTAGAACATCTGCATAAAGCTCTTGAGGAAGCGCTGTGGTGCGAAACATGTAGAGCCTGAACAAGCCACATCAACCTACACCAAGCCCGCCAGAATATTGGCAGCTGCATATTCTTGGCACATTGATTATTTATTGGAATGGGTTTTCAGTTTGTTTGTGTTTGTGTGATTAGCTCAATCTAATAGCAGGCTTACTGCAATGTTTTTTTTTTAACATATTTCATGTTTTAGAAACTCTGTGATAACATGTATGATTTTCAAAGAATTTGTTGTCTTGCAGTGCTTATAAAGTCCATGGTTTCCCCCCCAAAAAAGTTCATTAGACATTCACTAACTAAGCTAAGATATGAAAATGTCCCTGCAAAGTGTAACTTCCCTTGAAAAGTGAACAGCGTATTTGTATGAGTAACAAGTGTAGGGGCGCTGATATAAATCATATAACAGCTGGTATATAATTAATAGAAACCATTTAAAATAAATTATTCATATAGAATTTATAAATATAAGTGGTAAAGTGCTTGTGCTAAACAGTGCTACATATATACATGCAACGGATAAATAAATATATCAAATAAATAATTAATGTGCAATTGTGCAATATGTGAAAATCATGCGGCAAATAATAAATATTATATAGTAAACAATATATACCAAATAAAGTGCAAATGTGTGCAACTAGCAGTAAAAGTGGTATGACTTAATAGTGACAAAAAAGTGATTAACTCAAATGTGATAATAAATGGTTTATATTAATTATATACCAGCTATTATATGATTTATATCAGCGCCCCTACACTTGTTACTCATACACCATTTTAATAGTTTAACACTTTTAAAAACTCTGGGGCAGCAGATATAATATCTTTAAGCCTTCTCACCTTATTTAGGACTGAGTGCCTTCACATTGGTTTTTCAACAGCGTATTTGTCTTTAGTAAATCTACCCCTTACTTTTCTATCATTCAGAGGGAAAGTACACTTTTCAAAGCCTCTAGTAAATCAATCCCATTGCCTCCTGTGTCAAAAATTGAAATTGATTACATGCACCATACCTTCTGCAATTGTAATTTTTATATATTTTAGAAAAAAAAACTGATGAGCATATCAATCCTGATGTTCTCAGATATTTTTAAAATATATAATCCCTTGACTCATTCGCTATAAAGATATTTATTTCTTCCAGTGACATTCAAACTAGTTGTTCTTACCAGTCTTCATTATTAATCCAACAGAAAAAATATGGTTCAACTAAAGAGAGAATGAAAAAAAAACTGAAATCACATTCTGTCGGCCTGGCCTAAACACAGTGCATATGAAAGAGTTAGATTGTACTGGTTATTCCAAAATACTTTTCTCTCAAAAGGATGTAAAACAGCAGATCTGTTTTATTGGATACTTATCTTTTGATGAGCAATTTCCTCTTCTATCCCTCTTTGTTTCATTCAATCCTTTTAGTTTACAATCTTCCTACTGTTGAATTATAGGCCTGCTTAGTACTCCACACATGCAATGTGTTGTCTGCAGTAGATACAAAATGTACTTAGCAATGAATCCCACACAATAGAGATACTTTCAATCCCATTATGTGGTGCTGTATAAAAAATGCTAATTACCAGTTCACTATGACTAAAACACTGTGCTCATATTGATTGTTATTATAAAAATGACTTATTATAAAGTCTAAATGCATATTAAATGCAGTAATAAACGCTGATCAGCATCTAATTAAATTTATATATTCATTTGTCCTATGCCATATGTCCAATGAAATGTTTCTAGCAATATAATTATTCTTTTGTCTAAGTAAAAAACTATACTGAAGACATATTTTAAGTTTAATGAACAAAGCTTCAATTTGGTATGATAACCTAAATCTTGATAGTGCCCTTTTTGTTACAAACTTTTAAATTGTTTTATGAGATCAAGCCGTTCCCTGTCCAAGTGACTTTCCAATCTAAATAAACATACATATTTTAAGTTGAATGGATGTTTATAATAAGCAGCAATCTGATAATCCTTATTACTAGCAATACATTTAATAACGACAGCAGAAAAGCAACACTAGTTCTAGATCTGTTGCCACTTCTACAGCAATCACACTTTCAAGTATGTTTGCCTAGTTTTATTCCCTCAGCTGTATCAATCAAGCACTGGACTATAAGGCCCCTTTCACACAGGCGATCCGATCCGCCTGTCAGTTTTTCATGCGGACCGGATCGGATGCTCCATGCATCCCTATGGGGCAGCGGATGTCAGCGGTGACATCTCCGCTGACACCCGCTGCTATCCGATCCGATCCTGTCCGTGAAATCCAGATGAATGGAAATCCTATTTTCCATCCATCTGGAGGATCAGATCCGATAGGATTGGATGAAAATGGACAAGCGGTCTGTTCTCATCCGATCTCCCATAGAGGAGAGCGGGGATCTGACAGCTCTCTCTGCAAATTTAGCAGAGACGGAGCTGTCATCCACCTGCTCTGTGGGAATCGGCAGAGCGATCCCCGCTAAGCAAAACAGAGTCCACCGGGCGGAAAGCCTGTGTGAAAGGACCCTATTTTGTATGTGTTCAGGTTTAAAGGGATGAGGTGGCAACCCTAACTGACCAGTGACAGTATGTTAAAAAAAAATAATACTAATAATTTTATTTATTTATTTTTTTTACTTTTTTTGGCTTTTTTAACACTTTTTTCATTTTTTTACAATTTTTAACTTTTTACTTACTTTCATCAGAGTAGTTCTGTGCCACTCTAGTAACACTACTACTCTGTGGAGATGATCAGGGATTTATATTTTTACACGTTGCTGTTGAAACAATGATCTTTGCAACAGCAATATTTTGTGCTGTCATGAACGGGTTACATTCCTTAAGGATGTGATTATTAGCGATATGTGATTGGCTACAGCTAATCACATTGTACAGGGTGCTGTAATTGGCCCAAGTACCATGTGATAGCTCTGGGCCAATCACAGCATAGGAAATACAGCTGTTATTAAATTAATTAATTCATAACAGCTTTGTTAACATTGTGATCAGCTTTGAGTACCAGGATCTGCAATTTGGACACAGCGGTTGTGGGATTGGTGCGCTGGGCACCCCTTACCCAGAACAGGCTGGATCACGTATATGTGATCAGGCCTGCCTGTGCCAGCCACCCCCATAAAAGTAGTGTGGGTGGTCAGCAAATGGTTAATGAAGCTTTGTAGTTATTTATTACACATTAGATATTTTTTCATTCATCATAAGATATCATTTATGCAAAAAGGTAATGAGAAACTAATATTGCTCACAATAATTGTTAGTGAATTTACCACACTGGAAGGTGCATTAACGTTATATAAAAACTATACCAAGGGTGATATACAATAAATTGCTCTAAGGATCATTAGGTTACCTTATCTATAACTTCCAAGGTCCCTGAGAGTTTTCAGTCAGCTTTTTAGTAATTCTTCCCTTTGTAAGTGTGATAATAAGCCAATAAGCCAGTGAAATGTATATGTGGACTATAAGAGAAGCATTCAACTGTATACTTTCTTGATTCCGTCAATATTATGGAAATTTCAGTTTATTTAAATGCATTCAAGGGTGTTTCCATTTGCGATTCACTTGTGTTGATGCTTTGCTGTCTTTATAACATTTTCAACAAAGATTTTTGTTTGCTGTTTAGTTTTCTTTAATGTGGCACAAAATATATTTGAGTGTTCTTTCAGTACATCATATTCATTTTTAAGGTGTCAAGTGCAATGCCATGTGTAATTTTCTTTTCTTTTGATACTGGTAAAAGCCTGGTTAAATCATAGCTGAATGTGTTGCAGACAAATGAAGGACACATTTAACACATTTTTATTCTTAAAAGATAAAATACTCTTTGCACAGTTTCATTTTCGTTTATTTCTTGCTATTTACAAAGTTCTTTGAAATCAGCTTGTTTCAGTATAAAGTAACACATTCAATTCGGTATATTACTTTATTTTTTGTTAAACCAGACCTATAGCACATCTGTACTCACCCACTGTTCCATGGTGCCCTGGAGCTCCTCCAGAGATTGCCAGGAGTTCCTTGAACAATTTTGGAATGACCCCTCACCTCATGATATCTGCATATCTCTGGTACATACAGCACTTGTACATCACGGTGTGGGGACTGGAGCAACCTCTTCTCTTATGGACATTTTTGCCACCATTGTAACGGCATTTTCTTCACTGACCACCAATGTAAAGAGGCCTTTTTCCCACTGACCACAAATGTAAGGGGCCCTTGTTCATTGATCACCAATTCATAAGGCTTCTTTTCCATTGACTGTCAATATAAGGGAGTCCTTCTACACTGTTCACCAATGCTGATCACTTAATAATAATCTTTTCATAGTTATTACTTTATATTTCATCATATGGGGCAGGGGGTGTTGAAAAATCCTCTTCTCTGAGAATTTTATAAACTTTATTCTTTCAATTATTATAGAGTGCATTTCGAAAGCCTTATTCCAAAATGGATTAAATTCATTATTTTCCAAAACAATTGTTTAAACAATACCCCATAATGATAACGTGAAAGAGGTTTGTTTGAAATCTTTGCAAAGTTATTAAAAATAAAAAAGGAAAAAAATCACATGTAAATAATTATTCACAACCTTTGCCATGACACTCAAAATTTAGCTTTGTTGCATCCTGTTTCCACTGATCATCCTTGAGATGTTTCTACAACTTGATTGAAGGCCACCTGTGGTAAATTCAGTTGATTGGACGTGTTTTGGAAAGGCACACACCTGTCTATATAAGGTCCCACAGTTAACAGAGCATGTCAGAGAACAAACCAAACCATGAAACCCAAGGAATTGTCTGTAGACCTCTAAGAAAGGATTGTATTGAGGCACAGATCTTGGTAAGGGTACAGAAAAATTTCCACAGCATTGAAGGTCCCAATGAGCACAATGGCCTCAATCGTCCATGAATGAAAGAAGTTTGGAGGGAGGAGAATCTTCCAGAAGAACAACCATCTCTGCAGCACTCCACCAATCAGCCCTGTATGGTAGAGTGGCCAGACAGAAGCTACATCTCAGTAAAAGGCACAGACAGCCCACCAGGAGTTTGCCAAAAGGCACTTGAAGGACTCTCAGACCATGAGAAACAAAATTCTCTGGTCTGATGAAACAAAGATTGAACTCTGAATAGACTGGCCTGAATAGCAAGCGTCATGTCTGGAGGAAACTAGGCACCACTCATCACCTGGCCAATACTATCTCTACAGTGAAGCATGGTGGTGGCAGCATCATGCTGTGAAGATGTTTTTCAGCGGCAGGAACTGGGAGACTAGTCAGGATTGAGGGAAAGATGAATGCAGCTATGTACAGAGATCACTCTGGACCTCAGATTGGGGTGAAGATTCATCTTCTAACAGGACAACGACCCAAAATAAAGTACAAAGCCAAAATAACAAAGGAGTGGCTATAGGGCAATTCTGTGAATGTCCTTGAGTGGTCCAGCCAGTGCCCAGACTTGAACTTGATTGAACATCTCTGAAAATTGCAGTGCACCAACGCACCCCATCCAAACTGTTGGAGCTTCCTGCAAAGAAGAATGGGAGAAGCTGCACAAAAATAGGAGCACCAAGTTTGTAAAATCTTACTCAAAAAGACGTGAAACTGTATTTGCCAAAGGTACTTCAACAAAGTATTGAGCAAAGACTGTGAATACCTATGTATATGTGATTTTTTTTCATTTATTTATTTTAATAAATTTGCAAAGATTTCAAACAAACTTCTTTCACATTGTCATTGGGTATTGTTTGTAGAATTTTGAGGAAAATAATGCATTTAATCCATTTCGGAATAAGGGTGTAACAAAACAAAATGTTAGAAGAAGTGAAACACTGTGAATACTTTCTGGATACACTCCATAAAGTTCATGGCAATGGCCAATATCTGTAAGGCACCTGTTATTTATTTTATTTGGTGTCAAAAACATTTTATTTGACATTTTTTGCATGATGAGTCCTGTCATTTCTATACATGTACTGAAGGTACCTGGATTGTGGAGGAGGAATAGACAAGATGAGTTGTTCTACATATACTGCACATATCACAAGAAGTGATGGGCAAACGGTTCGATCCAAACACTGGTTTGGCACCGAACAGCTCCTGTTCAGGTGTTCACCAAGCACCCAAATATGCGGGGCGCTCAGCTGGATGTTCGCCTGTTGAGCACAACAGTGCATTCTAAGCCCTGATTGACTGAAGCAATGTACCTGACTGCTAGTCAGGTGCAAGGCTTTGCCCATTCAGGGCACAGTGAAGAGCTAGTTGTTAAGGAGCGGGCCGGAAAGCTGGCCGCTGCCTCTCTAACAACAGATTCCCCACTGACAGCTGAATTTAAAAAAAAGTTGCAAAAAAAAACGCGTTTGCAAATGTGTGCTAACTCAACGCATACTGTTAGACAGAATAATTTGGTTAGTAAGCAAGATAAGATATTAATACAAAGATTTGGTTTGGTATGGATTTGTAGGGGAATCCCACGCCACAAGAAAAAAATGTAATTCCATATCAGATCCTTATCTGAGCATGACGCCTGGCAGGCCAGAAAAAGGGGGGGGGGGAACAAGCAGCTCCACCTTTCTGAACCATATCAGGCCACAAGCCCTGAACATGGGGGTGCTTGGGGGTGAGGGGGGACTCTGCCCCAACCCCAAAACACCTTGTCCCCAAGTTGATGAGAATAAGGATCTCTTCCCCACAACCCTAGGCGATGGTTGTGGGGGTCTTTGGGCAGGGGCCTTATTGGGATCTGGAAGCCCCATTTAAAAAGGGGGCCCCTTGTTAAAGGGGTCTGCCAAATTTAGATAAGCTCCCTGCCTGCAGACCCCACAACAACTGCCCAGGGTTGTAAGGAAGAGTCCCTTGTTCCCATCAACATGGGGACAAGGTGTTTTGGGGTTGTGGCAGAGCCCCCTTTGCTCCAAAGCAACCCCCCATGTTGAGGGTATGTGGCCTGGTATGGTTCAGGAGGGGGGACCCCCCCTTTCCTAGCTTGCCAGACTGCGTGCTTGGACAGGGGTCTGGTATGGATTTTGAGGGGACCTTATGCCATTTTTGTTTAAATTTTGGTGTCGGGTTCCTCTTAAAACCCATACCATACCCAAATGTTTTTTTTTTTTTTTCAAGAAAGCTTGCAGCTGGGAAAATCAATGTAAATGTCATTTTTTCTTTATATATGTCAGTTTTGCTGCAGCAGGTTCTATACATGGTACAGATGTGCCACATTACAGACAGACTAAAGGGACCCCCCAGGCACTATATTTAAAGGAATTTCTCTTACGTCCTCCGACAATCGCCGCCTCTCCATATTCGTCACAATGGGGTAATTGACCTTTGCTCCGTAGGAGTAGCTAGGCAACAGAATATGTCAATATTAAAGCTTTTAGCATATCCCACCCCCAGGGGGTGGTCCCCTAAGTCAATACCCTCCTGCTTCCTGTTCCATACCTCAGTTTCATTGTCTAGCTTTCAGGAGTTAGCAGGCTGTTTCTGTGCTGGGGCATTTTGTCTCAGCCTTTATCTTCTTTTTGATTTTATTTGAGTTTTTTTTCTCTCTCTTTACTTAGCTGTTACTTTTGTCAGCATTAGTTAGTTCTTCTGATGAAGAAGATCGTGCGGGCTGGGTCTCGGGCTGGCCCCCCTGGTCGCAGGTTGTGGGCCAGTGGCTTCCCAGCCTGCCATCGAGCGTTCAGTCAGGTATTTTTTCCTGGCATTGGTGAACGACCCATCCCTGTTCGCTGCAGGGATGCTGTGGTGAGGTGGCTACCTCACTGGACGCCATGCGGTTTCGCACCACAGTTCTACTGCGTCCTGGCTGCGACTCTCCCTGTCCCATGTGCAGTGGCTTGATCACTTGTGCAGGTTCCCCACGCTATTCAGAAGGTAAGTGTACTCTGTGTGGGGACCTGTCTGTTTAGTGGGTGTCAGTCTGGGACTGTGTAACCCTGCATGTCTGTTCACACTATTGGGCTCCCTGTCTGGATGCTGCTGTGGGCTGCAAGGAGGGGGGCTGTGATACACTGTTCTGTGTTACAAACTGTGTGATTCTCTGTGTGACATGCTGTATGTTGTAGGGCATGCTGTGGTACATGTTTTGTGCAACATGCGGCGGCCGCTGCTGCGGTCTGCCATTTTATTAATAGCTGCAGGCATGTGAGGGCTTCTTCTGTATGCTGGGAGTGGCGTTTTTGACGCCAAGCGCCGCCATTTTGGCGGCGATCGCTCCGGCCTCATGTAGCACTGCATTTACTTCCTCCCCGGCGGCCATTTTTTTGTAGCCTTCCATAGGCTTTATAGGAGCGGCTTCTGTTGCATCACTTCCTTTTCCCTGGGCACACCGATCGATACAGCAGCAGCAGTGATCTCTCCAGGTTTTTTATCCTCTTTAGTCCTGTGTTCCTTGCCTGTGTTTGTAGTTTTCCCTGTGGGGGTCGACTTGTGCTGGTGTGTGTGAGCGGTGGGCTGCGCTTGCCGCGCTTTTAAAGGGGCAGTTACCCTTTTTTCTCCTGCACACTTCTGGGGGCATGGATTCTCAGGAAAGTAAATTTCCTCCCGCTTTACTGGGAGGCCAAGGGGCTGCTGCTGTTTCCCCTGAGGGGGGAGATTTGGCCACAGTTGTGGCTAACCTGGCTGCTCAGGTACAGATGCTTGTGGCTGCTCAATCCACTAAACGGCCCAGAGTTTCAATCTCCTCTGATTCAGAGGGCGATGGTGATGGGGCTGCTATGGCTGGGGTCCCCTTATCGGGGTCCCGTTCGTCCCTGGACTTTGCAGGGTCGGAGGGGGATGCAGAGGTTTAGGGGGTTGATGATTCTCCCCCTGGCTCGTCTGAAGAGCTTGCAATCATGGATGAATTGGTTGCTTCTATCAAACAAACGTTGCATTTACAGGATGAACCGTGTCCGCCTGCCATTCTGGCTTCTTATGGGACACAGCGGAGACGCAAAACATCGCAGGTTTTTCCTTGCACTGAGGATTTTCAGCGCGCTGTTAGTGAACAATGGCGCAATCTAAAAAAGCCTTTTGCTGTGCCAAGTAGGTTTAAGCTGCGTTATCCCTTCACGCCCGCCACTGATGAACTCTGGTGTGTACCACCTCCGGTGGATCACGCGGTGGCGGTTTTGAATAAATCCACTGCGATTCCGGCAGAGGATACCCCGGTGTTCCGGGAACCTACGGACAGGAGACTGGAGTCTCTTGCCCGCCATACTTACTCGGTTACCGGTTCCATGCTAAAGGCTATTTTTGCTTCCCTTATGGCAGCTCAGGCTGTCGCGGATTGGACGCAAGTACTCAGGCGCGTCCTGGTGGCTGATTCTGCCCCGCTGACGACATTGGCTATGGTGGATCAGATTCATCAGGGTGTCATGTATTTGTGTAATGCGGAATTAGATGTAATTCCTTTGGCTGCACGGGTGCACAGCGTGGCGGTGTTGACACGCCGTTTGATTTGGCTGAAATGTTGGTCTGTGGACCAATCTTCTCGCAAGACTTTGGCTAATTTGCCCTACACGGGATCTCGCCTTTTTGGCGACTCACTGGATACGCTGATTAAGGGGATCTCTGGGGGTAAGAGCACGCTCTTGCCCCATTCTCACAAGGCTAAGGGCGCTCAAGGTAAGAAGCATGCTTCGTTTAGGCCTTCTCAGGGGTCCTTTCGTGCCTTTCGGTCGCACTATAAGGGCAAGCCCTTCAAGGGTCAAGGCTCCCAAAAGAAACCGTGGGCAGGTAAGCAGAAGTCTGGCCAGTCCGGGTCCGCTGCCCATAACAACGCGGCCTGAAGGGAGGCCCTCACCCAGTTCTGGGGTGGGGGGACGTTTGCTCGGTTTTCTTCAACCCTGGCTGGCCCGCGTTCGGGACAGGTGGGTTCAGGAGATCGTTCGGTCCGGGTACAAGATCGAGTTCCTATCTCGGCCGGCGAACAGGTTTTTTCCCTAAAACCTTCAACTGTCTCCGGAGCATTTGCGGGATCTGCGCCTGGCAGTGCAGGACCTGCGGGATCAGGGAGTGGTGGTTCCGGTGCCTCATCGGGACAGATTTCGGGGGTTTCTATTCAAATCTGTTCACTGTGCCCAGAAAGGAGGGCAAGGTACGTCCAATTCTGGACTTGAAAGCTCTGAACCGCTTTGTATGGGTTCGCAAGTTCCGCATGGAATCCCTGCGCTCGGTGGTGGCTGCTCTGGTTCCGGGAGAATTCATGACCTCCATCGACTTGAAGGATGCGTACCTACACATCCCCATTTTCGAGGGTCACCAAAGGTACCTTCGATTCGCCATTGCGGAGGATCATTATCAATTCGTGGCGTTACCTTTCGGTCTCGCTTCGGCTCCGCGGGTTTTCACCAAGGTGCTTGCACCGGTTCTGGCCTTACTGAGAGCCCAGGGTATCTCAATCCTGGGGTATCTGGACGACATTCTGGTTCGGTCTGCGACCAGTCAGGGTCTGGTGAAGGACCTATCCGTCACGATGCAGACTCTGCAGGAGTTTGGTTGGACGATAAACTTCCCAAAATCGACGCTGTGCCCGTCGGTTCGTCTTCCCTATCTGGGTATGATTCTGGATTCTGTTCAGGCGAAGGTCTTCCTACCGGAAGACAAGCTCAAAACACTTCAGGACGAAGTCAGGTCCCTTCGGGACGTTCCGTGCTCATCCCTCCGGACGGGCATGAGGTGTTTAGGTTTGATGGTCATTGGCCTTCGAGGCGATTCCCTTCGCCCAGTTTCACACGAGGGGTCTCCAGGCGGAGATCCTGTCCAGGTGGGACGGGCGATCACAATCTCTGGATCTTCAGATCTCGTTGAGTCTTCGCACGAGAAGGAATCTTCTGTGGTGGCTGCAGTCCCCGGCGGTATCAGGGGGCAAGTCTTTTCGTCCACTTTCGTGGACGGTGATCACCACGGATGCCAGCCTGTCGGGCTGGGGTGGTGTTCTGGGCGTTCTGTCCACCCAGGGTACTTGGTCGGAGGGGGAATCCTCCCTTCCGATCAACATTCTGGAATTGCCGGCGATAAATCTCTGCCTTCAACGTTGGACGGACAAGCTTCAGGGCCGTCCGGTTCGGGTGCAGACGGACAATGCCACAGCGGTGGCCTACATCAACCACCAAGGGGGCACCAGGAGTGCCCGAGCGGCTCGGGAAGTAGCCGACATTCTGTCTTGGGCCGAGACGCACGTCCCGGCGATAACGGCAATTCACATTCCGGGGGTGGAGAACTGGCAGGCGGATTATCTGAGCCGCCAGACCCTGGACCAGGGAGAATGGTCCCTTCACCCGGATGTCTTCCAGATGTTGTGCGCGAAGTGGGGTCTTCTGGATGTGGACCTGTTCGCGTCTCGTCTGAACAAAAAGGTGGGAAGGTTTGTGGCAAGGACGCGCGATCCTCGGGCAGACGCGTCAGACGCGTTAGTGGCTCCGTGGCATCAGTATCGACTGATGTATGCATTCCCACCAATTCAGTTGCTGTCCCGGTTCCTTCGCAGGTTGTCCTCGGAACCAAAAATGGTGATTCTGGTGGCGCCAGACTGGCCCCGCCGGTCTTGGTACGCAGACCTTGTGAATCTGGCGGTCGACGCTCCATGGCGTCTGCCTCTTCGGGAAGATCTTCTGTCTCAAGGACCGATATTCCATCCTGCTTTACAGTCGCTGGCTTTGATGGCCTGGCTGTTGAAACCGAGGTCCTGAAGGATAGGGGTCTCTCTCCGGAGGTCATTCATACTTTGATCAATGCTAGAAAGCCTCTTCGGGGAAGATATACTACCGTACTGGGAAGGCCTATTTTGCCTGGTGTGAGTCCAGGGGGTATTCCCCTCGCTCATACTCGGTCTCGAGAGTGTTGGCTTTCCTTCAGACGGGCGTGGACCAGCGTTTGGCGTTGGCCACGATTAAGGGTCAGATTTCTGCTCTGGCCGTTCTTTTTCAATGCCCTGTGGCGTCTAATTCTCTGGTTGGCACCTTTGTTCAAGGGGTGCGACACCTGGTCCCTCCTAGGAGGGAGCCTTCACCTCCATGGGACTTGAATCTTGTTCTGTCCGTGTTACAACATGCTCCTTTTGAAAAGATCAGGGAGATCTCGTTGCCTCTGTTGTCCAAGAAGGTCGCCTTTTTGGTGGCGATCACTTCGGCTCGCAGAGTTTCGGAGCTGGCAGGTCTCCGTATCTGGTACTCCACTTGGATAAGGTGGTCTTGCGACCTAATCCTTCTTTTCTTCCGAAAAGGATTTCGGAATTTCACCTCAATGAGGACATTGTCTTGCCTTCGCTTTGCGCGAAGCCTAAGCATCCGAAGGAGGTGGCTTTACATGCCTTGGATGTTGTTCGGGCGATCAGGGTTTACCTGTCAGCGACTAAATCTTTTCGCAAGACGGATTCCCTCTTTGTCCTTCCTGAGGGTCCTCGGAAGGGCTTGGCGGCGTCGGCTTCAACCATCGCCAAATGGATCAGACAGACCATTGAGCAGGCATATGCTTTGAAGGGGAAAGTTCCCCCTATGCCTGTGAAGGCGCACTCTACCAGATCTCTCAGTACGTCTTGGGCCTGTCATCATCGGGCTTCTGTGGCCCAGGTGTGTAAGGCGGCGACTTGGTCGTCCGTTCACACCTTCTCAAAGTTCTACAAAGTGGATGTTCAGGCATCGGCAGATGCTTCCTTTGGCCGCAAGGTTCTTAGTGCGGCAGTACCTTAGGGTCCCTTGTTTTTGGGCCCTTGGCTGTTTGGGATGTTTTTTTATCCCTGAGTTATTTGTTTTCCTGGGTTGTTGCGCCTGTTGAGCAAGGTTTTTTTCATGCTGCTCAGCTGGTTTCCTTCCTTTGGTAAGGTTGCTTTCTCTGATATGGGTCCGGCGTTGCCTTAGGCGCGGCTGCGTTTTCCCACCCCTCATGCATAACACTGCTTTGGGACGTCCCCATTGTGACGAATATGGAGAGGTGGCGACTGTCGGAGGACGTAAGAGAAAACTGAATTTTTGTAAAATCTTACCTGTAAAATTCCTTTCTCTGAGTCCTCCGACAGTCGCCGCCCCCGCCCCTCTTTTGGGGTTTGTTTATGTACTCTACTGCTATTCTACTAAAAACTGAGGTATGGAACAGGAAGCAGGAGGGTATTGACTGAGGGGACGACCCCCTGGGGGTGGGATATGCTAAAAGCTTTAATATTGACATATTCTGTTGCCTAGCTGCTCCTACGGAGCAAAGGTCAATTACCCCATTGTGACAAATATGGAGAGGCGGCGACTGTCGGAGGACTCAGAGAAAGGAATTTTACAGGTAAGATTTTACAAAAATTCAGTTTTTTCGATTTCATTGTTTCAATTTAAGCATCATTAAAATCACTACTCCTTTAAAAACATGTTGATTCGACAAGGAAGCATTGGATCTTAGGCTATCTAACACATCTGACACTGCCAAGTTCGATAGGAGATGGTTCCACTCAACTGCAATCAGCCGATCGTGGCTGATCTCCTCTGTTTGTCTGCTACTCCTACCGGCTCACCACTGATCAAATTTGCCTCTGAGCCGACCTACTGCTCTACTCAGTGCAACTCCTTTCATGTGACCTAGGAATAATATCGACACTCCAGCTATTGGCGGCAGGTGGGAAGTGCTCATCGTAGGACCCTTCTTCCTCTTCTCTCTTAACCACTAGGGATGCCCCTTCACCCCTACCAAATTTGAACTCATACTGGTGGAATCTCTGACTTAAGTTTGATTGTAGCACCAGCTGCCGATGCTGGAAATTATGCCTTCTTATCACTTTTACAGTACTGCTGTCGCTCCGACTTCCATGAAACAGCTAAAGAAACTCTTGAGGCCAAGATATTCACTTCACTTTCCTTCCCTCCCCATTAGACATCCTCTTAGGCGAGGACCTGTTGTTATATTCACATATGTTTACTTGACATGCTTTTGTCTTCAGCCAACAATGGATTCCATGGGATGATTTCCACAATTGTGGAGATCAAATGTGTTCTAGTTACTTATACATATTGTTGGTTTCATTTGTCTGTATCTTTTGAAAGATTAATAAAATTTCTTTAAAAAAAAAAACACATGTTGAGGGGGACAAGGGACTCTTACTGACAACCCTGGGCTGTGGTTACTGGGGTCTGCGGGCAGGGGGCTTATTGGAATCTGGAAGCCCCCTTTAACAAGGGGGCCCCCGCAGATCCTGCCCCCCCATGTGAACATATAGGCAAGGGGCAGGGCCACCTGGCTATGTCACCCGGTGGCACCGCCCCCTTCTGACATCATGTGATCATGTAACATCAGAAGGGGCTTGCCACTGGGTGACATAGCCAGGTGGCACCGCCCTTTGCCTAATATAAGAGCTGTCAAGGCATTTAGCATGACACCTCTCAAGAGGGTTAAGCATATTTTTTTCTATTTTTAGGGTACGGCAGGCGTCATGATTGACGATGGATTGACATCGAGGGACACTACTTTTTTAATTTTTATTTTTTAATAAAGATCTTGTCAAAAACAGTTTCCTGTAGTTCTTACTTTATGACACTTTTTTGGTGAATGGGTAGGGGTACCATGTACCTGATACCCATTCACATGGGGACCAGGATCTGAGGGCCCCCTTGTTAATGGGGAATTCCAGATTCTGATAAGCCCCCCCACCCGCAGACCCCCATCACCACTGCCCAGGGTTGTCGGGAAGAGGCCCTTGTACCCCATCAACATGGGGACAAGGTGCTTGGGGGGCACCCCAAAGCACCCTTCCCGTGTTGAGGGCAAGCATCCTGGTATGTTTAAGGAGGGGGGGCACTTGCTCGCCCCCCCCCTTTCCTTGCCTTCCAGACTGCGTGCTCGGATAAGGGTCTGGTATGGATTTTGGGGGGGGGGCACGCTGTTTGTTTAAAAAAAATTGGGCGTGAAGTTCCCTTTAAAATCTATACCAGACCCAAAGAGCCGTTTTTTTTTTATATTTTATTCTGTCATGGGGTTCCCTTTAACCACTTAAATACAGGGCAGTTTCACCCCCTTCCTGCCTAGACCAATTTTCAGCTTTCAGTGCTCAGAGGCAACTATGGGAAATATTGGTCAGCTTGACATGGCACTGCTCCCGGTCTTTAGCATTGGTGTCTAATGGGAAATCTTGATCAGCTTGACATGGTACTGCTCCCGAACCATAAGTGACAGGGGCACCAAACTTGGGGAGCACAGAGAGGGGACCCAGGACTACAAAATATCCATACATTTTAAAAGTGGGGTATGCCTGTACACTGCACTGACTGCACTAAACTGACTGAACACACTATTCACAAATTACCTGCCTAATCTCCATTGTCACACACTATACACGGCTGCCATGTAAGCAGCAGCCTTATATAGTGAGAGGCGTGGACTTAGCCCCTGAGCCATGATTGGCCAAAGGCACATTGTGCATGTTATTGGCCAAAGCATACAGGTCAGATACATGCTTTGGCCAATCAACAGCAATCAATGCACTGCAAGAGCGCAGTGCATTATGGGGCACTCATTGACGGGCAAACTTCCCACCGAGCTCCTCATTTGTTTCTGTGTTCAGCGAACACATGAACAGCTGATGTTCATGTCGAAATTTTGTTCGACTCAAGCACACAGCCCATCCCTAATATAAGGCTTCAACTTTTTATTTTTCAAGTTTGGGTCCCATAGACTTTATTAGGGTTTGCGATTTGGGTCTGAACTTTTTTGATGTTCGGGAGGTTTGGTCTGAACTGAACCGGAGGAGGGGGGAATGTTCGGCCCATCTCAAACCAAAAGCACATTAGACTTTTGTTTAAAATTAAGGCTCAACATTTCTAGTGATTGTGAATAATCCAGAGGGAGAGCACAAGAGCAGTGTGGTCTTTTGTCTGTGGATAGAGCAATATTGAATCATTAGTTTTGGGTGGAGCACACTGGAATTGCAAGTGGACACTGATATACTGGTACTTGTTCTTTGCTGCACTTTATATATTACATTTCTGTGTTTATGAATCCTGAACTATTTTCAGTCTTGAGTGGAACTCTTGTAACATTTTGATTGAGTTTGGTTTTAAATTTTTCTTTTGATGCACTTTAAAATTTATAAATTTTTATGTGGCTTATGCATTAATCATATTTCTAGTTTTGGGTGGAATGATTGTATTTTTTTATTATTATTTAATATGTAATGTTTGGCACAATCTTAAGCACTTTTTGAATTTATATATAGATTTTTTACTTTGACATAATTGTGATAATAGCGCTGCCTACATTGAATAATAACGCTGTTAGTGTGTTCACTTGAGTTCTAAAATGGATATTTGTCATCATTTTAACTGCTGTCAGTGTGCACATACTGTATATATATGCATGTGTGTTTACACATTTATATTTATAGTAATTTTTGTTTTTCATGTTTTGTTCGATTGTAATTTAGGGATAGTGCAGCACTTTGGAGTACATTTTTTGGGTGGTATTCGGTATCATATAACTGTACTAGCATCTGGAGTTAGGATTATACCCTGAGTGCCCCTTTAGAATTTAATCTGGAAAAACGTCCTCATAATTTGTTTTAAAAGTGTTTCACTCTGTAGCTTGGAAGAAAGTGTAGTTATTATGTAATACAATTCCCTTTCCTATGAAAGCAGAAAGCAAAATAGGAGCATTTTAATGTCACCTTCACTTGGGATACATTTATGGTGTAGCTATTAACTTGTCTTGCAGTATGTGCTATTTTATGTCACAAACATAATCTTATAAAGGTGAAGGTCATATGTTGATGGAACAGCAGTACCAATTTGGTTAAAAGTAAATTCATCTCTTGGCAGTTCTGTGTACAGCATATTTGTGTTATTATATCTCAGATGACCGTTGTTTTTTAGCTCAAGAAGGTAAAGGAAATTATTGTGTGAAATTTTGTAAATGCAGGCAGAACTACAGTACAGGTTTCAGGTTCATAAAAGTTTTTTTACTGACACATTTGCTTGAGTCTTTTTTTCTCTTCGAGCAAAAAAAAAAAATAATGCAGCTAAATGTAAATGCCACTCCATCCTTTGAAATTAAACTTAGTTGGTCTTCTTTCCTTAATAAAGACCCATCATGAATGGACACTTCAATTCACGGCTGTATATATGCTCACCATGCTATAATACCCATTAATGCTTTTACTTGGTGCAAGTATGCAACCAGGGCATTCTTGTTTCTAATCTTAAACTAACCATGTCGGGTTGCAAGGGTAAGGAAAATAGCTTTGAAGCTTTCAGAAATTTTAAAAGTATTTTTCTTTGTTTTGCAGGTAAATTTGAATTATTGCATTGTGAATATTTTCATTTTCATTTCAAGCTGACAGTTGAAGCTCATTTTCACATGGCTTTCAAGCCATCCACATCTGCTTTGCTGAAAAGCCTGTTAACAGAGCTCTTTAGATCAAGCTGAATTGTGAACATACTGTAGAACCTAATGGCTCAGAGGAGAGAATTATCCACCTCTTTCCCATTTCTCCTAACTTGTCTGCCTAAGCAGTCCGCTCCATTGTATTAAAAGAGCTTTAAAACAATTAGATCCTACCTTCTCTTAAGAAAACCCATATTGTTCTATTAAAAGTCTACTTGTAAAGATTAAAAAAAACAGTAACGAAAATATAAAATATTAGTTTAAAAAACACATGAACTTAAAAAAGTAAATACTATTTTACCCAATAAAGGACAGATATTAGTAAATAATTTCAAATGTTAATGTACAATTTAAGGCTGTGCTAGGTTAAATGTCACAAGTACGAAAGCTGCTGGCACATAAATGCTTGAATAATAACATACAAGGCAATTGTATAACATAGGTACAGTGCTTTAACCTTCCTAGCGGTATTCCCGAGCGTGACTCGGGGTTAGATTTTAGAGCCAAAAGCGGTAACCCCGAGCCACACTCGGGGTAGCGCTAGGAAGATCGCTGGATCCTGGTAGAGGTTTTAATTACCTTTTCTCCGGGATCCAGCGAAGAATGCGGGCGGTATGCGGCGGCGGAGCTTCCTCCCGATCATCTGCGAGCCCCGGCTTCCGTCTCCGGCGACGTGACGTCCGCCGGGGGGTGGAACCGGCGGCAAATTCGAATGTAAAACACACCAAACACACTGATATCATTCAAAATAAAATAAAATCACATTACATTGCCCCCCAGTGCCCTTTCCTGCAGTTTTACTGTACTTTTATGTAAATATATGTATATATATATATATATACATAATATATGTATATATATATATATATATATATATATATATATATATATATATATATATATATATATATATATACACATATCTATATCTATATATATCTATATATCTATATATATATATATATATATATATATATAAATAATTCTTGTGAATGAGCAGCCCAAACCAACTGTATACATTATATATATATATATATATATATATATATATATATATATATATATATATATATATATATATATGTATATATATATAATATATGTATACATAATATATGTATACACACACATATATATATATATATATATATATAATATATATATAATAAATGTATACAGTTGGTTTGGGCTGCTCATTCACAAGAATTACATGCAAAATAATGGTACCGCTTTCAGCACCTAAAATCCAAAAGAATCATACCGCCAGGGAGGTTAAACCAAAAAATCTGATTATAAAGTACAATTTGCATATTATTAATCAGTCTATATAAAAATATTCCCAAACCTGCTTCAAGTATAAGTTGAAAGGTGGCAATCTATATAGATAGATAGAAGAAGTGTCCAAAAGGAAGGTCAGACAAGCATGTTCAAAATGATCCTGGAATGGTGTCACTGGAATTGAATCACCCTGCTCTTCCTAAAAGGATGCTCATTCACTGTCCATGATATCCCTAATACTCCCAAGAGGGTATAGAGGGATAAAAGGTACATATCATAGTGTAGCATTTTGGATGAAGTTTATTGTTTAAAAACCAATACACTCACTTGATCTAAAAACAAAAATCAAGCATCAGTACAAAGAAACCAAAGTTTCAAACTATTAAAATGGCTGCTGCATCCCAGAGCACAATGGCGTTTACAAGTCACGAGTCCTCCCTACATGTTTTGTCATCAATGACGTCCTCAGGGGTGCCATGATGTCATTGACGACGAAATGCATAGGGAGGACTCATGACATGTGACAGGCAGATGGATGTGGATGATCATCAAAAATGAAGATGTTGGTAACAGGCATTGGATCGCATGTGGACTCGGAAATAAATAAATACAAGAGCTCCCATAGTGAAGTCCATAAAAAAATGTGATGTTTATTAACAATATGGCTACAATTATCTTAACCACTTATGGACTGCGCACTGTGTATTTACGTCGCCACTTTGACGTTAAATACCAGGGTTATTTTTTAAATGTCGGGTTGTCCGCTTTAACATAAGGGATCACCTTTATGGGCGCTGGGAGAGGTGCTCCCCCTTGCCGTTTCCTGGTTGTTTTTTTACCAGACCCATCGATGGCCCTCACTCGACTCTATGGCCTTGGAGGATCCTTACGTCACTTGCTAGAAACTGTTTTAAAGAGCCCATTTTTTCATCATATTTGTTTTTCTTTCTTAGTGTAGATTAGTGATGTCGCGAACCTAAAATTCGCGGTTCGCGAACGGCGAACATCGGCAAATGTTCGCGAACCGGCGAACCGCCATAGACTTCAATAGGCAGGCGAATTTTAAAACACACAGGGACTCTTTCTGGCCACAATAGTGATGGAAAAGTTGTTTCAAGGGGACTAACACCTGGACTGTGGCATGCCGGAGAGGGATCACGCAAAAAAAAGTTCTTAAAAATTATAATTTTTTGATAGAGAGCCAATTATTGGAAAAATTAAAAAAAGATAAAAATAAAAAATTTCTTTGGATTTAGCATCTGGGGGGTCTAAAAAGTGTACCTGTGAAGTTTCAGCTCTGTAGCATGTCCAGAACCCCTAAAAAACAGCATTTTTCTTATATTTTCAGGAATATGGCTTCTCTGCGGCTGGCTTTTTCTCTTGCAGGCATTTAGCGGGCATTTTTTTAGGCAGGCATGTCATTTTTTGTATTTAGTGTCTGGGGGGTCTAAAAAGTGTACCTGTCAATTTTCAGCTCTGTAGCATGTCCATAACCCCTAAAAAACAGCATTTTTCTTATATTTTCAGGAATATGGCTTCTCTGCGGCTGGCTTTTTCTCTTGCAGCCATTTAGCGGGCATTTTTTTAGGCAGGCATGTCATTTTTTGTATTTAGTGTCTGGGGGGTCACAAAAGTGTACCTGTCAAGTTTCAGCTCTGTAGCATGTCCAGAACCCCTAAAAAACAGCATTTTTCTTATATTTTCAGGAATATGGCTTCTCTGCGGCTGGCTTTTTCTCTTGCAGGCATTTTTTTAGGCAGGCATGTCATTTTTTGTATTTAGTGTCTGGGGGGTCTAAAAAGTGTACCTGTCAAGTTTCAGCTCTGTAGCATGTCCAGAACCCCTAAAAAACAGCATTTTTCTTATATTTTCAGGAATACGGCTTCTCTGCGGCTGGCTTTTTCTCTTGCAGGCATTTATCGGGCATTTTTTTAGGCAGGCATGTCATTTTTTGTATTTAGTGTCTGGGGGGTCACAAAAGTGTACCTGTCAAGTTTCAGCTCTGTAGCATGTCCAGAACCCCTAAAAAACAGCATTTTTCTTATATTTTCAGGAATACGGCTTCTCTGCGGCTGTCTTTTTCTCTTGCAGGCATTTATTGGGCATTTTTTTAGGCAGGCATGTCATTTTTTGTATTTAGTGTCTGGGGGGTCACAAAAGTGTACCTGTCAAGTTTCAGCTCTGTAGCATGTCCAGAACCCCTAAAAAACAGCATTTTTCTTATATTTTCAGGAATACGGCTTCTCTGCGGCTGTCTTTTTCTCTTGCAGGCATTTATCGGGCATTTTTTTAGGCAGGCATGTCATTTTTTGTATTTAGTGTCTGGGGGGTCACAAAAGTGTACCTGTCAAGTTTCAGCTCTGTAGCATGTCCAGAACCCCTAAAAAACAGCATTTTTCTTATATTTTCAGGAATACGGCTTCTCTGCGGCTGTCTTTTTTTCTCTTGCAGGCATTTATCGGGCATTTTTTTTAGGCAGGCATGTCATTTTTTGTATTTAGTGTCTGGGGGGTCACAAAAGTGTACCTGTCAAGTTTCAGCTCTGTAGCATGTCCAGAACCCCTAAAAAACAGCATTTTTCTTATATTTTCAGGAATACGGCTTCTCTGCGGCTGTCTTTTTCTCTTGCAGGCATTTATCGGGCATTTTTTTAGGCAGGCATGTCATTTTTTGTATTTAGTGTCTGGGGGGTCACAAAAGTGTACCTGTCAAGTTTCAGCTCTGTAGCATGTCCAGAACACCTAAAAAACAGCATTTTTCTTATATTTTCAGGAATACGGCTTCTCTGCGGCTGTCTTTTTCTCTTGCAGGCATTTATCGGGCATTTTTTTAGGCAGACATGTCATTTTTTGTATTTAGTGTCTGGGGGGTCTAAAAAGTGTACCTGTCAAGTTTCAGCTCTGTAGTATGTCCACAACCCAAAAAAAACAGCATTTTTCTTATGATTTTTAGTAGAAAACTAATGCAGTGTCTTTCCAGCTGTCTTTTTTTCTTTCTGGCAAGCTGAAATATGATATGCCAAGGCAAACATGCCTATCAGTTGAGCTATGACACAGACAACACTGCACACATGGGGAAATATGTAAAACAAAAAACAGGAAAAGGAAATTAGGTGACGGTCACAAAACATGATATTGTGATTGGCCAAATAAAAAGTCACCTCGCGATGAGGTCGCGCCAAAGTCGCGCTAAGTCGCGCCAAAGTCGCACTGGAAGCGACGCTACTTTAGTGGTAGCGGCAGTGTAAACCAGCACTAAAACATCCAGTGTGTGAATACGATCAGGTATGATGTTTTATCGGTCAAGTAGTGTAAGGGTTACGCCCGTCGCCCGCTTCACAGTGACAGACCAAACTCTGACAGACCAAACTCCCCGTTTAACAGTCAGTCAGTCCATTTGCACAACCGCAAACTCCCAATTTGCACAAGGTTGGATACCAAGCTAGCCATGTCCCGTTCCTTGTCCTCACTGACATCATTGAAGGTCTCTTCCTCCACCCAGCCACATACAACACCAAGGGTCCCCGAAAGGTGAGAACAAGCCCCCTGGGACGCCTGCTGTGGCTGGTATTCCACCTCCTCAAAGCCACCTTCCTCCTCTGACTTCTCTTCTTCAGACTCCTCTCTCTGCGTTGCCACAGGTCCAGCAATTGACAACGACAAGGCTGCTTCTGGTGGTGATGAGGACCACAACTCTTCCTCTTCATGCTCATCTACAGCCTGATCCAGTACTCTTCGCAGGGCACGCTCCAGAAAAAACGCATATGGGATGAGGTCGATGATGTTGCCTTGGGTTCGACTGACCACCAGGGTTGTCATCTCCGCAAAAGGACGCATGAGCCTACAGCCATTGTTCATGAGCATTCAGTAACGCGGCCAAAAAATACCCAGCTCCGCAGAAAGAATGAAAGAAAATGAATGTTTTTTTTTATGAAAAATTATCCTGCGGATCGCTTTTGGTCTGTACACAATGAAGCAACGACCTTATCATCTGGGGTGTGCCAACACAATCCTAGAGGTGATCGCTTCATTGTGATACGCAAGCCCCTTCACCACGACAAGGTAACGATCACGAAGGGGAATTGACACATGTATGTGCCTTTTTTTTTGTTTTTTGTTTTTTTGCAGCCACAGTGTAGCACCAGAGGCCAGAAAAATTAGGCATGTACACATGCATGAAAAAGTAGGTATTGTTGCAGCCGCTGCTGTAGCAGCGGCCTGAAAAATTGAAGTTTTAAGGCAGAAAGTGCACTAAAACATTGCTGCTTGAACCGTAGTTGGTGGCGGAGACGTCACGTAAGTCATCCGGCATGCAGAGAATGATTATATACAGCAGCGTGTGGACCATTTTTAGGCCAAGGCATCTCAGTCATCACCAGGCCTTTTTTAGTCAAATGCATCCCCCACTGTCAGTCCCTTCGGGATCCATGCCTCATTCATCTTAATAAACGTGAGGTAATCAAGACTTTTTTGACCTAGGCGACTTCTCTTCTCAGTGACAATACCTCCTGCTGCGCTGAAGGTCCTTTCTGACAGCACACTTGAAGCGGGGCAGGCCAGAAGTTCAATGGCAAACTGGGATAGCTCAGGCCACAGGTCAAGCCTGCACACCCAGTAGTCAAGGGGTTCATCGCTCCTCAGAGTGTCGATATCTGCAGTTAAGGCAAGGTAGTCTGCTACCTGTCGGTCGAGTCGTTCTCTGAGGGTGGACCCCGAAGGGCTGTGGCGATGCATAGGACTAAAAAAGCTCCGCATGTCCTCCATCAACAAGACGTCTGTAAAGCGTCCTGTCCTTGCCGGCGTGGTTGTGGTGGTAGGAGGAGGATTACTTTCACCTCTTCCCCTGTTGGATTCCCGTTGTGCTGTGACATCACCCTTATACGCTGTGTAGAGCATAGTTTTTAACTTATTTTGTAGCTGCTGCATCCTTTGCGACTGCCGGTAATTGGGTAACATGTCACAGACTTTCTGCTTATACCGGGGGTCTAGTAGCGTGGCCACCCAGTACAGGTCGTTCTCCTTCAGCCTTTTTATACGAGGGTCTCTCAACAGGCATGACAGCATGAAAGACCCCATTTGCACAAGGTTGGATGCCGAGCTACTCATGTCCAATTCCTCGTCCTCACTGATGTCATTGAAGGTGTGTTCTTCCCCCCAGCCACGTACAACACCACGGGTACCAGATAGGTGACAACGAGCACCCTGGTATGCCTGCTGTGGTTGGTGTTCCTCCTCCTCAAAGCCACATTCCTCCTCTGACTCCTCTTCCTCACACTCCTCTTCCAGTGTTGCCGCAGGTCCAGCAATCGATGGTAAGGCTGTTTCTGGTGGTGGTGATGGTGACCACAACTCTTCCTCTTCCTCTTCACGCTCATCTACGGCCTGATCCAGCACTCTTCGCAGGGCACGCTCCAGGAAAAAAACATATGGGATGATGTCGCTGATGGTGCCTTCAGTGCGACTCACTAGGTTTGTCACCTCCTCAAAAGGACGCATGAGCCTACAGGCATTGCGCATGAGCGTCCAGTAGCGTGGCAAAAAAATACCCAGGTCCGCAGAGGCTGTCCTAGCACCCCGGTCATACAAATACTCGTTGACCGCTTTTTCTTGTTGGAGCAGGCGGTCGAACATTAGCAGTGTTGAATTCCAACGTGTCGGGCTGTCGCAAATCAAGCGCCTCACTGGCATGTTGTTTCGCCGCTGAATATCTGCAAAGTGCGCCATGGCCGTGTAGGAACGCCTGAAATGGCCACACACCTTCCTGGCCTGCTTGAGGATGTCCTGTAAGCCTGGGTACTTCTGCACAAAACGTTGCACAATCAGATTCAACACATGTGCCATGCACGGCACATGTGTCAACTTGCCCAAATTCAATGCCGCCAACAAATTGCTCCCGTTGTCACACACCACTTTGCCGATCTCCAGTTGGTGCGGGGTCAGCCACTGATCCACCTGTGCATTCAGGGCGGACAGTAGTGCTGGTCCGGTGTGACTCTCTGCTTTCAGGCAAGTCAACCCCAAGACAGCGTGACACTGTCGTATCCGGCATGTGGAATAGCCCCTGGGGAGCTGGGGGGGTGCAGTTGGTGTGGAGCAAGACGCAACAGCAGAAGAGGACTCAGCCGAGGAGGTTAGCAAAGAGGATGGAGTAGGAGGAGTAGAGGAGGTGGCAGCAGGCCTGCCTGCAAGTCGTGGCGGTGTCACCAACTCCTCTGCAGCAGAGCCAAGCATTCCATGCTTGGCAGCCGCCAGCAGGTTTACCCAATGCGCAGTGTACGTTATATACCTGCCCTGACCGTGCTTTGCAGACCAGCTATCAGTGGTCAGATGGACCCTTGCCCCAACACTGTGTGCCAGACGTGACATGATTTCCTTTTCCACAATAGAGTACAGGTTGGGGATTGCCTTTTGTGAAAAATAATTTCGGCCGGGTACCTTCCACTGCGGTGTCCCAATAGCGACAAATTTTTTGAAGGCCTCAGACTCCACCAGCTTGTATGGTAAAAGCTGGCGGGCTAAGAGTTCCGACAAGCCAGCTGTCAGACGCCGGGCAAGGGGGTGACTCTGCGAGATTGGCTTTTTGCGCTCAAACATTTCCTTCACAGACACCTGACTGTGGGCAGGTGACGAGCAGGAACTGCTGAAGGTGAGAGGCGGAGGGGCGGGTTGTTGATAGGGGGCATGGAGGACAGCAGTGGTTGACGTGGCTGAAGATGCTGGACCAGGAGGAGGATGGTGGCTTTCAGTTTGTGTGCTGCTTTTACTCATGTGTTGATCCCATAGGCGTTTGTGATGTGAGATCATGTGCCTTCGCAAAGCAGTTGTACCTAGGTGGGTGTTGGACTTCCCACGACTCAGTTTCTTTTGGCACAGGTTACAAATGGCATCGCTGATATCAGAGGCAGACACACAAAAAAAATGCCACACTGCTGAGCTTTGCAAGGACGGCATTCTGGTGGTGGCAACAGCTTGCGTTGATTGGCGTGCTGTCTGGCTGACCCCGGGTGCCGAATCTACATGCTGTCTGACTGCGCCACTAGCTCCTTGCGATGACCTCCTCCCCCTGCTTCCAACTCGTCTCCTCCTCCTCTCTGTCTCCCCATCTGAACTTTCCCCCTCTTCTTCTGCTCTTCGAGCAGGCACCCAGGTGACATCCACAGACACATCGTCATCATCAGCCGCTTCACTTCACAACTCAGCAAAGGCAGCAGCAGCAGGTACAACATCATCATCATCACAATGTACGTCCATGTGTATAATGCTGCCTGACTGAGACATATCCCCGTTATCTACATCCTCTGGCACTAATAGTTGCGCATCACTTATTTCTTCAAACTGATGTGAAAATAACTCCTCTGACGGATCAAGTGAAGCGGCTGTGGTGCTAGTGTTGGTGGTGGTGCCGGCGGGCTGGCGAGTGGTAAATTGAGAGGTGCCCGAAGCTGAGCTGGAGGAGGATGGTGCATTAAGGTTCCGAGCGGAAGCTGTAGACGATTGGGTGTCCTGTGTAAGCCAGTCAACTATGGCCTCAGAATTTTTTGAGTTCAGGGGCTGTGGTGGCCTCTGAACACTGGGCATTATTCTAGAGCCTAAGGAAATCACAGCACCACGACCACGACGGCCCTTGCAGGGTGGCCTGCCTCTGCCTGTCATTTTTTTTTTAATGTGTTGTTACTGTTGTACTATGAGTGCAAGCTGCTGTGCCACCTTATATATCAGTGGTGGGTGGGCAGTGGCACAGTACACTCTCTGTGGACCTGACAGCAGTCACTGGCACCCAGGCAACTGCAATTTAAAAAATATATATATTTTTTTTTACTTTGCAAGCTGCTGTGCCACCTTATATATCAGTGGTGGGTGGGCAGTGGCACAGTACACTCTCTGTGGACCTGACAGCAGTCACTGGCACCCAGACAACTGCAATTTAAAAAATATATATATATTTTTTTACTTTGCAAGCTGCTGTGCCACCTTATATGTCAGTGGTGGGTGGGCAGTGGCACAGTACACTCTCTGTGGACCTGACAGCAGTCACTGGCACCCAGGCAACTGCAATTTAAAAATATATATATATATTTTTTACTTTGCAAGCTGCTGTGCCACCTTATATATCAGTGGTGGGTGGGCAGTGGCACAGTACACTCTCTGTGGACCTGACAGCAGTCACTGGCACCCAGGCAACTGCAATTTAAAAAAATATATATATTTTTTTTACTTTGCAAGCTGCTGTGCCACCTTATATATCAGTGGTGGGTGGGCAGTGGCACAATACACTCTCTGTGGACCTGACAGCAGTCACTGGCACCCAGGCAACTGCAATTTAAAAAAATATATATTTTTTTTTTACTTTGCAAGCTGCTGTGCCACCTTATATATCAGTGGTGGGTAGGCACACAGTGGCACTGCAGTGGGCACAGTACACTCTGTGGACCTGACAGTCACTGGCAGCCCAGGCAACTGCAATAATAAAAAAATTTTTTTTTTTTCAATTTATTGCAACAAGATGCTGTGCCAACGTATATATATCAGTGGTGGGCAGTGCACTGCAGTGGGTACAGTGCACTCTGTGGACCTGACACAGCACTCACTGCAATTATGACAGAGAAAAAAAAATATTTTTTAAAATGCCAGGTACTGTGCCTGTGCCACCCGAAATGAGTGTGGTGTGCACACAGTACAGTCTGTGGTAGGTCTGTGGCCTCTCACACACAGCGGGCAGGCAACTGCAGTGTACAATAGATATATATATATATATATATATATATATATATATATATATATATATATAAAGAAAAAAATCTATTACCTTACCAGCCCTTGAAAGGGCTTTTGGGGACACTATATATATATATATATATATATATGTATATATATAAATAAAAAAATCCTCAATTACCAGCCCTTAAAAGGGCTTTTGGGGACACTAGATAGATATAGATATATATATATATGAAGAAACAACTCAATTACCAGCCCTTAAAAGGGCTTTTGGGGACGCTAGGTATATATATATATATATATATATATATATATATATATATATATATATATATATATATATATATATATATAAAAAAAAAAAAAAACACAAATACCAGCCCTTAGAAGGGCTTTTTGGGGTGCTGATATTACAGCAGTAGTGGACCAAGAACACTGCAAGACCAGGAACACTGACTAACTGTCCCTAGCTTAACAGCAGCAGCAGCAGCAGCAGCAGCAGCAGCTCTCCCTACTCTCACTACACACACTGCTTCAGAATGATCTAAGATGGATGCTGCCCTTGCTTATTTATAGGAGGTGGGAGGGTGTGGGAGGAAGGTACGCTGATTGGCTGGAAATGTGTCTGCTGACTGTAAAGTTCAGGGTCAAAGTTTATATAACAAAAAGTGCAGCGCTATCAAATATGGATTATGAAGAAGATATCGAGGAGAGCAGTCCACAGGTGAAAATTATGGTGAAGCATGCACAAGATATAAACATTCAGTGCTCTTCAATGTGCTGGTAATCCTCCACCCAGTCTCATTAGCCTCTCACCTCACACTTAGCCCCTGTGTCACCAGACGGGCTAGTAAGACAAACTTTATCCAAGGATATCACAAATATAGATCAAATCAGTATTCCTCTTCATCAGAAGATAAGGCTCACAGGTAACAGATCACAGGTCCATAAAGCGGGTCACAGGTCCATAGGAAAACAAAGGTCCGGACATAGTGCATTACCGCAATAAATTACTTTATTGAACATAGCATAAAATCATAAAAATTACCTTGTAAAGCACTATACAAGTGCATGTGATGAGCAGATTGTATTACACACAGCGGTCTCGACCGCAATGGATGGCGGGTGACGTCACCGGCCCCTCCCCCTTCGCACGCGTTACGTCCCACTGCACGGGACTTCCTCAGCTATTGGTAAGGGAGAAGGACAGGGCTACTTATAGTCACTCATAGCCATCAGACCCGGGAGTGCAACCAAGAGAACACCTCAGACAGGAAGTGAACACCTCACACAGGAAGTGAACCCCTCACACAGGAAGTGAACCCTTCACACAGGAAGTGAACCCTTCACACAGGAAGTGAACCCTTCACACAGGAAGGGATACTCTGTTGCCCCGGGGACAGCCAAATAAACAATAAAGACGCCAGGACTCTAAATGCAAGCTACAAAGCAGATATACAGGAATCAACTGGCGGTGATCACCTTCTATGAGCACATATAAACATATTAAAATAATGGCTAATTGCATATACATAACTGATCAGACCTGCTGAATCAGATATAATATTTTAAAATTTTAAAAGCGAATTACTTTTATAAAATAGGATTTCATGGGCTGATCTCAACTGAATAGTTTTAGAAACACAACCCAGAATCTGCAGGAAAAAAGGGGCCAGGACCTCAAAACCAGCCATCCATATAACACAAATAATACACCACATACAAATCGGTAATAATGAAAAAAATAATAAATAAAATAGGATTAATATATATAAAAATAAAACAAAAACAAAAATGCAAATACAGATACTAACGGTCAGAAATAAAACAGTTTAGATCGAACTCCACGTTAAGACCTCTGGGGGCAGACACCTTAGTTTCGTGAATCCAAAAAGATTCACGTCGGCTTAACTGGCGTATAAAATTCCCTCCTCGCCAGTGAGGTTTAACGTGTTCGATGCCCCAAAATTTAAGACTACGTGGATCACGGTTGTGGACATTCCGAAAATGTCTTGACACACTGTGTGTTTTTAAACCCTTTTTGATATTACTCACGTGTTCTCGGAGCCTAACTTGTAGTTGTCTGGAAGTCCGCCCTATATACTGCTTGCCACAGCCGCATTCTAACATGTATACGACTCCTACACTAGCACATGTTATGAGACCTCGGATGGTATATGATTTATTAGTGGCAGTCGCAGTAAAATCTTTGCGTTTTTTGCAATTGGTTTTAGAGTGCCTGCATGCCACACATCTACCACATGCATAAAATCCTGATAAAAACAGAAAAGATCTGTTTTCAACAGGAATCGGAGGATCCACCACACCAGGGGCTATACGGTCCCTTAAGGTGGGTGCCTTCCTATAAACAAATTTGGGTATCTCAGGGAGGGTAGGACCCAGTACTCTGTCTTGCTTTAAAATGGACCAGTTCTTTTTGACTATTTTTTCTAACTTCTTATGTTGTATATTATAATCAAATATGAGTCTGTATTGATTAATTTCAGGAAGATGGTCAGCACTGGGTTTAGGAGCCACCAGTGTATTTCTATCAAGCTCCTTTACTCTGACTACCTCATTGGCCAATATGTCCCTATCATAACCTTTTTGCGCAAAGCGTTCTACTAGTACCTCTGCTTGTGACAAATAGTCACCTTCAGTGGTACAGTTACGCCGTAATCTGACAAACTGGCCTTTTGGAATATTGCAGAGCCATGAATGATGATGGCAACTGTCGAGCGGAATATACGCGTTTCGATCAGTTGCTTTGAAATGGTTCTGCATCTTAAAATGGTCATTCTCAATAGAGATCTCTAAATCCAAGAAGACAATTTTCTCACTACTCATATTCCAGGTCAGAGAGATGTTTTTATTGTTGGCATTCATTTTGTTCATGAAGGAATTAAGGCCACTGGTATCTCCATCCCAAATAAGTATCAGGTCATCGATATACCTGTGGTAGCACAATAATTCAGGGGGGCGGCCACGGAACACCACCGCCGACTCCCAGTGGGCCATAAATAAGTTGGCCACACTGGGAGCGAAACGGGCTCCCATGGCAACCCCCCTCGTCTGAAGATAATACTGTCTATTGTACCAGAAATAATTTCTGGATAGACAGAAAGTAAGACTTCTACACAAGAACCTTTTATTCTTCCTGGGTAAATCAGAAGTTTCTAATGCCCAATTCACCGCTGCTAAAGCCTCTTTGTGACTGATGATAGTATACAGCGAACTTACGTCCGCTGTAACTATTATCGTTGATTGGGTACAAGATAAGGATTCCAAGATTTGAATTACATGTTTTGTATCCTTAAGATAGGCCTCTGTTTTAATTACCAAGGGCTGCAGGAAAACATCAATGTATTGCCCAAGCCTCGCCGTGACCGAGTCAATCCCATTTACAATGGGACGACCTGGAGGTCGTTCTGCGTTTTTGTGGATCTTGGGAAGACAATAGATAATAGGTGTCCTGCAAAAAAGTGGGTCTAGATACTGAGACTCCTTCTTGGTCAACACACCCCTTGCTCTCCCACCTTCCACTAGGTCGTGAAGTTCATTCTTAAATGAGAAAAGCGGATCTTTACTTAACAAGGAATATGTGTCTCGGTCCGATAGCAATTTGCCCATCTCCTCACAGTAATATTCTTTACTGAGAATAACCAGGCCACCCCCTTTATCGGCAGGCCTGATAACAATGTTTTTGTTGTTCTCAAGGGATCGAATGCCCTTCTTGATATATTGGGGGTCATTAACCTTTTTCACATTCAATCCTTCAAGGTCCTTACATACCATATTCCTAAACACCTCAATGTGTTGGTTATCAGAAATGGCAGGGTTAAATGTGGATCTATTCCTAAGGTTGGAATCCACCACCACTGGTGCCGCGGTGTTCCTAACGATAGGCTTGGACAAAAAATATCGTTTAATATTCAGAGTCCTCACAAATCTATTGATGCTTATATATGCCTGGAATTTATTGAGATTTCTGACTGGGGCAAACTTAAGACCCCTATCAAGGGTCCTAAGTTCGTCATCATTGAGAGGTATTCCACTGAGGTTATAAATACCAGATCCTATTGGGATTTTGGCCTTTTGTAGCC
Organism: Pelophylax lessonae; assembly: GCF_965119305.1. Lineage (NCBI taxonomy): Eukaryota > Metazoa > Chordata > Amphibia > Anura > Ranidae > Pelophylax > Pelophylax lessonae. The sequence continues at coordinate 119,974,815 of NC_138776.1, read as the reverse complement.
TCCGCCCCCCTCGGTTTCCTCTCTGTCTTTTCTTTTGCGGAATGAGTCGTTGGCTCTCCCCTGTTGAACGCTCGGGGGGTCCCTCTTCCACCTTTCTACTTGAGGTCGGAATAGGGGTGGCCCCTCTGCATATCTCATGGGAGACCCTAAAAAATCATTCTGAAAGTTGCCAGTATTCCCTATGTGTTGTAAGGGTTCAAAAGCGTTTGGAGTGGAGTAGTTCGGATGGTCATAACCTCTACCCGAATAACTCCCTCTTGGATTGTGTTGAGGTCTAGGGTGATAATAGGGGGAGTGATGCCCATTATTCCGAAAGGGCACAGAGCCGCCATTCCCACCATTACCACTTGCTGGATGTTGATGATGCCAACCACCCCTCCCTCTCTTTTTCCCACCTCTTTTTCCTCCACCCCGAGGTCGGCCATTACCTCTCTGGGGAGTGGAAAACCTTACTTCCTGAGTAGCTGGTAAATACTGAGGTCTAACCCTTTCCAAAGGGGTTAAAGGGGCTGGGTCCAAGGATGGGCCAGCCTCATTAGTTTGAGGCATGGTCACTAGATTCTTTTGCCACTTAAAGATGTCATTATTGGCAAAATCACCTAGGTCCCTGGCATATTTTTTCTTCTTTTTATTCTGGCTGTCATTATCCCATTTAATCACTCGATTTTTTAGAATAGTCATAAGATTGGTGAACTCATCTTTATCTTTGTGTGGATCTAGGAGAGTTTGAATCTCCTTGATTTGACTCTCTATATCTTTCATCCTCTTTTGCTTGCGCTCCAGCAAAAACTCCTGTAAGTCAAGACCTTTTCTGATGAAAAATTCACCCCACCCTTGCAAGGACTCATCGTCTAGGAGGCCATCACAGGGGGGTATATCCCATCTGAGACGTCTAGGTACAAGTTTTGCTGAAAGATAGTGCTTAAAGGAAGTAATATCCCACCATAACTTAACCTTTTTCTCAAAGAGGTGGCCTAATTTTTTAAATAAGGATGCCAGATCACTAGGATCATTCAGTGTAATATTGTTAGTGGAGGAAAAAATGTTTCCTATATTAACCTCCCTTTTTTCCAGATACTCAAAAATATCCATAACCAGATGCTGCTAAATTAATGGTAAATTGAGAAACAGGCAAATAATAATAGATAAAAATTCAGCGCAACTGTATAAAATAATATAATAGAAAGCTGCTATGCACTAAAGGATCAATAAACCAAAAGTCCCAATAACAAATATATAACAAAAAGTGCAGCGCTATCAAATATGGATTATGAAGAAGATATTGAGGAGAGCAGTCCACAGGTGAAAATTATGGTGAAGCATGCACAAGATATAAACATTCAGTGCTCTTCAATGTGCTGGTAATCCTCCACCCAGTCTCATTAGCCTCTCACCTCACACTTAGCCCCTGTGTCACCAGACGGGCTAGTAAGACAAACTTTATCCAAGGATATCACAAATATAGATCAAATCAGTATTCCTCTTCATCAGAAGATAAGGCTCACAGGTAACAGATCACAGGTCCATAAAGCGGGTCACAGGTCCATAGGAAAACAAAGGTCCGGACATAGTGCATTACCGCAATAAATTACTTTATTGAACATAGCATAAAATCATAAAAATTACCTTGTAAAGCACTATACAAGTGCATGTGATGAGCAGATTGTATTACACACAGCGGTCTCGACCGCAATGGATGGTGGGTGACGTCACCGGCCCCTCCCCCTTCGCACGCGTTACGTCCCACTGCACGGGACTTCCTCAGCTATTGGTAAGGGAGAAGGACAGGGCTACTTATAGTCACTCATAGCCATCAGACCCGGAAGTGCAACCAAGAGAACACCTCAGACAGGAAGTGAACACCTCACACAGGAAGTGAACCCCTCACACAGGAAGTGAACCCTTCACACAGGAAGTGAACCCTTCACACAGGAAGTGAACCCTTCACACAGGAAGGGATACTCTGTTGCCCCGGGGACAGGCGGCTCTGTGCCCTTTCGGAATAATGGGCATCACTCCCCCTATTATCACCCTAGACCTCAACACAATCCAAGAGGGAGTTATTCGGGTAGAGGTTATGACCATCCGAACTACTCCACTCCAAACGCTTTTGAACCCTTACAACACATAGGGAATACTGGCAACTTTCAGAATGATTTTTTAGGGTCTCCCATGAGATATGCAGAGGGGCCACCCCTATTCCGACCTCAAGTAGAAAGGTGGAAGAGGGACCCCCCGAGCGTTCAACAGGGGAGAGCCAACGACTCATTCCGCAAAAGAAAAGACAGAGAGGAAACCGAGGGGGGCGGAGGCTACAAAAGGCCAAAATCCCAATAGGATCTGGTATTTATAACCTCAGTGGAATACCTCTCAATGATGACGAACTTAGGACCCTTGATAGGGGTCTTAAGTTTGCCCCAGTCAGAAATCTCAATAAATTCCAGGCATATATAAGCATCAATAGATTTGTGAGGACTCTGAATATTAAACGATATTTTTTGTCCAAGCCTATCGTTAGGAACACCGCGGCACCAGTGGTGGTGGATTCCAACCTTAGGAATAGATCCACATTTAACCCTGCCATTTCTGATAACCAACACATTGAGGTGTTTAGGAATATGGTATGTAAGGACCTTGAAGGATTGAATGTGAAAAAGGTTAATGACCCCCAATATATCAAGAAGGGCATTCGATCCCTTGAGAACAACAAAAACATTGTTATCAGGCCTGCCGATAAAGGGGGTGGCCTGGTTATTCTCAGTAAAGAATATTACTGTGAGGAGATGGGCAAATTGCTATCGGACCGAGACACATATTCCTTGTTAAGTAAAGATCCGCTTTTCTCATTTAAGAATGAACTTCACGACCTAGTGGAAGGTGGGAGAGCAAGGGGTGTGTTGACCAAGAAGGAGTCTCAGTATCTAGACCCACTTTTTTGCAGGACACCTATTATCTATTGTCTTCCCAAGATCCACAAAAACGCAGAACGACCTCCAGGTCGTCCCATTGTAAATGGGATTGACTCGGTCACGGCGAGGCTTGGGCAATACATTGATGTTTTCCTGCAGCCCTTGGTAATTAAAACAGAGGCCTATCTTAAGGATACAAAACATGTAATTCAAATCTTGGAATCCTTATCTTGTACCCAATCAACGATAATGGTTACAGCGGACGTAAGTTCGCTGTATACTATCATCAGTCACAAAGAGGCTTTAGCAGCGGTGAATTGGGCATTAGAAACTTCTGATTTACCCAGGAAGAATAAAAGGTTCTTGTGTAGAAGTCTTACTTTCTGTCTATCCAGAAATTATTTCTGGTACAATAGACAGTATTATCTTCAGACGAGGGGGGTTGCCATGGGAGCCCGTTTCGCTCCCAGTGTGGCCAACTTATTTATGGCCCACTGGGAGTCGGAGGTGGTGTTCCGTGGCCGCCCCCCTGAATTATTGTGCTACCACAGGTATATCGATGACCTGATACTTATTTGGGATGGAGATACCAGTGGCCTTAATTCCTTCATGAACAAAATGAATGCCAACAATAAAAACATCTCTCTGACCTGGAATATGAGTAGTGAGAAAATTGTCTTCTTGGATTTAGAGATCTCTATTGAGAATGACCATTTTAAGATGCAGAACCATTTCAAAGCAACTGATCGGAACGCGTATATTCCGCTCGACAGTTGCCATCATCATTCATGGCTCTGCAATATTCCAAAAGGCCAGTTTGTCAGATTACGGCGTAACTGTACCACTGAAGGTGACTATTTGTCACAAGCAGAGGTACTAGTAGAACGCTTTGCGCAAAAAGGTTATGATAGGGACATATTGGCCAATGAGGTAGTCAGAGTAAAGGAGCTTGATAGAAATACACTGGTGGCTCCTAAACCCAGTGCTGACCATCTTCCTGAAATTAATCAATACAGACTCATATTTGATTATAATATACAACATAAGAAGTTAGAAAAAATAGTCAAAAAGAACTGGTCCATTTTAAAGCAAGACAGAGTACTGGGTCCTACCCTCCCTGAGATACCCAAATTTGTTTATAGGAAGGCACCCACCTTAAGGGACCGTATAGCCCCTGGTGTGGTGGATCCTCCGATTCCTGTTGAAAACAGATCTTTTCTGTTTTTATCAGGATTTTATGCATGTGGTAGATGTGTGGCATGCAGGCACTCTAAAACCAATTGCAAAAAACGCAAAGATTTTACTGCGACTGCCACTAATAAATCATATACCATCCGAGGTCTCATAACATGTGCTAGTGTAGGAGTCGTATACATGTTAGAATGCGGCTGTGGCAAGCAGTATATAGGGCGGACTTCCAGACAACTACAAGTTAGGCTCCGAGAACACGTGAGTAATATCAAAAAGGGTTTAAAAACACACAGTGTGTCAAGACATTTTCGGAATGTCCACAACCGTGATCCACGTAGTCTTAAATTTTGGGGCATCGAACACGTTAAACCTCACTGGCGAGGAGGGAATTTTATACGCCAGTTAAGCCGACGTGAATCTTTTTGGATTCACGAAACTAAGGTGTCTGCCCCCAGAGGTCTTAACGTGGAGTTCGATCTAAACTGTTTTATTTCTGACCGTTAGTATCTGTATTTGCATTTTTGTTTTTGTTTTATTTTTATATATATTAATCCTATTTTATTTATTATTTTTTTCATTATTACCGATTTGTATGTGGTGTATTATTTGTGTTATATGGATGGCTGGTTTTGAGGTCCTGGCCCCTTTTTTCCTGCAGATTCTGGGTTGTGTTTCTAAAACTATTCAGTTGAGATCAGCCCATGAAATCCTATTTTATAAAAGTAATTCGCTTTTAAAATTTTAAAATATTATATCTGATTCAGCAGGTCTGATCAGTTATGTATATGCAATTAGCCATTATTTTAATATGTTTATATGTGCTCATAGAAGGTGATCACCGCCAGTTGATTCCTGTATATCTGCTTTGTAGCTTGCATTTAGAGTCCTGGCGTCTTTATTGTTTATTTGGCTGTCCCCGGGGCAACAGAGTATCCCTTCCTGTGTGAAGGGTTCACTTCCTGTGTGAAGGGTTCACTTCCTGTGTGAAGGGTTCACTTCCTGTGTGAAGGGTTCACTTCCTGTGTGAGGGGTTCACTTCCTGTGTGAGGTGTTCACTTCCTGTCTGAGGTGTTCTCTTGGTTGCACTTCCGGGTCTGATGGCTATGAGTGACTATAAGTAGCCCTGTCCTTCTCCCTTACCAATAGCTGAGGAAGTCCCGTGCAGTGGGACGTAACGCGTGCGAAGGGGGAGGGGCCGGTGACGTCACCCGCCATCCATTGCGGTCGAGACCGCTGTGTGTAATACAATCTGCTCATCACATGCACTTGTATAGTGCTTTACAAGGTAATTTTTATGATTTTATGCTATGTTCAATAAAGTAATTTATTGCGGTAATGCACTATGTCCGGACCTTTGTTTTCCTATGGACCTGTGACCCGCTTTATGGACCTGTGATCTGTTACCTGTGAGCCTTATCTTCTGATGAAGAGGAATACTGATTTGATCTATATTTGTGATATCCTTGGATAAAGTTTGTCTTACTAGCCCGTCTGGTGACACAGGGGCTAAGTGTGAGGTGAGAGGCTAATGAGACTGGGTGGAGGATTACCAGCACATTGAAGAGCACTGAATGTTTATATCTTGTGCATGCTTCACCATAATTTTCACCTGTGGACTGCTCTCCTCGATATCTTCTTCATAATCCATATTTGATAGCGCTGCACTTTTTGTTATATATTTGTTATTGGGACTTTTGGTTTATTGATCCTTTAGTGCATAGCAGCTTTCTATTATATTATTTTATACAGTTGCGCTGAATTTTTATCTATTATTATTTGCAGGGTCAAAGTTTGCCTCAATGATGTCTTATGGGGGGCGGACCGAACATCGCATATGTTCGCCGGCAGCGGCGAACGCGAACATGCTAAGTTCGCCGGCGAACAGTTCTATACATCTCTAGTGTAGATGTGAGATCTGAGGTCTTTTTGACCCCAGATCTCACATTAAAGAGGTCCCGTCATACTTATTTTTATTACAAATTTACATTCCTTGTAAAAGGGATAAAATTGATGCTATTTTTTTTTAACCACTTGCCGACTGCCGTCAGTAGATTTACTGCGGCAGTCAGCCCCTCACAGGCAAAGTGACGTTAATTAACGTCACTAGCCCGCGAGGCTCTCGGGAGCGAGCGCGCGTCGCCGGCGGCGCGCTAACGCTCCCGCGCGGTCACGGACCCCCCCGCGCGTTTGACCGGTGGACCCGATGTCCGCCGGTCACTCGGCGATCGGCGGGGGAGAGGGAGAAAGGCAGGCAGCTTGTGTAAACAAGCTGCCTGTCAGTTCTCCCTGTGTAGAAACACTGATCATACGGTTCTACTATGTAGAACCGTTGATCAGTGTAACTACAGCTCAACCGACAGCCAATCACAGTTAGAATCATGCCCCTAGGGACACACACCACCCCTCCCTCTCAAATAAAGTTAACCCCTTCACTGCCAGTGTATTTTTACAGTAACAGTGCATTTATATAGCACTGATTACTGTAGAAATGTCACTGGTAACCCCAAAAGTGTCAAAAATGTCAGTCAAGGGTCCGATCTGTCCCCCCCAATGTCGCAGTACCGCAAAAAAAATCACAGATCGCCACCATTACGCGTTAAAAAAAAAACAACAAAAATGACAAAAATCTTTCCCTTTGTTAGTAAACGCAATAACTTTTGCGCAAACCAATCAAAATACGCTTTTTGCGATTTTTTTTTACCAAACATATGTAGCAGAAAACAAATTGGCCAAAAATGTTAAAAAAATTTGATTTTTACTTTTTTTTTTTGGGGAATTTCATATAAAAAAATGTGAAAAATATTGTTATTTTTGCAAAATTGTCGCTCTTTTTTTGTTTATAGCGCGTGATCAAAAAATCACACAGGTGATCATATACCACCAAAAGAAAGCTCTGTTTGTGGGAAAAAAAAGGACGTAAAATTTGTTTAGGTACAGTGTCGCACGACCGCGCAATTGTCCGTTAAAGTCATGCAGTGCCGAATCGCAAAATACCCCCTGGTCTTTTAGCAGCAAAATCCTCCGGGGCTTAAGTGGTTAAAAGGACAGTGTAAAAATAAAAAATAAAATAAATGGTAAAAAAAAAAAGAAAGAAATTAAAGCACTCCGTCCTCGCGCGCAGAAGTGAATGCATACGCAAGTTGCACCCACATATGTAAACAGTGTTCAAACCACACATGTGAGGTTTCGCTGTGATGGTTAGGGAGGGAGAAATAATTTGAGCCCTATTCCTCCTCTGTAACTCTAGACTGGTAACCTGTAGAAACGTTAAAATTGTCGCCTATGGGGATTTTTAAGTACCCATGTTTGTCGCCATATCACGAGAGTGCGCAATTTTGGAGCATGACATGTTGGGTATTTATTTACCCAGCGTAACATTATCTTTCACATTATAGAAAAAAAATTGGGCTAACTTTACTGTTTTCTTATTTTTTCATTCAAAAAAGTGTATTTTTAAAAAACAAAAATTGCGTTTGTAAGACCGCTTCGCAAATATGGTGTGATAAAAAAAATATTGCAACAATCTCCATTTTATTATCTAGGGTCTCTGCTAAAAAAAAATCCATAATGTTTGGCAGTTCTAAGTAGTTTTCTAGCAAAATAAACTGATTTTAACTTGTAAACAACAAATGTAAGAAAAAGGTCTGGTCCAGAAGTGGTTTATCAAGTTGATAAAAGCCCATATAATGTGTTGCTTTAGCAAGCTGTTGGTTTGGAAACTCTGCTCTCTTACTCGCGGTTCGACATGCGTGATGACTTCACCTCGAAGCCACTCCCTACGTGTTTCATCACCAATGACATCTACAGGGGATGGGCCAAGATCTGGCACATCCCCTGTAGACGTCATTGGTGATGAAACGCGTAGGAATGCCAAACCGCGAGTGAGAGAGCGGCATTTCCAAGCCGACAGCTTGCTGTAACAACACATTATATGGGCTTTTATCAATTTGCTAAAGGTAGCTGTAGCCATCTTGTTAATAAACATCACATTTTATTTAGTACACTTCACTAAGGGAGCTCTTGTATACATTTATTTCCGAGTTCACATGAGATCCAATGCCTGTTACCAACATCTTCATCTTTGATGATCATCCACCCCATCTGCCTACCTGAGCCTAATTGACCATTATAATTTGCGGTCATATTTATCTGGTAAGAGGCGTGTGTTGAAGGGTGCTGGTGGTGGTGATCCCTATTCTGATTTCCATTTAAACATTATTGAACATTTCTTCACTTTATTGAACTTTTGTTACATTTTTTAACATATATATTTCCTTGTGTATATATATATATATATATATATACACATATATATATATATATATATATATATATATATATAATTAAAATCTTTTATATTTTTTCATTTGTGTTTGCACTGATTTGAGTATCATTTATGTTTTTTATGTTGCTGTTTATTCAGTACATTTTAGTACACTTTAGTGCTGCTTTTTATGTTTCTTTAAAATCACTGTAACTTGCATTAAAAATGCAAATGTTCACTGGAGGGTCATCAATGTTATGCTTTTGGTTTGTTTTTAGTATGTTTATTTTTAGTATTTATAGAATGGTTTCATGCTATACTTTAGTATTTTTATACTATATTTTTGTATTTTATACATATGTTTTGATATTTCTCACATGTTTCTATTGCCATGCGTTACTTCTGTCTACTGGTAAATAGTAAGGAGTATTAACTTCTTTTCTTTTTAAATAGTTTTTTTATCGTAAAGTATGACACTATCATTCAGTTATTTCACATTAATAATTCATTTAAAATACCAGCTAACATTGTCTGAGAAGCTGCTCTTCCCTGACATTTTAATTACAATATTCTATAATAAGCTCTCCAGAGACTAACCAGTATGAGTCTGTGTTAGTTTGTAAAATACTAATACATTAATAGTTTGTTTATGACTTGTAATCTGATGTGTTTAATTTTTTCTACACTTTTTAGAATTAGGTAAAACTGTATTGTTGGGCCCAGCAAAAAAATTGAATTAATTGCTTTGTGAACCTGTTCCCTTGTTGGGCTGTACACTTGCTCATACCTTCTATTAACATTTTCCTTACCGGATGGAATCTGTTAGAAGTACAAAAGACCAGCTGAATGAAATGTATTCTAGGTGCATAAAAACATAGACATGCAAAGTGCAGGCAGCAATAATCAGTGTATTTTGGCGGCACGGAAGGCTTCAGAACACAATCGTATAGCGGGAGGATACCCCTATGCACATCAAATTTGTGGATGGACGAATCAGATCATTATTTTTGCTGGTTGAACTGAAAAAAAAAAAAAAAAAAAGAAGGTATAACAACATCATACCTCCTTTTTGTTGTACATAAGGGTAATATTGTCATGGAAAAAAAAAAAAAAAAAAAACAGATAACCGCTGTAACCATTTATCAGAAGGATACATTTCTGCTCATGCCCGTACTTCACTCGCCCAGTACAGAGACCAGTTGGCTCAGTGAATGCATAGTACCATCATTATATTAATAACCAAAAATAAATTTAAAAAAACTTTAAATCTTTTACAAATCAGAATAAATCCCATATTTGCTACTTCTGCTCCATTTACCATTTGGATTCTACATTATATGCTGTCAGTCAAGCATTCTATCCACATTTTAGCCCAAAAGGGCTAAAGGAGGTGACAGGTTTGTCAAAATACCTGTCACTTGCAAAATTAGTGCAAAAACTGATTTCTAAAAGCCTTTTAGACTCTTACAATCCCAAAGAATGTGATCTAAGTCCCCCTTAGCTCTGTTTTTATTGTTTTCAATATCAAGCAAACAAAACTGCGTTCTTCAGCAAAAGTAAACACAATTCGTCCATATTTATGGTATATTGTAAACAACACAATGGCTCACTTCTAATATACCAATTTGACAACAAGGTTTTTAGCATTCATGTCTGCTTTGGGGGGTCCTAAAGACCACAGGAGTTCATCAAGCAGCATCTCAGTCTGCAGACAGTCCAAACATTTTCACAGCTGATAACCACTCTACTCCACCTCACAGACAGATGCTGGCTCCTTGTTGCTTCTTTTCAGACCTCCCCTGCAGTCCGGTTAACACTTTTTGGACATGCATTTAGTATTTAGGTTTGAAAGCTCTTTCACACCCCCTTCCAAGCCTCTGAATCTTGGATTTACCAATCTTGAGCAAACTGCAAGCCGGATTACCCCTTTTCAATTGGAATCCATTATCATGTATAGGTAGAACCCAATGGTACTTCAAACTGCATTTATTTCATTCTCTTTAAATGGCCCAGAATCCAAATTATTAGGACACACAATTCCCTTTCAGGGACCATCCCTGGCATCTTGTACATTTCCCAGGTTTCTTTAACTAAGTAAAAAAATCCACAATGTCTTTTCCCAGTCCACCAACTCAAATGGAAATACCCAGAAAATGCTTGAGGCACTTGATGGCAAACATGAGAACTGCAAATAAGAAGTCCCAATCCTTTGCCTCTTTTTGCACCACCCTTATGAACATAAGTTTTGCTGTCTTATTGCACCTTTAGCCAGCCCATCCATCTGTGTGTGATAAACTAAAGTATGCAATTGTTTTATCTTGAACAACTTGCATAGGTCTGTTATAACCTTTGACGTGAACAGAGTCTCATGGTCCATCAAGATTTCTTTAGTGAACTCAATCCTTCAGAATTAGTGTTGAGCGAACACGGACTGTATTATTCGTGTTCGTACCGAATAATTGGATTTTTTGTACCCGAACACGGACACGGACACTTTACTGTATGTTCGGGTAAAAATCCGTGTTCGGTCGTTTTATTTCCGGGTTTTGCATGCTTTGGCGCTCTTTTCATGGCGGGCTTTCAACAGCCAATCAACAATCGTTTAACTGGTGTGCCTTAAGCCATCCCAGCCATGCCTGCAAATGTCTCAGTAGCTGTGATTGGCCGTCTGAAGCATGTGACCAAGTCTTTATAAGTTCGAGGCAGCCGCAGCGGCGTCATTATGCTGCTTAGATTCAGGGACAGAGCACACATCAACGTGCTGGCTGCTGATTAGGGAAAGATAGGCAGGAAAAAACCATTTGTGTCCGGATAGAATTGAGGGACAGGTCGGAGTGTTTAGGCAGGGCGAGTTGTAGGCATTTTAGGGATAGAGTCTGCTGAATTATAGGGTCAGTGTCTTCTACAAACTACAATCGATATTGCTGTGTGGGGGGTGGGGTGAATCTGCACTCAATCCTGATCTACGATCTCTTCTCAATCCTGTTAGGGACAGAGTCTGCTGAATTTTAGGGAAACTGTGTTCTACAAACTACAATCGATATTGCTGTGTGGTGTGGGATTGGAGATAGGCAGGTGTCAGTGATCCACATCCATTTTTCTGTGTGTGAGCTGCAGTGAACACAATCTTTTTGGGCTGCAGTGAACACAATCTTTTTGGGCTGCAGTGAACACAATCTTTTTGGGCTGCAGTGAACACAATCTTTTTGGGCTGCAGTGAACACAATCTTTTTGGGGTGCAGTGAACAAAATCTTTTTGGGGTGCAGTGAACACAATCCTTTTTGGTGTGCAGTGAACACAATCTTTGTGGGGTGCAGTGAACAAAATCCTTTGTGGGGTGCAGTGAACACAATCTTTTTGGGGTGCAGTGAACAAAATCCTTTTTGGGGTGCAGTGAACAACATCCTTTTTGGGGTGCAGTGAACACAATCTTTTTGGGGTGCAGTGAACAAAATCCTTTGTGGGGTGCAGTGAACACAATCTTTTTGGGGTGCAGTGAACACAATCTTTTTGGGGTGGAGTGAACAACATCCTTTTTGGGGTGCAGTGAACAAAATCATTTTTGGGGTGCAGTGAACACAATCTTTTTGGGGTGCAGTGAACACAATCTTTGTGGGGTGCAGTGAACACAATCTTTTTGGGGTGGAGTGAACAACATCCTTTTTGGGGTGCAGTGAACAACATCCTTTTTAGGGGGGCAGTGAACACAATCTTTTTGGGGTGCAGTGAACACAATCTTTGTGGGGTACAGTGAACAGAATCTTTGTGGGGTGCAGTGAACACAATCTTTGGGGGGTACAGTGAACACAATCTTTGTGAGGTGCAGTGAACACAATCTTTGTGGGGTGCAGTGAACACAATCATTGTGGGGTGCAGTGAACTCAATCTTTGTGGGGTACAGTGAACACAATCTCATACTTCTGAAGGTTTGAGGGTGCTGCCTGTTCCATACTCCCCCTACTCCTCATCTAGCCTTTTAGGGGTACAAACAATAGTAATTGGGGCCTAGTGTGGTTGTGTACGTGTGATATACATACACTTTTTTGGGATCATATTTTCTATTCCGCTATTTAATCAAAAACCTTTGGGGATCAGTTAAATTGGGGGATAGTCTGTGTTGGTACGTGTGAGAGAGATCCACCTTTCCAAGTTGTTGGGGTTCATCTCATACTTCTGAAGGTTTGAGGGTGCTGCCTGTTCCATACTCCCCCTACTCCTAGCCTTTTAGGGGTACAAACAATAGTAATTGGGGCCTAGTGTGGTTGTGTACGTGTGATATACATACACTTTTTTGGGATCATATTTTCTATTCCGCTATTTAATCAAAAACCTTTGGGGATCAGTTAAATTGGGGGATAGTCTGTGTTGGTACGTGTGAGAGAGATCCACCTTTCCAAGTTGTTGGGGTTCATCTCATACTTCTGAAGGTTTGAGGGTGCTGCCTGTTCCATACTCCCCCCTACTCCTAGCCTTTTAGGGGTACAAACAATAGTAATTGGGGCCTAGTGTGGTTGTGTACGTGTGATATACATACACTTTTTTGGGATCATATTTTCTATTCCGCTATTTAATCAAAAACCTTTGGGGATCAGTTAAATTGGGGGATAGTCTGTGTTGGTACGTGTGAGAGAGATCCACCTTTCCAAGTTGTTGGGGTTCATCTCATACTTCTGAAGGTTTGAGGGTGCTGCCTGTTCCATACTCCCCCCTACTCCTAGCCTTTTAGGGGTACAAACAATAGTAATTGGGGCCTAGTGTGGTTGTGTACGTGTGATATACATACACTTTTTTGGGATCATATTTTCTATTCCGCTATTTAATCAAAAACCTTTGGGGATCAGTTAAATTGGGGGATAGTCTGTGTTGGTACGTGTGAGAGAGATCCACCTTTCCAAGTTGTTGGGGTTCATCTCATACTTCTGAAGGTTTGAGGGTGCTGCCTGTTCCATACTCCCCCCTACTCCTAGCCTTTTAGGGGTACAAACAATAGTAATTGGGGCCTAGTGTGGTTGTGTACGTGTGATATACATACACTTTTTTGGGATCATATTTTCTATTCCGCTATTTAATCAAAAACCTTTGGGGATCAGTTAAATTGGGGGATAGTCTGTGTTGGTACGTGTGAGAGAGATCCACCTTTCCAAGTTGTTGGGGTTCATCTCATACTTCTGAAGGTTTGAGGGTGCTGCCTGTTCCATACTCCCCCTACTCCTAGCCTTTTAGGGGTACAAACAATAGTAATTGGGGCCTAGTGTGGTTGTGTACGTGTGATATACATACACTTTTTTGGGATCATATTTTCTATTCCGCTATTTAATCAAAAACCTTTGGGGATCAGTTAAATTGGGGGATAGTCTGTGTTGGTACGTGTGAGAGAGATCCACCTTTCCAAGTTGTTGGGGTTCATCTCATACTTCTGAAGGTTTGAGGGTGCTGCCTGTTCCATACTCCCCCTACTCCTAGCCTTTTAGGGGTACAAACAATAGTAATTGGGGCCTAGTGTGGTTGTGTACGTGTGATATACATACACTTTTTTTGGATCATATTTTCTATTCCGCTATTTAATCAAAAACCTTTGGGGATCAGTTAAATTGGGGGATAGTCTGTGTTGGTACGTGTGAGAGAGATCCACCTTTCCAAGTTGTTGGGGTTCATCTCATACTTCTGAAGGTTTGAGGGTGCTGCCTGTTCCATACTCCCCCTACTCCTAGCCTTTTAGGGGTACAAACAATAGTAATTGGGGCCTAGTGTGGTTGTGTACGTGTGATATACATACACTTTTTTGGGATCATATTTTCTATTCCGCTATTTAATCAAAAACCTTTGGGGATCAGTTAAATTGGGGGATAGTCTGTGTTGGTACGTGTGAGAGAGATCCACCTTTCCAAGTTGTTGGGGTTCATCTCATACTTCTGAAGGTTTGAGGGTGCTGCCTGTTCCATACTCCCCCCTACTCCTAGCCTTTTAGGGGTACAAACAATAGTAATTGGGGCCTAGTGTGGTTGTGTACGTGTGATATACATACACTTTTTTGGGATCATATTTTCTATTCCGCTATTTAATCAAAAACCTTTGGGGATCAGTTAAATTGGGGGATAGTCTGTGTTGGTACGTGTGAGAGAGATCCACCTTTCCAAGTTGTTGGGGTTCATCTCATACTTCTGAAGGTTTGAGGGTGCTGCCTGTTCCATACCCCCCCTACTCCTCATCTAGCCTTTTAGGGGTACAAACAATAGTAATTGGGGCCTAGTGTGGTTGTGTACGTGTGATATACATACACTTTTTTTTGATCATATTTCCTATTCCGCTATTCAATAAAAACCTTTGAGGATCAATTGAATTGCGGGATAGTCTGTGTCGGTACGTGTGAGAGAGATCCACCTTTCCAAGTTGTTGGGGTTCATCTCATACTTCTGAAGGTTTGAGGGTGCTGCCTGTTCCATACTCCCCCTACTCCTCATCTAGCCTTTTAGGGGTACAAACAATAGTAATTGGGGCCCAGTGTGGTTGTGTACGTGTGATATACATACACTTTTTTGGGATCATATTTTCTATTCCGCTATTTAATCAAAAACCTTTGGGGATCAGTTAAATTGGGGGATAGTCTGTGTCGGTACGTGTGAGAGAGATCCACCTTTCCAAGTTGTTGGGGTTCATCTCATACTTCTGAAGGTTTGAGGGTGCTGCCTGTTCCATACCCCCCCTACTCCTCATCTAGCCTTTTAGGGGTACAAACAATAGTAATTGGGGCCTAGTGTGGTTGTGTACGTGCGAGATACATACACTTTTTTTGATCATATTTCCTATTCCGCTATTCAATAAAAACCTTTGAGGATCAATTGAATTGCGGGATAGTCTGTGTCGGTACGTGTGAGAGAGATCCACCTTTCCAAGTTGTTGGGGTTCATCTCATACTTCTGAAGGTTTGAGGGTGCTGCCTGTTCCATACTCCCCCTACTCCTCATCTAGCCTTTTAGGGGTACAAACAATAGTAATTGGGGCCCAGTGTGGTTGTGTACGTGTGATATACATACACTTCTTTTGGATCATATTTTCTATTCCGCTATTTAATTTAACTGGGCCTCCATGCGAGACCTGTGTGCCTTGTTGCGCTGTTTTGAGTACTCCACCAACATGGCCAGTGGCAATGACGCCGTTCTCAGCTTAACTATCCCACTTCTATGCCTCCTTGAAAAAACAATTCGGGCGATGATGGAAGAGGATGTGGCACAGGATGAGGAGGAGGAGGAGGATGAAGAGGTAACATTTCCAAGGCTTTCAGGGCAGTCATTCGCAAGGGGCTCCGAGGGTGGGTTCCTGCACACGCAAACGCCAGGGACGCAATTGTCCAGCAGGGGCACAGTTCTGGAGGATGAGGAGGATGAGGAGGAGGAGGAGCTGGAGGAGGAGATGGAACCATGTTCACAGCAGGGTGGCACCCAGGCCAGCTCATGGCCATCACTGGTGCGTGGCTGGGGGGATACAGAGGACACGGACGATACACCTCCCACAGAGGACAGCCTTTCGTTGCCTCTGGGCAGCCTGGCACACATGAGCGATTACATGCTGCAGTGTCTCCACAACGACCGCCGAGTTGCCCACATTCTAACTTGTGCTGATTACTGGGTGGCCACGCTGCTGGATCCCCGTTACAAGGACAACGTACCGTCCTTAATTCACTCACTGGAGCGCGATCGCAAGATGCGCGAGTACAAGCGCACGCTGGTAGACGCCATGCTGCTGGCATTCCCATCTGACAGCGGGGCCACAGTGGAAGCACAAGGCAGAGGAGGAGGAGGAGGAGGTCGCCAACGCAACCAGGGCACCGCCAGCACCTCAGAAGGCAGGGTTAGCATGGCCGAAATGTGGAAAAGCTTTGTCAGCACGCCACAACAAACAGCAGCACCAGCAGCTCAGATGGAACGTCTTAGCAGGAGGCAGCATTTTACCAACATGGTGGAGCAGTATGTGTGCACACGCCTACATGTAGTGAATGACGGGTCTGCCCCCTTCAACTTCTGGGTCTCCAAATTGGGCACATGGCTTGAGCTTGCCCTTTACGCCTTGGAGGTGCTGGCGTGCCCTGCAGCCAGTGTATTATCTGAACGGGTATTTAGCACGGCTGGGGGCGTTATAACAGACAAGCGCAGCCGCCTGTCCAGAGACAATGTGGACAAGCTCACGTTCATTAAAATGAACCAGGCATGGATCCCACGGGACTTTTCCGTACCTTATGCAGAATAGCAATGGATACCGACCTTACCCACCCATTGTTCCATTTTTGCTCTTTCTCACTCTTTTGGGGTGTACCCTCATTTAAAATTTTTGAAAAGAAGCAGTGTTGGCTACCTCGTCCTCCTCCTCAGGGCCAGATTAATGTAGGGGCTATTGGAGCTGCAGCTCCAGGCCCCTACCTTTTATATAGGCCCCGGGTTGGCCATATTCACTGTTACCGCTCTTCTGTCACTTGTAAACACAGAAGTCTGGCTTCTATGCTCGCTTCCCCAGGCAGCACCCTCAGAACCTCCCCACACAGCGTGAAGGCCGGACAAGGAGGGACAGTTGGCGATGCATGGATGTGTTTATGGGCTTCAGAGACAGCATCCCATGTTGAATTAGGCATGCATGGCTGCACCCTTCCTCCTCTGGGTGCATGGCAAGGCACGGCCCTTAAGGCCCTTCAAAATCCTCAGCACCAAGCCCATGATGCTGTTAATCCGGCCCTGGTCCTCCTCCACCGCCGCTTCCACCTACACCGCCCATAGGTGTGCGCAGCCTATTGCATTAAGGTGTGCACCCCAAAGTTGAAATACACATGCATGTGTTTGCCAGCAGGGAGAGTAATGTATCGGGGCCATGTACCTGTAGGCAAGGAGAAATAGAGCAGAGCAGGTCCCAGGGAGATCTTTCCCATCTCCTCACTGGCAATGCTATGTGCCCTAGGTGATTAGGGTGTGCCCAGGCACACCCAGCACACCCTGTGCGCACGCCTATGTCACCGCCACATCCACCACCACCTCAACCTCCCTCCTACTCCATATGGGCCTCGTCCTTCAGAGATGAAGAAGAACATTGTTTTATTTTTCTGTTTTTTTTTTTGTTGTTTTAAGTTATTTCCCTATCCACATTTGTTTGCAGAGCACTTGCCATGCTCTTAATTACGTTTTGCTGCCATTTGCAGCACTCTAGCCCTTTCCTTTGGTGTTTTAGAGCCATTTTAGTGCCTTAAAGTTCGGGTCCCCATTGACTTCAATGGGGTTCGGTGTCCGGGAAAAGTTCGGTAAAAGTCCGGGACACGGACCCGGACTTTTTTTTAAAGTTCGGCCGAACCCGTCGAACACGGACATCTAGGTGTTCGCTCAACCCTATTCAGAATATGTTAAATAACTCCTGAGCAAGCGTTTTTGAGATATTCCTCAGAAGGACTGCCTCTGGATATCTTGTTGCATAATTGAGTACCACAAGAATGTATTGTGTCCCTAAGTTGTTTTCACCAGGGGTTCATCAGATCCATTGCAAAAAATGGTACCTATATAATAGGCAGAGGCACCTGGGGGTTCCTAAACTAAAATACCAAGTTGAGTATTATGTGTCTAAAAGGTTAGGAGACCAGTAACTGGTTAATCACCCCACCTTGGACTTCAGTGACTCAGTATAGCAACATACCATTGGCCACAAAGTGTGGAAACCTTTTTTCAGCCTCAGGTACTTGTGATGCTGTATTAACCACTGTAACTTGTACCGGGGCATTTTTATTTCAGGGGTCCCACATTTGGGCAGCACCAAATGCACCTCCTGACACTTGCAGGTTAGGATGCACAGGATTAGAAGAACCTTCTCCTTCATCTTCCTCAGCCACAACCTGTAGTAAGGATGTTTCCTCCACATCCTCACCAACCATGACCGGCATAGAAGGAGATTACTCCCTCAGGGGTCTCCTTGGTCTGTATACCATATACCACTGGTGCCACATTTCATGCATTATCAAGAGTCAAAATGTACAGCCCTCCAAAGGGAACAGAATGGTCACCCTGTGCAGGAAGTCCTCTGTTCACATAGTCCCACAAAGAGAGAACCCCACTATAACATCATGCATCAAGTTGGGTACTACCACAAAGGGGTTATTGCCACTGATACTAGTGGGTACTCTTTAGTGTCTCCATGGATGCATACCACATGCAGGTTTTTAGTTACAGAGCCCACTCTCCCAGCCACCCCAGTATGGATGAGGGTTACCATACTATCTGAGTCTAGGAAAGCCTGGATGTGAATCTGATTTATCCAGAGGTAACATTCGAATCACCCCCCAGTCAGGTTCAGGTAGGCATTACACACCCCCTGTGCATTGAGGGACATCCTTCATGTAGCTCCACATTCCATGGGTTCCTTCTGCAGGGGGAAGTGAGCCTGGACATGGCCCACATGTGACAATGCCAGAACAAAATGCTTTCATTTCTTCATGCCAGAACAGAAATCTGGGATGCTAGGTTAACTGCTCCCTGGCTCTTCTGAGTACTGGTTCCCAGATTTGGTGAGGACTTTGCTTTCTGCACTAGTGGGGCTTCTTGGGTCTTGGTGGGTCCTGGATGGTTCCCCACCACAATGTAGCTCTTTACCATTTCCCCCAGTCAATCCATTATCTGGGATTCTCTGTAACTGACCCAATGTGGCAGCTCACTAGGAAGCATGCATAGGTCCATAATGGCCCGTTCTACGATCAGTGGTCCTGTTAGCTTCTCTGGCTGTAACAACTTTGTGGCCATTGGCAACAGGTCATGCATTTAGAACTGCAGTGATTGGCCAGCATAAAATATCCAGCGATGCATCCAGTGTGCCCAGACAGCCAGAGTCACCCCAAAGTGAGCTAAGATCATAAAAGCCCTTCTGCAGTTCTCCTGATAGGAACTAAGCAATAAGGCTGGTCCAGTGGTTTTAGGGGCCCCCTCTCTCTCGGCCACGCACTCAAATGTGGCTAGGGAAGCCTCTATGTCATCATGGGGAGTAATCTTTTGCACAAAGCAGCTGGACCTCATTATCACAGGGTTTCTAGGGGCAACAACCCTCTTCAAACAAATCACTATGGCAGTCAGCTTAGTCTGCACAGACTCATTTTCAAGCTTCCAGCTGTGCTGCTTGGGACTTCTGAGCCTGGATTAACAACACCAAAGTCTATTCCTGGCATGCCTGAATTTCCTTTTAAAGGCAGTTAGCTTCCATGCTGGCCTTTTCAGGAATAGAGATAGGCGAACAGTTCGAACTGAGCATCAACTTCTCCTGTTCGCCTATTTGGCGAACATACAACTTTGTAGGTAGCTCAGCGGGATGTTCGCCAGCCAAGCGCTCCACAATGCACTGCATGATTCACAGTGCATTCTAAGGCCCTAATTGGATGGAGCCTTGCACCTGACCACTGGTCAGGTGCAAGGCTTTGCTAATTAGCACTGTCTAAGCCCTGATAGGACATGGTGATGATGACTTTCTCCAATGATGTCCAATTCATCAGTTCTCATAGTCCCACCCCACACTATAAAAGGTTCCTTCGCATAGGAAGTCTTTGCAGTGTGAAGTTGGAGATACTGTAGATAGAGCAGGATTAATTTTACTACTAGCAGTTAGTGTGTTCCCTTATTGTGACTCTGAGTGTAGAGTGTTAGTTTAGTGTTAGTATAGTGTGTGAGAATAGTGTGTCATTGTAGTATGTCAGCGAAGTGCAGTATGTGATGTATACCCTTTTTGTTTTTGGTTGTTGTTTTTTTTTTTTTGGTCTTTTTTTATCCTCTGACTGCCCCTTTTTTAAAAAAAATGTCAGCCACAGTTTTTCTGACTGCGACCTTAGTGTTCCCCCTTTTTTAATTATTTTTTTTTTTATATAGCTTTTACATTTCTGTCAGCATCAGTCAGCTGCTAGAGTGACTTATTCTGCCTCCTTGTCCACAGCTATTCCTGTCATAACCCCAGCATCATGCATGGAGGAGTCAGTTGAATTATTTGAATACAGCTTAAGCCATTTTCTTATTGAGGATGAACAGGCATTACTTGATACGGATGTTGGTTCTGAGGTACAGGAAGGGACTAACATGAGCCTACAGAGAGGGGAGAACACTGATAAACAACAAATCAGCAGTTATTTCCCCTAGCCGCATTGTATTGCCAAGTTGACTTGCATACCACCAGCTGTAGAGTATAGCAGGAAAATGTCCCTGCCTAGCTGCTGCAGTGAAAAAAAAATACACTCTCTGCCACCCACATACCCAACGTCTAAATTCCAGCTTGTCCAAATTTCTGGCTTTACAACTCTTGCCTTTCAGTCTCGTGGATTCTGCACCCTTCCATGAATTTTCAGAATGTGCTGTACCACATTGGCAGATTCCCCGTCCATTTTTCTTTTCACGTAAGGCCATTCCAGCTCTGTACCATCAAGTGGAAGGCAATGTTTTGACATCATTGGGCAAGGCAGTCAGCTGCTAGGTCCACCTTACTGCTAACTCCATACAGCTGGTGGTTATGATGTGAGATCTGTCACCTCCACCTCCTCCTCCTCCTTCTCCCTGCCCTCCTCTGCTGGATTGCCCTATGAACCACCAGTACCCCCTAAGCGTTCAAGGGGCCATTTACTTAGTCAGGTTGAATGATGCTATGCAGTGCTTCAGCTGGTCTGTCTAGGAAACAAGAGCCACACCAGAGCAGAGATTCTTTCAGCTCTGCAGGGGCAGGGGTAGGCCCAGAGGTGGTTCCCCCCCACAAAAGCTTGAGCCAAGAATGGTGGTATGCGATAAGGGCACTAGCCTTCTGTCCACCCTTTGTCAGAGAAATTTGACACATATGCCATGCTTGTTTTTTGAACAGGTACCCAGGTTTGCAGGATGGAAGAGTCTGTATCCATTTCTGGTGGTCTTGCACAGGCAGTGTTCAGTTGGCTGAAATTCAGCGGAAATTCCACTTGTCCATAAACAGCTTTATTTGTGACATGCCCACCAGGTGGAACTCAACTTTGGCAATGCTGAAAAGGCTGCACATGCAGCAGAGGGCTGTCAATGAGTACCTGTGAGTGTGGCACAAGGACAGGCTCAGAGCACCTCTGCTTTTTTCCCCCACAACTGTCAACATTTGAGGAGGCGACAAGAATGGTGAGCCATGACAATGCATGCATCAGTGACACAATCTCTGTTGTGTTCCTGCTGAAGCATACTCTGCATGGCATTTTCGACAGGGCACTCTAGGCAGAGCAGAGGGAGGAAGAGAATTATTTTCTTCTCAAAGGCCCTTTTTATGCAGACTGTCATGTACCTAATGGCTGAACCTGATGTGCAGAGAGAAGGCATCTCATACAGTTCCTGCATGAAGACCACCGAAGTTGTAACAGTGCCCATGAGAGCTCGGGGATGTAAGTGTGTCCATACAATCTTCTGTGTAACAGGTGCATCACCAAGAAGGACTTAATAGCTAGACAGTAGGTATTGGCAGGCCCTGGGCTGGTGGCAGTAGGCAGTGGCAATAGCTGGTGCAGGAAGACTGATGGCCAACAATAGAGGATGCTCCAGCAGGAGCCAGGCAGGTGCATGCAGGGTAAGAGACACAGGATGCGTGGTCAGACAAGCCAGGTTGGTAACAGATGGCCAGATTGAGGCATAGACAGCAGATGAAGGATGGTCAAGGTACAAGCGGAGATTGGCAACACCAGTTCAGGCAGAGGCAAGGTCTAGATACAGGTGAGTGTCAGGGTAGGAGATATTTAAACAAAATTAGAGGCATGCCCGGTCTAATGCAAAGGTAAGCAGGATCAGGTTCAAGAACACAGGTACAGCTGAAGATCAGACAACAATGTTTTAGTGCAATTGCTGCCCTTATTTATGCAATTTTGCACCAGTGTCAATGGCGAACACACGCGCGCCTGCTCATAAATGTGAAAATTTGTGCGCATGCGCATATTCGTTTGCTTGTGCCTGGCAAGATGAGTACTTGAAGGATCATCCCTGCGCTTTTTCATCTGCCTCTGAACATCAGCTGCACTATGGCCAGCACATCCCTGACACAGACACCATTCTTGCAACGCCAAAGAACACACAAAAGGAGAGGGGGTGGATTCTGGCAGTTTTGGAGGCATTAAAGCAGAGGAAGACATACGTCAAATCTTTGGAGATGGTTTTCAGTCCCCAGAAACTTTGGGAGTAGTACGTGGCTGGGAGGAGGTAGTTCCAGATACTGTAATCCTCAGGAAACCCAAGGAATCTGCTTCTCATGCCTTCGCAAACGCAAAAGAAAAATTTATGTAATGCCATTCCAGACTCTGGTAGGTTACAGTCTCATGGAAAAGGTAGTTTTGAGGCTTTTGTTGGTTAAAGGAGGAGCAGAGGAGAAGGAGGCCGCCTCAGTGATTAATTTCAAACTTTGTTTAGTCCTCAATGCCCAGGGCTGTCAGCTTCATCATCCCATCAGCAGCGTCTGCATCAAATGATGGCAGATTATCCAGGGGCGGAAACAGACATGGATAGCTTTCCAGTAGATGATCCATTGGGTTTCTGGGTCATGATAATAGATCACTGGCCAGAACTTGCCAAGTATGCAATTGAGCTGCTGGACTGCCCTGCATCCAGCATGCTTTCCGAATGGGCATTCAGTGCTGCCAGAGGTTTTGTGACTGATAAAAGTGCATGTCTTTTCACAGACTCAGTTGACCTGCTGACATTTGTAAAAATGAATCATTGCTGGATTACCAGCAGCTATCATGCCCCTAAAGCTGATGTCACTGAGTAAGTGTTTTTGGAATCTGGAATCTCTTCAAAACTGTCTAGGCTGCCTAGCTTTGTGGGTGTTGATTTTATCTTGAAGTCATTTTTTTGGTATGGATTTCATAAGCACAATTACCACCCAAGGACCAATTTTTCCACACCTCTAGAAGGGTATGGGGTAAAGGCACCAACAACACCCAAAGACCAAATTTTCTGCAGCTGTGTGACAGAAACATCCAACTAATTTTTTTTTTACAGCAAGGCCAATTCTTGCTTTTATCAAGAGTACCTCTAGAAGGTTATGGGGTGAAGGCACCAACAACACCCAAATACCAATTTTTCAGTAGCTATGTGACAGGGTCATAACATTTAAATTTCTTTACAGCAAGGCGAATTTGTGCTTCCAACAAAAGTACCTCTATAGGTTTAGAGGGTGAAGGCACCAATAACACCAAAATACCAATTTTTCCACAAATGTTTGACAGGGGCATCACGTTTAAATTTTTTTACAGCAAGTCCAATTCTTTCTTTCATCAAGAGTACCTCTAGAAGGTTAAGGAATGAAGGCACCAACAACACACCTGTTACTTGTCCCTAATGCTAATGACGCTGATAAGGTGTTTTTAGGATCTGGAATCTCTTCTGATCTGTCTAGGCTGCCTAGCTTTGTGGGTGCACGTTTATGAGATAGTTACACTACCTATAGGTAAGCCCTATTATAGGCTTACCTATAGGTAAAAGGCATGTACAGTATTTAAGTTTACTTCCTCTTTAAAAGGATTTTTTTTATTTTTATTGTTTCACTTTAAGCATCATTAAAATTTAAATTTAATCTCATTTAAAAGTGATCTTGTTTATAGTTTTAAATTTTTGCATTGGCACATGTTCCCTAAGGCCAGTATCTGGGTCCTCATACCATTTTTATGGCCAATAACCTCCATATAAGCCTTAAAAATTGGGACTTTTGATTTTTTCCTGTTCAGGTCCCATACTTCAATGGGGTTCGTAGTTCGGGCCCATACTTTTGCGATGTTCAGGAGTTTTGGCACGAACCAGACAGGGGGTCATTTGGCCTATCTCTAGTCAGGAATACTAGCTGATAAACTAAATCTATAACAAATACCTAAGCTAGCTATATACACTTGGCAGGGTAAGGTAAGATGATTTGTCAGTGTCAGAGCCAGGTTATAAACAGAAGATCAGACAGAAGGAGCTGGAAACAAGCCAGTACAGGGAGAAGGAACACTAGAGTAGGATCAAGCAGGATAGCAAAGGATCAGTTTCAGGGTAGCAGGTCTTGAGGCACATGGATCAAGGCACATGGCAGAACACCAAGGCAAGATGGAGCAGCAGAGGAGGGACCTAAATATCCTCCCAGCTGTCAGCTTCAGGTGACGACTTTTTGCCAGGAACTGCTGGTTGCTGAAAAACACCTGCTGGTGGACAATGAAACTACAACCTATAGGTCTGAGAATCGCAATGCCACCAGAAGTTGGTTTAATTCCTGACAGGCTGTACTACATAGTTGAAGGTAAAATTCAAAATTGTACAGAAAATTGTAAGAAAATTGTATAATTTATGGCCAGCCTAAAACAGTCTTTTTTGTTTTCAAAATCAAGCAAACAGAGCATCTTTCTTCAGCAAAAGTAAACACAAACAGTCAAACAGTCAAGAATTCTGGTGTATTGATGACAGCACAATGGCTCACTTCTAATATGCTAGTCCCACACCAGGGTTTTTAGGGTTCCTGTCTGCTTTGGGGTGCTGCAAAGGCCACAGGTAGGGATAGGCAAATGGTTCAGCCCAAGCATGACTTCTGGCTGAACATTTGCCAGTTCAGTCATTCGCAGAACACCGAATATGCAGGGTGTTCGCTGAATGTTCGCCCCGACAAACATCCTGCAATGCACTGAAGCTTTGCTCAATCAGGGTGCAGTGTAAAATGGTTGATAAAAAGCGGGCCCGGAAGCTGGCCGTGGCGTCCTTAACAACCGACCAGTCATCAGCTGGGTTTGGGGACACGGGTCTCTTCCTGGGCCATGTTGATTGGGGACAAGGGCCTCTTCTCAACAACCCTGGGATGTGGTTGTTGGAGTCTGCAGGTGGGGGGCTTATCTGAAGCTGGAAGCCCACGTTAACAAGGAGGCCCCCACATAGTACTCCTACCCTTTCGCCAAAAAAAGTGTCAAAAAGTAAAAAACACACTTTTTAACAAACACTTCATTAAAAAATAAAAAAAAAGTGTCCCTCGATGAAAATCTATTATAGATCACACCGCCCGCCAGACCCAAAATAAAAAAAATTTAAAACGATCTCGCCTCCTGGAAAGCCTCCTGTTGAATGCCTCCTTTGCGCTTTGATATTTCTTATATACTGTAGGCAAGGGGCGGGACCTTCATCTATGTACCATCTATGTCACCTGGTTTCACCATCCCCTTCTGACATCACATGCCCAGCCTGCACCAGTCCATGACGTCAGAAGGGGTGATGCCACCGGAAGACATAGCCATGTGGCCCCGCCCCTTACCTATATAAAAAACGTCAAAGCGCAGAGGAGGCATTCGGTGGGAGGTCTTCCAGGAGGCAAGATCGTTTTTCATTTTTTTTCTTTTTATGTTCCGGCGGGTGGCATGATTGATGGATTTACATAGAGGGACACTATTTTCTTATATTTCAATAAAGGATTTTTGAAAACTGTCTCTTCTGTTTATTACTTCTTGACACTGTTTTTTAAATTCTGACGGTGGGTTCCTCAGTGACGTCACGTCCGGCTGGCTTTGGAGCACAGGTTGGTGACACCACGCCGGTCACCGAACTAGCTGAACAGCATGCTTGTTCTCCAATAAATGTAATTTTACATTGTGAATTGAAAAAAATGCTTTTGAATAATAGGGACGTATTACACTATGTTGGAGCCTCTCTTTTCTTTTTATGAGCCATGACCCTTTAACGATACATAGGAAGCAACCCAGTCTCCACTTACCAGAACAAGCTTGATAGACCCACATGCAATACTGCTAAGGATTCAACATTATCTGGTAAGTGCAAGCGCTTTTGGGGAGTGGAGCACAAAGGACTGCATGAGAAATATAAGAATTTTTTCAACACTTTTGCACAGAAGCACCTTTGTATTTGAATATTCAATAATATACTTTCACTGGCTACTTGCTTGTCATGTAATATTGAACTAAATTTTGCACATTGGATTTACATATCTTTTGCACTTTATATTTATGAATTTAATGTTATTGTGTGGATTATAGTTTTAATAGTCAATGCACTTTAGCACTTTTGGTTACTAATAGGTATCGGCACGCTGATTGCACAACCTATGGTACAAAAAGTTTTTTTGTTTTAATGACACTGTGGCTGCACAGTGGTTATAAGATTTTCTGACAGGGGGTTCGCCTCCAAGTCCACGCCAGTTTTTTCTTTATTTTTTCAATAGACGGGTCCCAGCAATTTTAATTGCAAGTCATTTTAAATGGGACTTGACTCGTTTTTTTTTTCTTTAGAAATGTCATTTTTGCTGTAGCATGTTTTTTTGCATTTTACAGATGTGCCACTTTACAGGCACATTAAGACACCCCATACCCCTTTTAAGGCCAATTACTTGCATATAAGCCTTCAAAATGGGCACTTTTGATCGTTCCTCTTCGGCTCCCATAAACTTGCCGCTCGGGTTAGAACATTTCCCCTGTCCAGGAGTTCTGCTGCGAACTGAACACGGGGGGTTTTCAGCCCATTCCTTGCCACAGGAGTTCAGAAAACAATGGCTAATTCTCCAGGGAGTCCACATTTTTTCACAGATGTGAACTACTTCACTCCACCTCACAGACATGTGTTGGCTCTTTCCTGCTCCTTTTAAGATCTGCAAGTGGGTTAACCCTTTTGGGCCCAAAGTCCCTGCACTTTGGAATTTGGAGACTTTGGGTGGGAATGAGCCTCCAATCCTGAGTCCACATAAGGGCTTACCAATACTTACCAAAAGCAAGTCAGTTTATCCCTTTCCAAGCTGAACCCCTGAGTACTTCAAACTGTGTTCAAGTTGTCCCCCTTAAAGAGACACAACCAAACAATGGGGACACATATCTACCATCTAGGACCCATTTCTGGTAGCCTTTACACTACGTAACATGCTATTGCATGGATCATGTTTTGTGAGCTGCTGCTGTGTTATGTGCTGGATTTACACCGTGACTCTTGTCTGTTTTCTGCCTGCCGATTTTGTACCTTGCTGCCCATTCGTGTCTAGACCTCTGCCTGCCTCCCGACTACTCTCCCAGCTCCCAACTTTGTACCTCCGGTCTAGATCTCAGTCGGCCTGCCTGACCATGTCTTCACCTTATCCTCAGCCTAAGATCCACTTCAAACTCAGCTTATTACATGTGCATCACAAATACATTGTTCATGTGCCCAAAAGAACATAATGGTGCTTTCTCCCATTCCATTAGGAGGTGCTGATCACAACGGTTGCTCTATCCCTACAATACCTCTCAACACAGACTACAGAAGATATTCAGAAGGCTTCTGTTAAATGCAGTTTTAGACTACATTTTTTAAACTGAAAGGGAGCCCTAGCTGTAAGGTAGATTTAGCACACTAAGGAAAACACAGAGGGAGGGGCACTCTAAGTGCAGTATTAACCCCTTTTGTTTATATGGTGTCCCCCCAGGATAGCGTGATTTGTCACCTTCTAATGACAGATCACTGCCAGTACCATGTGATCTCTGTGGCCAATCACAGTCTGTTGATGAAGTTTGATTCATGCCTTTTATTGTATACTATTGTAATAAGCTCTGTGATTGGTTATAGTCATCACATAGTACAGACAGGGTCAATCACATCTATACTATGTGATTAGCTGTGGTCAATCACAGTTAATCACAATAGTAAACACTGAATGGGTAGTTTTCATTCAGAAAAAAATGGTTGTTTTAACTGTAAAATTCAGTTTCAAGTAATCACAGTGTGTAAAAAATAAAAATCCTGATCACCTCCCCAGGTGTGATACAATGTTACTGTGGTAACATTGTATTATTCTGGTCACTGTATGTAAAAAAAAATAAAATAAAATAGAAGAATATTTTTAAAAAAAGTATATATATTTATTTATTTTTTATGTACTGTCACCAGCCAGTGTCCCTGATCACCACCACACTAGTTACCTGATGTACTGTGCTGAACTAGTGACAGTATGTAAAATATCTTTTTTTTTTTAAATTGTGAATAAAAAAAACATTTTCTTAATTACTTGACTAATTAAATACTAATTGGCTATCTACTTTAGAAAGAGGGATATTTGTATTGTTCAGGCATTTTCAGGCCTCAAGAATTTAGATTAGAATTTAGAAGGTCATCAGGATTGATTGATTTTCATATATTTATATATATAGGGTAATGGGATTTCATAACCCAACATCATTGAAAACTTTTACTCTTCTCTTCTCTTCTCTTCTCTTCTCTTCTCTTCTCTTCTCTTCTCTTCTCTTCTCTTCTCTTCTCTTCTCTTCTCTTCTCTTCTCTTCTCTTCTCTTCTCTTCTCTTCTCTTCTCTTCTCTTCTCTTCTCTTCTCTTCTCTTCTCTTCTCTTCTCTTCTCTTCTCTTCTCTTCTCTTCTCTTCTCTTCTCTTCTCTTCTCTTCTCTTCTCTTCTCTTCTCTTCTCTCCACATTAAATCAGGCTGCTCTATACATTAGTTGTTTGTCACAACTTCATCACCTACACCTATAGGCTGACATGCAAATCTAATTCTGATCTGATTCTAACAATACCATTTTGGGGAAAAGATTACCCAGGGGTTGTGGTTGAATATGCAGCTTGAAGGGGAATCCGCAAAGCCAAGTTCTACTATAGAAAAAAGTGACAGGAAAAGCAGCATCATGTTAACTGAACAACCTGTATGTCTTTAAAGTCAAGGAAGGTGGTGAATGCTTTAGCTTACTGGTGGCGTAACAAGGAGATAGTTTATAGTGAATGCTCATTGAATGAATATTAAAATATGTACTGCACCTGTCACAACCTTTAGAAAAAATGATTATAAATAATACATTTGCCTAAGTATCTACATATTGATATTGAGCACATTTAGACAGTCCTAGCAACAACATAAAGCTTTTGTCTATTTTATGCCACTTGTGTTCTTAACATTATTTCCAAGAGGGATGAGTTAGTTTCTGCCTTTGGGGAATAGTGAAATACTGCAATATTGAATATAATAAGTAAAGAAAACTGTGACAGCTTTAACGGGTAGGCTTGTCAGTTGGTGGATGTGATAACCTAATAAAAAGCAGAGTGTTTATATTAAAGGGCTTTTAACAGAAGAGTCTTTTTCACTAATGTCAAAACAGTCAGTTGCTGTTGATGGGGGAACTGATTGTTTGCTGTTGCATGCTTGCATTGCCAACAAAGGTTTACTTCATTTCTTCGTCTAATTTTTAATATTGAAACTGTCTTCCTATTGTGTAAATTATTGATAAATCAGTTTTATGCTGCCATGAAAATGTCACTTTGTTAGGAAGCAAAGCTTGGAAATGTCAGGAAATCATAAAGATGCAAATTTAGAGGTAATTAATTTTTATTTGGTGTTATTAAATGAAAATGAGAGGAACTGGCTTGGTGCATGTTTAAGAAATTAATACGTTTTACTATTTGAGTTAACTAAAAAGAGACAGTAAATAAGTCCCTTATTCCTTCAGATAATGAACGAGTAAGAGTAGAATATTAGTCAGACTACATAACATAACTATACATACTTGTTACTGTAATTGATTTGTTTTCTTTATTCATTGAGCACTTTAAATACTGCATAGAATACTTTTTTTAACTCAAAATGTAACAAAAAAGGCTAACAGTTATACAATGAATGTTAACATATATTTGGTGATGAATGCATATTAACATATATTAGGTATCAAGGGGCTACTGTTATTATTTTTCTGCTGTGGATACCTTTCTCAAGTCCAGTTATCACTTCAGTGCTATAAATAGAATTGGTGGCTCATAAAGAACTTATAGAAAAGTCCCCCAGTCCATAACCACCCAAACTTATATACGTATATATCTCAAATTGCTCCAAACTGAACTATTTTTTAAGCACCTGTAATATGCTAAGTGACTGGACTAAAGAAAAATGTTATCTCTGGATCAAATGTTATCTCTGGATATAAAAAAAAATAACAGGGATCTTATTAACATGTTGAAAAATCTTGAAATTAGTGAAGGAACAATTATGGCAACAGTGGATGCTGAATCCCTGTTTACCAACATAAGGAAAAAAGAGGCCCTGGAAGCAGCTAAATTGGCATTACAAATATACTCTGATTTTTTTATTTCCCCAAATAGACTTTATTGTAGATGCATTAGAATTGGCAATGGCTAACAACTACTTCTGACACAAAGCTGTTTTTTACAACCAAATAGAAGGAGTGGCCTAAATGGGGGCTAGATATGTCCCCAGTATTGCCAATATATTTCTATGTGGGAAAAAGAGGACATCTTTTCTAGAAAGTGACAACATAATTATTGTATGGGAAGGAGAAAAGGAAGACCCTATGAGTTTTCTGCACCACCTTAACCTCAATAAATATATCATAAAGTTTACAAGCCGGTGGAGTAAAAACAAAGTCCAATTCTTGGACTTAGAAATATTCAAAATATTGAAAAGGCTGGATACACATACCCATTTCAAAGAAAAAGATGAAGGCTATTCCTAAAGGGCAGTTCATGAGGATAAAGAGAAATTGCGCCAGTGATAACATTTACCTAGCACAAAAAGATATGCTTATTGATAGATTTAAAGAAAAAGGCTATAGCAAAAGAGAACTGGAAAAAACTAGGGACCTGGTTAGGAATATGAACAGGGATAAATTAATACAACCTAAGACAAGAGGAGAATCTTATTTTGACACAGCATTAATTTCAGGCTTTAACTGGAGTATAGACAGGTAGAAAAAAGCATTAGGAAATATTGGCCTGTATTGTTAAAAGATCAAACCTTGAGCAAGATCCTCCCAAAAAAAAAAAACTATTTATTTACAAACGAGCACCAGCACTGAAGAATATGGTTGCAAAAAAATGTCCCAGACTCCCCAAAGAAAGCACCAACTTTTTTTAACTGAATGAGTTTCTATAAATGTAAAAAGTGAATTATGTGTTGAATTAGTGGGGGTAAAAAAAAAAAAAAAAAAAGACTGATCAGGAAAAAAGTATGAGATAAAAAATGTAGATATGTTACTATTATTTTTATGGAAAAAGGATTTAAATATTCATATATACAAAAGGTTCAGAATGAAGTGAACATTATGAATAGAGAAGAACTCCTCGTTCCTAAACAAAGAATGAGGAGTTTGACATAGCATTCTTTACAGAATACAGCAGACAATACAGACAAATAGAAAAAGATGTTAAAAAACATTGGTCAATATAACTCAGAGACCCCATTTTTTCTAAAGCCTTACCAAAATGTCAGAGATTTAAATATAGATGCCCACCAACGCTGAAGGAAAAAATTGTGAAAAGCATCCCATACCCACCCAAAAAAAAAACGGTTACTTTTTTTAGACAAGGTGGGTTTTATTTAGATGTGGTAAATGTCTTACATGCAGAACTTGCAAAAAAGAAAAATGAGTATAGTATATGAAATTTCAAGGTTCATCACATGTGGTAGCAAACATGTCACATACCTGTGGGCTGCAATACGCTGGTGGAACTATGAGAGAATTAAGAGTAAGACGCAGGTAACATGTGAACAAAATTAAAAAGGTTTCCGTCACCATAGCCTCTTGAACTATTTTAGAAAATATCACAATAGTGACCCAACTAAATTGTCTTTCTGTGCAATACATAAAATTGATAAACATTGGGGGGAGTACAAATATGAAAGGCCATCTCACCGAATGAAACAAAATATATATACTAGTTACATATGATGGCACCTTCAGGGTTAAATGTGGACCTAGATATAAACTGCTTCATAACTAATTCTTAAAAACTATAATTATTTTACTAATATTTAAAAAAAATTAACATTTTTATAATTGTAAATATTTTTTTGACATTTCATAATTTATTTTACATATATTTAATTATATTTAATATTGTATATTTTTTTTTTTAGCAGGCAGCTATTTGGAACACTTATGTTTATTATGTTTAGCGAGTGAATTTCTATTTTTTTTATACTATTAATGGTGGTAAACACTGACTTCTAACAAGACATATTGATATTGCCGTGGACAGTCTGACACTAACTGACACCCCGTGAGAACCAGTGACACTAATACAGTGATCAGTTCTAAAAATATGCACTGTCACTGTACTAATGACACTGGCTGGAAAGCCATCTAGGGTGATCAATGAGCTAAATGTGTGCCTAACAAGTGTTTGTGTTTACTATGTGTATTGCTTTTACTAAAGCAAGTGATGGATTTTATTCCCTGTGGTAGAGCTTGGGTGAGTTTTTTCTTATGCCTTCTTACACATGACCCTTTTGATGTCTACAGTCATATAATCACTTGTGTCTCTAGTATAAGACAAAATAAGGAAAAACATGTTTTTTGTCAATGGCTTTTCTAATGGAGCTTTTTTCATTTCTGTTTGGCTCTCCACTGATGTGCTAAGACACTGCTAGCATATGTAACAAGAATCCAGATATGCCAGCTCCCATGGCAAAAAAAAAAAAAAAAAATCTCTGTGTCAGAGGTTTTTCAGTTTCTATAAATGTTTATTGAGTAGACCATGCAAAATATATAGTTGAGTTTTACAAATGGTCTTCCTAAAGGGTACGGTTAGAGCTTGCAACATAACAATGTAGTACAGATCCATAAACATGACAGTTTATAATGGTAGAAATTACTCATTAGTGCAACTTGTAGGTATACCAGTTAAAGTTATCCCCATAAAATAAAATGATAATAGATTATATACGGTATATACAGGAAAAAGTGACACATACCCATATCCACCCAGGGCCAACACCCAGAGAGTAACGTCAAACCAGAGAACACAAATTGATAAAAATGGAATACCACCTACAGATGGGTCAGACTACTTAGAAACCACAATTGGTAGTCTGTGACATTTTTACCTTCTTTAACCACTTCCATACAGAGCAGTTAGACCCCCTTCCTGCCCAGACCAATTTTCAGCTTTCAGCACTCTCACACTTTGGATGACAATTGCTCAGTCATGCTACACTGTAACCAAACAAAATTTTTATCATTTTTTTCACACAAATAGAGCTTTCTTTTGTTTTTTTTTTCGTGATATAAGAAAAAAAAGAGCAACAATTTTGAAAAAAAACAACACTTTTTTTAGTTTCTATTATAAAATTTTGCAAAAATTAATTTTTCTTCATACATTTGGGGCAAAATTTATACTGCTACATATCTCTGGTAAAATTAACCCAAATTAGTGTATATTATTTAGTCTGTGTGAAAGTTATTGAGTCTAGAAGCTATGGTACCAATTACTGAAAATTGATCACACCAGATGTACTGACGGCCTATCTCCTTTCTTGAGGCACTGAAATGTCAGGACAGTACAAATACCCCCCAAATTACCCCTTTTTGTTAAGTAGACAGTCCAAGGTATTTAGTAAGAGGCATGGTGAGTTTTTTGAAGTTATAATTTTTTCCCACAATTCTTGGGAAAATTAAGAAAAAAAATGTTTTTTTCTTTTTTTTCCCACAAAGTTGTCAATTTATAAGCTATTCCTTTTTTTTTTTTTGAAAATCTTTTTATTTGGTATTTTGCAGAAAAAATGAGTTACATACATATCAAATGAAAGTATAAGTATGGAACAGCTGCATTATAACATAACTTATGAGTGATTGAACAACTGAGAATTACAATTGAAATGACTGAACAAAAGTAAAAAGGTATAAAGGTATGAAGGTATGACCCACAGCAGTAACAAATGGTATAAACGTCATGGCCAGCATAGCTCCCAACCACACAATAAAATCAATCTCGCGCTGCGACCCATGGGGGAGGGCGCGGGGGAAAGGCCACTCTAGGGGGGACGCCCCAAAAGGGATCCTGCTGCGTCCCCTCTCTTAGCCCCATCCCCACCCCCCCGCCCACGGCCCCCAGCACAACGTCCACAGTATCAATCACATAAATGTTGAGAAGAGTTTAGTTTATCGGGCACCACGCTGTCCAACATATTCAGTCCAGGCGGACCATCTGGTCCGAAATTGTTGCATTTTAAAGGCAGAGATAGCTAGAGTTTTCTCATGTGCATACGATTCTCCCACTATTTGTATCACCTCCCTCCTGGTAGGGATATCCTCACACTTCCACTTACGGGCTATGGACAGCCGTGCAGCAAAAAGAATATTCTGAACCACTGTTCTTAATTGGGGAGGGTACCTGTCAATATTTATTTATTTATTTTTTTCACGATATTTTCAGTCTTTTTTTATTTATAGCACAAAAAATAAAAAATGCAAGAACAGGTTGATGGCGCTGCCAGTATATACCTGCTAATCCGTTTGCTTTCTTTTTTTTTTTTTCAAAATATTTTATTGGTTCATAAAAGATAAAGTACAAATGTACAACCAGCTTAAGTTGACAAAAAAAACATGACAGAAATGTACAAAATTTTCAAAATGAAAAAAAACCGACCTCCCCGGCCAGTTACAGGCCGATCTCCCTTATCAACGTGGATGTCAAGCTGTTCGCAAAGATTCTGGCTAACAGACTACTCCCACTTCTACCTAAGGGGATTCACGAGGACCAGGTTGGTTTTGTCCCGGGCCGCGAGGCGCGGGATAATACCATCAAAGCACTTAATCTGCACCACGTCCTCTCCACCACTAACCAGAAGGGGTTCCTGCTCTCCCTGGACGCTGAGAAGGCATTCGACAGGGTCTCGTGGGATTTTCTTGCGGCAACGCTCTCGGCCTGGGGATTGGGTCCCGGGTTCCTTGGCTATGTTATGGCCGTGTACGCTAAACCGGAGGCGCAGGTCCGCGTTAATGACACCCTGTCGAGTGCCTTCCAGATTTCCAACGGTACCAGACAGGGATGCCCGTTGTCCCCCTTGATTTTTATCATGACTCTGGAGCCCCTTCTCCACAGGATTAGACACTCTGACACGATACACGGGATTCATTTCGCTGACAGGACGTACAAACTTGCCGCGTATGCGGATGATCTTCTGTTGTTCCTCTCCGATCCCATCACGACCCTACCTGCTCTCCTCAAAGTGTTCGATGAGTATGCTTCCCTTTCCAACTTTCGGATCAATTTTTCCAAATCCTTCGCGTTAAATGTCACTCTACCCCACTCGGACGTGGAGCGCTGTCGGGCGAATTTCCGCTTCACATGGAAACCGGACTCGATCACTTACCTGGGCATTGAAATCCCTTCTAACCTCCAACACTTGTTTGATCGCAACTTCCCCCCGCTCTTCGCACGGATATCGAAAGACCTCCGATCCTGGTCCAAGCTTCAGCTGTCCTGGTTCGGCAGGGCAGCTGTCCTAAAAATGAATGCTCTACCCCGCCTCCTCTATGTCCTCCAAACGGTCCCCATACTGCTCCCCCCTTCCTTCTTTAAAAACTACCGGCGTATCTGCACCTCCTTCTTGTGGGGGGACAAACAGCCCCGCATTGCTTATCAGACCCTCACGAGACCGAAGTCTAAAGGTGGTATTGGCCTTCCTGACTTGTATAACTACTACGCCGCTAGCCACCTTACTAGAATTGCGGACTGGAACATTCATGGGCCTCATAAGGATTGGGTTTCCATTGAGAAGGGCTTTACTTCTCTGGATCTCCACTCCTCGCCGTGGCTCCTGGATGCCCACGTCCCCCCCGCTCTAAAGCTCCACCCCCTCATTGGTCCCTCCCTCAAAGTTTTCCGTTCGGTTAGCACGTCTCGCTCCATCTCCATGGTTCCAGGCCCTATGACCCCTGTCCGCTTGAACCCGGATTTCCCTCCTGGCATGCACCGTACTTACCTGACCACGAACTGGGCCCAAGACCAGTTGAGGGTCCACCATCTTTGGGACAATGACGCCCCACTCGATATACCCTCCATTGCTGAAAAGTCTGGCTTGCCCCCTTTACCTCCTTGGCCACACTTTCTCCTCAAGCAATACCTCCTGTCACTCTCTCACAAGTGCCCCTCCTTGTCTGCCTTGACCCCGTTCGACTACTTGTGCCAACGGGAAGGCCCGTTCCGCAGACTCCTTTCCACTATCCATTCTTTTCTGCTTGACGAACTCGATCCGGGGAAGCTTAAACGCTGCGAGGATTGGGAAGCGGAACTGGCAGTCACTCTCTCCCCAGAAGACTGGGACCTTATCCATACGAATAACCACAAATGTTCCCTTAATGTTACCACGCAGGAAAGCGGCTACAAGCTAGTTAGCCGCTGGTATTACACCCCCACGAGACTACACAAGCTCTTCCCTTCCACGTCACAGCTCTGCTGGAGATGTAACGCGGAACCTGGTACGCTCCTCCGCGTTTTCTGGACCTGCCCTCGTCTTACCGCCTTCTGGGAAGAAGTCCATAGAATTATTCCGCAAGTTACCACAGCAGACATAGCCTTCACTCCTGCTCAATACCTTTTGCACCACTCTTCTACTTCCAGCAGGACTTATTCTAAATCTTTGGCGATCCTTATGGTGAATGCCGCCAGGCAGTGCATCCCGGCTCTGTGGAAGTCCACGCACGTACCTACCGTCAAGCAGTGGTTCCAGCGCCTCTCAAGGGTCGCGGAGATGGAAGAGTTGATTGCCATTGCCAGGGATACTCCCTCCAAACACCACAAAAAGTGGGCATGCTGGACTCATTATACTTCCACGCCCGAATTCTCCCGTCTCTGTCAGTGATGACCCTACGGTACTGTCCTCATTGACCCCCTTGGATACACCGCCCTTTCTGTTCTCTTTCACGTTCCCTTTTGTCTCCCACTGAGATAAAAATTTTTTTTTTTCTCTCTTTCTCCCTCTCTCCCCCCTCCTTCCCTGTTAATTTTCCCTTTGCCTCACCCCCCCTGTCTTCCTTCCCCTCCCCGCCCTCCACGGGCTGCTTCGTTGTCTCTGGGCGGGCCCGGACAACTGGCTCCCCCCCTTCATTCGTCGGGGAGTCGTCGGGGAGAAGCAGCCGCTTCTCCCCGACGACTCCCCTGTCTCCCGTCCCTGGGTTTGGATCACCCAGGATATGGGCCTCGACATGGACCAGCTCGACCTGACCGCTTGTCCTCCTGCTGCCTTACCTCCTCTACAGTGTCTAATTCTTTGGCTTCTACTCTTGCCCCCCCTCTCTTTCCACTTCCGACCCCTGATTGTCTTCATACGCCTCACAGGGTAGAGTTGTCCCGGATCTCCACGGTTATCAATGTTGTTTATTATAGGCTGTTTTATACTGTTACATTTGCCGACTTCGGCTGTTTACATGCTTGTACCATTTTGAAAATTTTGTAAACAAAATTTTTATCATTTTTTTCACACAAATAGAGCTTTCTTTTGTTTTTTTTTTTCGTGATATAAGAAAAAAAAGAGCAACAATTTTGAAAAAAAACAACACTTTTTTTAGTTTCTATTATAAAATTTTGCAAAAATTAATTTTTCTTCATACATTTGGGGCAAAATTTATACTGCTACATATCTCTGGTAAAATTAACCCAAATTAGTGTATATTATTTAGTCTGTGTGAAAGTTATTGAGTCTAGAAGCTATGGTACCAATTACCGAAAATTGATCACACCAGATGTACTGACGGCCTATCTCCTTTCTTGAGGCACTGAAATGTCAGGACAGTACAAATACCCCCCAAATTACCCCTTTTTGTTAAGTAGACAGTCCAAGGTATTTAGTAAGAGGCATGGTGAGTTTTTTGAAGTTATAATTTTTTCCCACAATTCTTGGGAAAATTAAGAAAAAAAATGTTTTTTTCTTTTTTTTCCCACAAAGTTGTCAATTTATAAGCTATTCCTTTTTTTTTTTTTTTTTTTGAAAATCTTTTTATTTGGTATTTTGCAGAAAAAATGAGTTACATACATATCAAATGAAAGTATAAGTATGGAACAGCTGCATTATAACATAACTTATGAGTGATTGAACAACTGAGAATTACAATTGAAATGACTGAACAAAAGTAAAAAGGTATAAAGGTATGAAGGTATGACCCACAGCAGTAACAAATGGTATAAACGTCATGGCCAGCATAGCTCCCAACCACACAATAAAATCAATCTCGCGCTGCGACCCATGGGGGAGGGCGCGGGGGAAAGGCCACTCTAGGGGGGACGCCCCAAAAGGGATCCTGCTGCGTCCCCTCTCTTAGCCCCATCCCCACCCCCCCGCCCACGGCCCCCAGCACAACGTCCACAGTATCAATCACATAAATGTTGAGAAGAGTTTAGTTTATCGGGCACCACGCTGTCCAACATATTCAGTCCAGGCGGACCATCTGGTCCGAAATTGTTGCATTTTAAAGGCAGAGATAGCTAGAGTTTTCTCATGTGCATACGATTCTCCCACTATTTGTATCACCTCCCTCCTGGTAGGGATATCCTCACACTTCCACTTACGGGCTATGGACAGCCGTGCAGCAAAAAGAATATTCTGAACCACTGTTCTTAATTGGGGAGGGTACCTGTCAATATTTATTTATTTATTTTTTTCACGATATTTTCAGTCTTTTTTTATTTATAGCACAAAAAATAAAAAATGCAAGAACAGGTTGATGGCGCTGCCAGTATATACCTGCTAATCCGTTTGCTTTCTTTTTTTTTTTTCAAAATATTTTATTGGTTCATAAAAGATAAAGTACAAATGTACAACCAGCTTAAGTTGGCAAAAAAAACATGACAGAAATGTACAAAATTTTCAAAATGGTACAAGCATGTAAACAGCCGAAGTCGGCAAATGTAACAGTATAAAACAGCCTATAATAAACAACATTGATAACCGTGGAGATCCGGGACAACTCTACCCTGTGAGGCGTATGAAGACAATCAGGGGTCGGAAGTGGAAAGAGAGGGGGGGCAAGAGTAGAAGCCAAAGAATTAGACACTGTAGAGGAGGTAAGGCAGCAGGAGGACAAGCGGTCAGGTCGAGCTGGTCCATGTCGAGGCCCATATCCTGGGTGATCCAAACCCAGGGACGGGAGACAGGGGAGTCGTCGGGGAGAAGCGGCTGCTTCTCCCCGACGACTCCCCGACGAATGAAGGGGGGGAGCCAGTTGTCCGGGCCCGCCCAGAGACAACGAAGCAGCCCGTGGAGGGCGGGGAGGGGAAGGAAGACAGGGGGGGTGAGGCAAAGGGAAAATTAACAGGGAAGGAGGGGGGAGAGAGGGAGAAAGAGAGAAAAATTTTTTTTTTTATCTCAGTGGGAGACAAAAGGGAACGTGAAAGAGAACAGAAAGGGCGGTGTATCCAAGGGGGTCAATGAGGACAGTACCGTAGGGTCGTCACTGACAGAGACGGGAGAATTCGGGCGTGGAAGTATAATGAGTCCAGCATGCCCACTTTTTGTGGTGTTTGGAGGGAGTATCCCTGGCAATGGCAATCAACTCTTCCATCTCCGCGACCCTTGAGAGGCGCTGGAACCACTGCTTGACGGTAGGTACGTGCGTGGACTTCCACAGAGCCGGGATGCACTGCCTGGCGGCATTCACCATAAGGATCGCCAAAGATTTAGAATAAGTCCTGCTGGAAGTAGAAGAGTGGTGCAAAAGGTATTGAGCAGGAGTGAAGGCTATGTCTGCTGTGGTAACTTGCGGAATAATTCTATGGACTTCTTCCCAGAAGGCGGTAAGACGAGGGCAGGTCCAGAAAACGCGGAGGAGCGTACCAGGTTCCGCGTTACATCTCCAGCAGAGCTGTGACGTGGAAGGGAAGAGCTTGTGTAGTCTCGTGGGGGTGTAATACCAGCGGCTAACTAGCTTGTAGCCGCTTTCCTGCGTGGTAACATTAAGGGAACATTTGTGGTTATTCGTATGGATAAGGTCCCAGTCTTCTGGGGAGAGAGTGACTGCCAGTTCCACTTCCCAATCCTCGCAGCGTTTAAGCTTCCCCGGATCGGGTTCGTCAAGCAGAAAAGAATGGATAGTGGAAAGGAGTCTGCGGAACGGGCCTTCCCGTTGGCACAAGTAGTCGAACGGGGTCAAGGCAGACAAGGAGGGGCACTTGCGAGAGAGTGACAGGAGGTATTGCTTGAGGAGAAAGTGTGGCCAAGGAGGTAAAGGGGGCAAGCCAGACTTTTCAGCAATGGAGGGTATATCGAGTGGGGCGTCATTGTCCCAAAGATGGTGGACCCTCAACTGGTCTTGGGCCCAGTTCGTGGTCAGGTAAGTACGGTGCATGCCAGGAGGGAAATCCGGGTTCAAGCGGACAGGGGTCATAGGGCCTGGAACCATGGAGATGGAGCGAGACGTGCTAACCGAACGGAAAACTTTGAGGGAGGGACCAATGAGGGGGTGGAGCTTTAGAGCGGGGGGGACGTGGGCATCCAGAAGCCACGGCGAGGAGTGGAGATCCAGAGAAGTAAAGCCCTTCTCAATGGAAACCCAATCCTTATGAGGCCCATGAATGTTCCAGTCCGCAATTCTAGTAAGGTGGCTAGCGGCGTAGTAGTTATACAAGTCAGGAAGGCCAATACCACCTTTAGACTTCGGTCTCGTGAGGGTCTGATAAGCAATGCGGGGCTGTTTGTCCCCCCACAAGAAGGAGGTGCAGATACGCCGGTAGTTTTTAAAGAAGGAAGGGGGGAGCAGTATGGGGACCGTTTGGAGGACATAGAGGAGGCGGGGTAGAGCATTCATTTTAGGACAGCTGCCCTGCCGAACCAGGACAGCTGAAGCTTGGACCAGGATCGGAGGTCTTTCGATATCCGTGCGAAGAGCGGGGGGAAGTTGCGATCGAACAAGTGTTGGAGGTTAGAAGGGATTTCAATGCCCAGGTAAGTGATCGAGTCCGGTTTCCACGTGAAGCGGAAATTCACCCGACAGCGCTCCACGTCCGAGTGGGGTAGAGTGACATTTAACGCGAAGGATTTGGAAAAATTGATCCGAAAGTTGGAAAGGGAAGCGTACTCATCAAACACTTTGAGGAGAGCAGGTAGGGTCGTGATGGGATCGGAGAGGAACAACAGAAGATCATCCGCATACGCGGCAAGTTTGTACGTCCTGTCAGCGAAATGAATCCCGTGTATCGTGTCAGAGTGTCTAATCCTGTGGAGAAGGGGCTCCAGAGTCATGATAAAAATCAAGGGGGACAACGGGCATCCCTGTCTGGTACCGTTGGAAATCTGGAAGGCACTCGACAGGGTGTCATTAACGCGGACCCGCGCCTCCGGTTTAGCGTACATGGCCATAACATAGCCAAGGAACCGGGGACCCAATCCCCAGGCCGAGAGCGTTGCCGCAAGAAAATCCCACGAGACCCTGTCGAATGCCTTCTCAGCGTCCAGGGAGAGCAGGAACCCCTTCTGGTTAGTGGTGGAGAGGACGTGGTGCAGATTAAGTGCTTTGATGGTATTATCCCGCGCCTCGCGGCCCGGGACAAAACCAACCTGGTCCTCGTGAATCCCCTTAGGTAGAAGTGGGAGTAGTCTGTTAGCCAGAATCTTTGCGAACAGCTTGACATCCACGTTGATAAGGGAGATCGGCCTGTAACTGGCCGGGGAGGTCGGGTCCTTCCCTTCCTTCGGGATCACCACAACGTGGGCCTCAAGCATCCGCGGGGACAGGGGGTTTTCTGCGGAGACAGAGTTAAAGGCGGATAAGAACGGGGCAGCAAGGATGTCAGGGAAGGATTTGTAGTATGCAACAGAAAGGCCATCAGGGCCAGGGCTCTTATTGGGTTGCATCTGTTTAAGCGCAAAGTCCCATTCCTGTTTGGAGATGGGGAGATCCAGCGCAGTACGGAAATCGGGAGAAGCTTGTTGGGGCAGGTTGGACGCAAGAAAGTCCGTGATGGCTTGAGATCTGGTAGGGTTGGAGGGGGGGTGGGAGCGTGTTGGGTCTAGGTTGTAAAGTTTACAGTAGAAGGCCTCAAATTCTGCCGCAATGTCTCGGTTGTTAGCTACCAGGGAACCAGAGGGTGAGCGGAGGGAGAGAACCGTGGACTTCGCCTTCTTTTGGCGAAGGGCCGTGGCAAGGAGTCGACCGCTTTTATTGGCCTGTTCATAAAAAACTTTTGGGACAGGAGGAAGCTACGTCTGATTTTTTGATCTAACTCCTCCGCGAGTTGTTCACGAGCGGAGGTAAGGGCCGTTAAAGTGTCTTGTGCAAGGGAGCGTTTATGGGCCAGTTCCAAGGTACGAATGCGCGAGATCAGGTCAGAGACAAAAGCCTCCCTTTCTTTTCTCAGAGCCGCTGATAGCGCGATAAATTTACCCCGGATTACGCATTTGTGGGCTTCCCATTGAATGAGGGTCGACGTGTCAGGCGTCGCGTTGACAGAGAAATATTCCTGTAAAGATTTGCGGATGGCGGCCGATCTAGCTTTGTCCGTCAGCAAGGAGGAATCAAGGCTCCAAACCCAATCTCTGGATAGAGACAGCGGGAAGGATAGGGTGAGAGAAATAGGGTGATGATCCGAAAGTATCGATGGCTCTATAGAGGCCTCAGTAAGAGATGTGAGAGCAGATTGCGAGAGGAACAGGTAGTCGATCCTGGAGTATTTGGCGTGGAGTGGGGAGAAGTAAGTGTAATCCCTGTCACTGGCATGGAGTGTCCGCCAGGAATCGTGAAGCCGGAGGTCTCGAAGACATAGCTTAATCTGTTTTAGGGCTTTGTAAGGCAAGCACGAGGAGCCTGAGGAGGTGTCAAGCAGTGGTTCCAGGGGAACATTGAAGTCGCCCCCAAAGATCAAGGTGCCCCGTTGGAAAGGTGCCAGTTCACCCAATACAGATCTGAAAAACGAGACCTGGGATTGGTTGGGGCTATAGACGTTCGCGAGGGTGATCTGGATATGTTTAAGGGTACCTTGAAGCAGTAAATAACGTCCTTGGGCGTCCGCCAGGGAGTCGGAAATGGAGAAAGGGGTAGATTTTGCAATGAGTATAGAGACTCCTTTAGACTTCGAAGTCTCAGACGTAGCATGGAAAGCTTGAGTAAAATGTTTGTTCGTGCATTTAGGAAGGGCGTCCGAACGGAAGTGCGTCTCTTGCAAGAACACTACGTCCGCTTTAAGTCTGTGCATGTGCATGAGCAATTTCGAGCGTTTCTGAGGTGTGTTCAAACCCCGGGCGTTTAGGGAGACAACCTTAAGGCGGAGGTCATCAGGCTGGGGTGCTGTTGCGGTCATCGCAGTGCACCCTAGAGGGGGGGGGGAAGAGAAAAAGAAAAAAAAAAAAAGGGGTCAAGAGTTAGTGAAGGGGAGGGTGGAAATGGAAGGATAGGAGCCGGGAGGGAAGTGAAAGTACCGTGAGAACCGACAGACCAGCTGGGGAGCTCAGGGGGGGTGGGGGGGTGTGGAAGTCGGAGGGTGTCGGACGACCGTTAAGAAACGTCGACCGTTGGCGGGCGCGGAAGGAGACAACCAACACGGTGGCCAGAACTCCGGGGACCTGCAGGGGTCAATAGTAGTAGGTGAATGAGCCCGGTGAATGAAGAAACAACATGGAGCATACTCAGGGAGTAGGGAGCTAGTACAATCTGATGCGGAGCGGTGATGTGGCGTCAGGGAAGCAGAGCCATTGGGTGAGCCGTAGGGGAGGAACGGGGATTACCATAGGTGTCAAAATGAGGGTGGTAATGGCTAAGTGATGGGAGTCGAGAGGGAGACAGGGATGATCTGAAGGATGACGGGCAAGTCCGCAGTAAGGGAGTCGTGTAACAGTGGGCAAACCAAGGGGCGGTTAAAGTGTAGGTGATCCGTGTCGTGGTCAGGTAAGAGTAAAGGAGGGAAGACCAGAGGGGTACCAGAAAGGAAGAGAAGAGAGGGATAAGCATGACCACCCATGAGGCGTCAGTTCACTCAGTAAGGGCAGGTAACAGTCAGAGGGCGGGGAAAGGCGAGGTAGCACAGAAGAACAAATGGATAAAAAAAGGAAACTTGCTGGAACAGTTGAACAATAACAAGGAGGGAACAGAGCAGTGATGCCATAAAATCCACAACTGTTGGCATACAGCCTAACTTATTCAATTCGCGTCCCGGAATATAGTGACTCAGCAAAGTAGTATTCAACATTTACCCCGTCAGTGACCCCATCAGCCCGCTGCCAGCCAGCACCCCCGCACTCCATAAAGGATGTGATCCAGCTAAAGGAACGCAGGTATGTAGCTATCCTGGGGGGCGGGCCGACAGCAGGACCGGGCGTCACCGACTGTGATGCACATGCAACGGCACAAGGGGCATAGGCATCCATGACGTACCCCACCCCCCCCCCAGGGGTGCGAAT
Organism: Pelophylax lessonae; assembly: GCF_965119305.1. Taxonomy (NCBI): domain Eukaryota; kingdom Metazoa; phylum Chordata; class Amphibia; order Anura; family Ranidae; genus Pelophylax; species Pelophylax lessonae. The sequence goes on along the minus strand of NC_138776.1, from coordinate 119,930,356 downwards.
GGCAGCCCGGGGGGGAGGCAAGGCAAAGCAGGAATGTCCCGCAGGCAACCAAGCGATCCGGGCAATGGCCCTGGCAATGGAAGGGGGGCGGAACCGAAGTGTCAGCACAGGGGCTCCGCCTCCGTACACAGAGCAGGGCACCACTCATCGAGAACGGGCATTGCGCCCTTCTACAAAGACAACATCCGTGTGTAAGCTAGGAGGAGAAGGGAAAGGTAAGAGAGGGGAGGAGGAGTAGGCAAGGAGATGAGGATGAGGGGGGGGGACATGGAAGGGGAGGAGAGGGGGAAGGGGAGGGAGGGGGAAGGGGAGGGGAAGGGGAGGGGAGGGGAAGAAGGAGGGGGGGGGAGAAGAAGGGGAGGGGAAGAAGAGGGGGAAAAAGAAGGGGAAGAAGGAAGGGAGGGGAAGAAGGAAGGGAGGGGAGGAAGGAAGGGAGGGGAGGAAGGAGGGGAGGGGAAGAGTGGGAAGAAGGAGGGGAGAGGGGGGAAGGGTGGGGGAGCGGGAGGGAGGAAAGTGAGAGGGATCAACAGAGTGCATTGCAAGCATTGACTACGAACCTAGCATTCTTCTCAGCCTAAATGAGAGTAAAATCACTAATAGCAGGCTTAGTTCAAGCAGGAGGATAATTGCAGTGTGCACATCCGCTATGAGCTACGAACCTTACACGTCCCCCAGCACATGCTTGAGCAATACCATGAAAAATAAAAGTGGTCCATGTCCGTGTGAAGAAGGGGGTTCCCAGGGTGTTCGTGCAGGTGTAGAGAGGGGGGGGGGAGACCGGGGGCAGGGGGGGGATCCAGAGCAAGGGTAGAGGGGAATCCAAGGCACACAGATGTAGGGTTCCCGGGGAGGCCGGAGGTCAGCGTAAGCGAGGGAAAGAAGTTCAGTAGCCGACTCTCCCGGGGGGCAGGCAGGAAGTTCTCGCCGCTCGGAGAGAGCATTAGTAAGGAAGAGGAGACTCACAGTTACCGGAGGTGGAATCCAAGGTCAGTATTGCCAGTGGGACCGTTCACAGAAGACCGCAGTGGAGGAATAGCAGGCAGATCGGTGGGACCGGAGGTCCGGGGACAGCGAGCATCTCGTGAGGGCAAGTAAGGCATCACTTCGAGGCATCAGAGGATGGGGTCAGCTCCAGCAGAGGGACGGGATCCAGGAGAACAGTTCCGTGCTACCTGATCAAAGGCGGTGAGTGGGGAAGTCTATGGAGCGTGGCGCGCTCTCCGGTGGACGGGTGAGGCCGTCGGGCTCCCATTGCGGGGCGCATCCCTGCCATTGCCTGGAGGTGAAGAGGGCGGGTGGGAGCGACGGCGGCCCAGGCCAAAATTGTCGGCCATCTGGATCCCATCCATGGAGGTCGCTCGGTGCATCGGGGAGATGCGGAACTCGCTGTACCAGTTGGGGACGTTGACAGGAGGGATGCCCAGGGTGGCACAGAAGTGGTCGAGGTCCTCTGGTACTCGCAATAGGGCCGTACGGCCCTGTGAGGAGGCCGACAGACCGAAGGGGAACTTCCATCGGTAAATGATCGCCCTGGATCTGAGTTCCTCCAGCAGAGGGCGAAGCTCTCGGCGTCTCTGCAGCGTTATGGCAGAGAGATCCTGGAACAACTTGATGTCGGCACCCTGGAATGTGAGGTGCTGTCTCATCCTGGCATTCCTCAAGACATCCTCCTTTAGCTGGAAATTGGCCAGGCAGCACACCACGTCCCTTGGAGGATCATTCTTCCTGCTACGGGGTCGTAGGGCCCGATGGATGCGTTCGAACACCACGGGTGCTTCAGGGGGCCTGCCGAGGAGATCATTACATATGGAAGTGACTGCATGAGGTAAGTTCTGGTGTTCAATGCTCTCAGGTACTCCCCTCACTCGGAGGTTCCTTCGGCGGCCCCGATTGTCAAGGTCCTCCACATGCCGGTTGAGATCACGGGAGAGGACAGCATGCGATTCTGTCACCTGGTGGACATGCCCAAGGGAAGTGTCATGGCGGGCGGTGACCATCTCGACCTCCTCAACCCTCGCTGACATAGCTTGGAAGTCCCTGCGGAGGTCCGCTATTGCCGCCGCCATAGCCGCCTTGATGTCAAGCTGCAAATCCGCCATAGAAAGGGTCGGCGGGGTCACCGGAGCTCTCGGAGGATCATGCGAGGGCGTAGGCAGAGAGGCTCCCAGCTCTACGGCTTGCCTGTTCGGCGAGCGGGAACGTGAGCGGGCGGTTTGAGAGGATGAGGAAGACGGGGAGGGCCGCTGTGTCCGGAAGATGTCCGGGATATTGCGGCTGAGTTGTAGCTCCAATTCTTCCGGGGTTCCCGCTCGGGTGGCAGAAGCACTTCTGGCTTTACTTCCCATGATTCAGGCTAAGGTAGGAGCAAGGAAAGGGCTCAGGATGAGGTAATATCAGACCCCTCAGTGCAGGAGCTCAGAGTCAAGCGGCCATATTGGATCGGGTCCAAGCCACGCCCCCCCAATATTTATGCCTAGTAAGGCCTGTTCTACCGCAACCTTGTTCAGCATTCCCGTCACCTCCGCAATCAGTTTAGAGACAGAGGCCCAGAAACTCCGCAAGGAGACACAGGACCACAAAACGTGGAGTATAGTTCCAACTTGCCCGCATTGTCTCCAGCATAAGTTTGAGATGCCCGGGTAGTACTTGGCAAAGGAATACAGTGTTTTATACCACCTCTGATGTATTTTTAAAAGACCTTCTCTGAAATTGGAGCATCTAGTGTGGGTAGCTGTATGAGTATATGAACGTAACCACTGAACTTCTGTAAATTCCTGACCTAGGTCCCCCTCCCACTTTATGTGATAGGTGTTTTTCACAAATGTCTTCTTGTCGTGTAGGGAGGCGTAAAATTTACCTATTCCCTTCGTGTGATGATTGTCTCCGAAGCACAACATGTGATTCGGTTCAGGAAAAGGGATGTCGACTGAGGATACCTTGGAAATCAAGTGGGACACTCTGGAGTACGTGAAAAATTCCTTAGCAAACAGTGGATAGCGGGCACACCATCCAGAGAAGGAAAAACCTCCTGGATTGTGCGTGATATCTCTAAGCATGTGGAGACCATATGTGGACCAGTGCACTAAATGTAGGTCTGGGGATATGAAAGAGAGCGCAGTCAAAGGGATAGGGACATCTACCCTTTTAGTACTTTTGGCACTGTGAGCATAAAAGTATCGCCATGCCTGTATTGTGGGCATGATAGTAGGGTGCGCCATCGGATAATTGCCATTAGACAATGGAATACTGAGAATGAGGTCCGCTAGGGTGCCTTGTATTACCACCGCCTGCTCAATGGACCTCCAGCTAGGTGACTGGGCGTGCTTCAGCCAGTGGATGGATTGGGTAAGTATAGCAGCCATATGATAGTCCCGTACATCCGGGACACCCATACCCCCCATGAGGGGGTGTTTAATCAGGTGCATATGAGAGCAGCGGGGTTTTTTACCGTCCCAGAGAAATTTAGATATTAGAGACTGTACTGAGCGATAAAACGCTAAGGGAATCTTGATGGGGAGTGCTCTAAACAGGTACAGGAGCTTTGGGAATGTCAGCATTTTAAACGCTGCATTCCTGCCTGACCAAGTAAGGTAGAATTTGCCTAGTCTAGATAACTCCTGTGTGAGGATTGCAAAAAAAGAAAAAGTTTGGGACTTTATATGAGGCAATGCCTAATTAAGGCTGGGGTGCCTCCATCCCTGGTCATATATGACAAATGGGGGAAGGGGATAAAATTAAAATACATAGGACAATCGGCGTGCATAAGGCATAAGGTAAAGACAGGTATCATGTGGATGAATCCATGCCACAATAGTAATTTTAGAAAAGCCGAAGGCCTAGCAACCTAAACACTAAGGAAAACATAAATAAGGGGGACAAGTGGGACTTTATATGAAGTGCATAATGGTACCGCGCGGTAGCGGATAGGAGAGCAGGGATCGGCGTAGACCGTCCATAGAAGTTTCTCGGTGTAGAGCAGAGTATCCCATCAGTGAGGGTCGCCATCTTCCCGGACACAGCATGTAGATGAGCTCTCCCCTCCTCCCCAGGACGATGATGATTACTTCCAAGAGAAGTGGAGTGAGCGGTGAAGGTCTCTGGTTTCCAGGATGGAGTTACTGCTGTGCCCTGTATAAAGTGTAACTGTTTTGTGTGTGTGCTGCCTGCACCTCATCTTTCCTCCCAGTACACAGGCCAGCCTGGGAGTCCTGCACCATGTGGAAGCTGAACAAGAGCAAAGTTCTCATAGAGGATTCACCTGATGAGGAGAACCACACTCAGCCTGAGCAGCAGTGACAAGGGATGCATCTGCTCCTGAAGAAGTGGAATTTACTCCACGAAACGCGTAGAGCCGTTACCATGCATTCCTTTCAATACCTATTTTATCGATTTGGTTTTACATGCCCAATTTTAGCCTTGGCTTCATCTGTTCAGGATCCATCAGCTCTCGATTACCATGTTTTTATACGCTATTCCATTGTGTTAACTCTGTATTCATCGTTTTATACATATACTTACGCCCTTTTGGTCTTTTGTATGGAGGGTGACAATTATCATTAAAATGTTGTTCTTTCTGCTATTTGGTTGCACACCCATTTGTTTACTCTAGCCATGTTCTACACCCCAACCATTATGCACTTCATATAAAGTCCCACTTGTACCCCTTATTTATGTTTTCCTTAGTGTTTAGGTTGCTAGGCCTTCAGCTTTTCTAAAATTACTATTGTGGCATGGATTCATCCACATGATACCTGTCTTTACCTTATGCCTTATGCACGCCGATTGTCCTATGTATTTTAATTTTATCCCCTTCCCCCATTTGTCCTGTGTGAGGATGTCAAGAAATGGTGTAAAGTTTGTTTTGAAAAGGTCCCCAGTCTTGCTAGTAAGCTTGATACCTAAGTAGTCGATATGTCCAATACCCCATTGAAAAGGGACACTGCCCTGAATCTCCTTCGCCAGGTGTACGGGAATTGCTACGCCTAGCATGTTTGACTTAGTGTCATTCACCTTGTAATATGAAACCGAGCTAAATTCTTTGAGCACCTCCTGGACTGCCGATAAAGAGGACTGGGGAGATGTCACGGACAAGATGACGTCGTCTGCAAACAACGAAATCTTGTTGTTGAATTGCTTGATGTCTAATCCCCTAATTCCCGGGTGGCTCCTAATCCTTTAACCACTTCCCGCCCGCCCTATTACAAATTGACGGCGGGAATGTGGTTGTGTTATCCTGACCGGACGTCATATGACGGCGGCAGGATAACACAGCTCTGGGCGCCCCCCGGGGGCGCGCAGAGCGGCGATCGGTGATGCGAGGTGTCAGCCTGACACCCTGCATCTCCGATCTCGGTAAAGAGCCTCTGACGGAGGCTCTTTACCATGTGATCAGCCGTGTCCAATCACGGCTGGTCACATAGTAAATAGGAACAGCCGTTGATCGACTTTCCTTAGTTCGTGCCTGACAGGCACGAGCAAAGGAGCGCCGATCGGCGGCTCCCCTGACAGGGGGGGGGGTCGGCACTGGTAATCAGATCATTGATTACCAGTGCAGATCCTCGGGGGGGGATGCCACTAGATCCACCAGGGATGCCCACTATGACCCCAGGGATGCCCACTATGACCCCAGGGATGCCCACTATGGCCACCAGGGATGGCAATCAGGGCTCAGGGAGCCCCCCATTGCCCTCCCCATCAGTGATGCCCACCAGTGTCCTCCCTATCAGTGCTGCCCACAAGTGCCCATCATTGCTATCCTTTAGTGTCGCCCACCAGTGCCCATTATTGCCCACCAGTGCCGCCTATAAGTGCCCATCAGTGCCGCCCGTCAGTGCCACCCATCAGTGCCCATCAGTGCCCACCAGTGCCGCCTATCAGTGCCCATTAGTGCCCGTCAGTGCCACCTATCAGTGCCCATCAGTGCCACCTATCAGTGTCCATCAATGCCGCCTATCAGTGCCCAGCAGTGCCGCCTATCAGTGCCCACCAATGCTGCATATCTGTGCTACCTATCAGTGCCGCATATCAGTGCCGCATATCAGTGCCGCCTATCAGTGCCGCCTATCAGTGCCACCCCATCAGTGCCACCCCATCAGTGCCACCCCATCAGTGCCTCCTCATCAGTGCCTGTCAGTGCAGTCTCATCAGTGCTCATCAGTGCAGGAAAAAACTTATTTATTTACAAAATTGTATAACATAAACAAAAAAACGTTTTTTTTTTTCAAACTTTTCGGTCTTTTTTTATTTGTTTAGCAAAAAGTAAAAATCGCACAGGTGATCAAATACCACCAAAAGAAAGCTCTATTTGTGGGGGGGAAAATGACATAAATTTGGTGTAGGTACAGTGTTGCATGACTGCGCAATTGTCATTCAAATTGCAACAGCGCTAAAAGGGCAAAATTGGCCTGGGCAGGAAGGGAGGGAAGTGCCCTGTATTAAAGTGGTTAAAGCAAAGGGTTCCATCAATAAAACAAACATCAATGGGGATAATGGGCAACCTTGGCGAGTGCCATTTGTTATGTTAAATTTAGTGGAGAACAGTCCTTCTGTGTATACATAGGCTGAAGGTGCCGTGTATAATGCTAGCACTGCGTCTAAAATCTCACCCTCCATGCCGAATCGTTGCAGGACTTTATGAAGATAACCCCAGTGTATCCTGTCAAAGGCCTTTTCGGCATCAAGGGACAGGAACACAGTGGGAGTACGAGTGGACTCGGCATAGTGGATGAGATTCAGCATTCTTCTTGTAGCATCGGTGGCTTGACGGCCCATTACAAACCCTACCTGATCCTGTTTGATAAGGCCAGGTAGGAATTTCGAGATTCTGTTTGCCAGGATTTTTGCGTAGACCTTCAGGTCCACGTTTAGCAAAGAAATGGGCCTGAAGTTCTTTGCGCAATCCGGGGCCTTTTGGAATACCCCCCGGAGTTTTGGGGTCAGAATATGCGTATATTGCTTATAGTACTCCAAAGACAACCCATCAGTGCCAGGAGCTTTATTAAGGGGTAGAGATTGAATGACTTTACTGATTTCAAGGTCTGTTATAGGGAGGTTCAGTTCCGTTAAGTCTGTGGGTCGTAATTTGGGTAGGGAAATTGAGGCGAGAAATTTGTCAATGTCTTCTGGTGATGGTTGCGGGGTGCACATGTCATCTTGTAAGTTATACAGCTCACCATAATAGTGGCTGAAGGCGTCGGCAATATCTTTAGGGTTGGTCAAGTTCTGTTTCGTGGAGTGGTGTGTTAAATTAGATATACGTTGCCGGGCCTGCTTGTCCTTCAATTGATTCGCTAATAGTTTGCCAGCCTTGTTGCCATGTGCAAAAGAGTTGGCCTTCAGTCTACGTACATGGGCCTGGTGCTGTCCAATCAACAGTGATCGGAGCTCATGTTGTGCATTGGATAATTGGTCGCTAACGTCTGGAAGGGGAGTGCATTTATTTAGTGTTTCTAAATTTTGGATCTTTTTCAAAAGATCATCCAGGCGCTGCCTCCTCTGCCTCCTCAATGCAGCGCTCTTAGATATAAGAAAACCACACATAAAAGCCTTATGAGCATTCCATACAATCAGTGGACACACGTCCCCCTTTTCATTAGTTCGGAAGAATTCCTCTAAGGCCTCACGGACCTCAGACGAAGACCCTGAATCGCAAAAGACACTTGTGTCATTTTTCCACCTGATAGCCCTCGTGGAAAATACCCGCGGGCCAACCGTTATGGACACGGGGGCGTGGTCTGACCATGTGATCTGTCCAATGGAAGAGTCCACAATTTTTTGTAGCAGGAATTTGTCCGTAAAGAACATATCTATCCTCGAGTAGGAGGCATGAACTTTTGAGAAAAAGGAGTAATCTCGCTTCGTAGAGTGATGACACCGCCATACATCCTGTAGGCCCGTGGATTTCAAAAAATTAGAGAGGTCTGATCTACGGGGGTATGTTCGGGCACCGCTGGAGATGTCCTGGCGTATGTTCGCCACTAAGTTCATGTCACCCCCCAGGATCACATGTCCCTTAATGCTCGGTTGGAGGTGTTTCCACAGTTTAGTAAGATATGAAAATTGTCTCACATTGGGAGCGTATATATTGAGGATGGTATATTCAACATTGTTAATTTCACAGTGTAAGAGTATATAGCGACCGTCCGGGTCCGAGAGACGAGCATGGTATTCTTCTTCTTTTTGGGGCCATTTGCGTAGTAGATGTGTGAAAATTGCTTATTAGTGAGCCTGAGAGAAGCCGTGGCACAGAAATTAGTCTCCTGAAGTAGCATAATATCACATTTTTGAGACTTGACTTCTCGCCAGAGCATGTGTCGTTTAAATAGGCTGTTCAACCCATGAACATTGAGGGAGGTCAGCTCAAATGCCATGGTGTGATATGAGCAGTGAGAATTCGGTCAAGAAGTCAATAATGTGGGAAAGAAAGAAAAAAAAACAAGGTCCCAGTGCGGAACAAGTGACAATGTCCAAGAGATCCTACCCCAATTTGTTGCGCCGGTAACGGCGGTGACGCTGGTAGTCCAGGAGGTCCTGCAGTGAGGCTGTAGAGTTCAGGTTGACTTGGTAGAACACCGTAGGGCTGGAGAAATTCTGCCGTGGGTCATAAACGAGAGAAAGATAAAAAAAAGAAACAGCAGGGGTAAATTTATCAACAATCTAGCGTAAATCCCTGCATATGCAGAGCCCTGCAAACAAACGGTAAATATCCGTATATAGGCACAGGTATGTGGACCGCGCCAACTTTTAAAAATTAGGCGATATCCAAATGGAAATCTGAGCAGTGTTGGTACTGCTAATCCGGGGAACTTAATATAACACAAAACAAAAGAGTAGCCGAACAGAACTGTCGGAGACGGTAGGGCCGAGTGTTGGATCATATGGAGGGTCAACTCCAAGGGAGCAGTGAGGTTCCAGAAAATTATTTAGATCCATTTGAAGCAGGTAGCTCAGGATCCCAGGTAGACGTTTGAACCCCAGGAGGGTCTGCTGTTTCCAGAATGTCCCACTGTCGAAGGAGCTCAATGCCCCGTTCCAGGGTAGAAACTTTAAATTCCTTATCCCCTCTAGTAATAATGAGGGTTGCAGGGTAGTTCCAGCGATACTGGATATGATGATTTCTAAGGGGTTTGGTGATAGTCACTAGATTTCTCCTCCGGTTCATAGTGTGAGCTGAAAGGTCTGCATAAAAGGACAGGCCCTGCATACTAGGTGGGAGATCCACCGCTTTTCGCACTTTCGCCATAAGTTGCTCCTTCACTGTGTAAAAGTGAATCCTAGCTATGGCATCTCTAGGATATTTGTCTGGGATGTGCTTGGGCTTCGGCAGCCTGTGGATCCTGTCGATGGCCAGATCACCCAGAGCAGTGTTAGGAAGAAGTTCCTGCATAATAGATGTAAGCAATGCTGCCAGATCGGGTGGTTTAACCGTCTCAGGGATGCCTCTGATTTTGACATTGTTCCTTCGGGAACGGTCCTCAAGATCAGCCACCTTTGACTTGAGCCAAACCAGATCATCATCATGTTCATTGTGAGCGTCCACCATATTGTTAAAAGTGTCTGCAAATTCCCCCATCTTGTTTTCTATGGTGGAGACCCTGTCAGTTACTGCTGTGACTGCCGAGCTGCATTGTGACACCAGTTGCAGCATGTCTGAATGGATAGCTGATCTCAAAGACAGCATTACATCTTTAAACATTGATGCCATCACGGGATGATCCCCAGCGGGGATGGTTGCTAGTGTGTCCTGGAACTCCAGGATGTCATCCACAGAGATACTGCGGTAAGGGGGAGACAGTTCATGGAAGGTCTTTTGTTTAGACTTCACAGGACTGTTGGACTGTGATTCTGAGGCCGAATGCTGTGAAAAGTTCAAGGGGTCAGCCAGGGAGCTCGGGGAGGATCCCCTCGGTGCCGAGCCAGAAGGCTTCTGTGGCTGAGACTGAGTGCTGGATGCTCGTGGCGGGCCGGCGTCATCTTGGCCGAGCGGCCTGGTGTGAGGTGAGAAGAAGTCTATCATCTTACCGGGTTTGCAGCGGTCCTTGCGCTTCGGTGGCATGTTCAGGTGATACCTGGGAATGTCCGGTGTAGAGCTGGATGGTTTTGGGTTGACCCTCTTTGTTCTAATTGCTCCGGTGTGTCTGTTTAGCGAGGAGCTTCTGGCTCACACTTCCATCTGCCTCGCTAGCCAGCTCCGCCCCAATTTATAAGCTATTTCTAACACATAGCATGTACACAGCAAAAATGACACCCCAAAATACATTCTGCTACTCCTTTTGAGTATGGTGATACCACATGTGTGAGACTTTTACACAGCCTGGCCACAAAAAGAGACTCCACATCCAAGTAGCACCTTCAGGCGTTCTAGGAGCATAAATACACATAAAACTTTCTTACTACCTATCACAATTTTGAAGGCCCTAGAGCACCAATACAATGGAAAAGTCCACAAAATTACCCCATTTTGGAAAGCAAACACCCCAACGTATATTCTATGAGGCATTATGGGTCGTTTGAACATGTCATTTTTTTCCACAAGTTTTTGGAAAATGTTGGAAAAAAATGAAAACCTTTTTTTTTTTTACACAAAGTTGTCAATTTATAGGATATTTCTAACACATAGCATGTAAATAGCAAAAATGACACCCCAAAATACATTCTACTACTCCTCCTGAGTATGGCGATACCACATGTGTGAGACTTTTACACAGCCTGGCCACATAAAGAGACTCCACATCCGGGGGCGCGCATTGCTGAGAGAACGAGTGGCTCGCACTGGAGCCGCTCATGTGATCGGCTGTGATTGACACAGCCAATCACGTGGTAAACAGCCAATTTCTATTGGCTGTTTACCTTAATCAGGGATGGGTTATGTCCGAGGGACGAGCCTCATCCCTAATCGTGGCGCTGCGCGCCCCCGGGGGCGCGCAGTAGCAGCTAGAACGGGCGGACGTCATATGACGGCCGCCCGGATCGAAAAAGACTTCCTGCCGGCGTCATTTGCCTATACGCCGGTATGAAAGTGGTTAAGAAATTATATGCTCCCCAGCTACCTTTCAGGTGGCAGAGGCGGAAGCATTTCTTTGGGATCTTCCTTTACCTAAACTTTGGGATGAACATAGAGATTTAATGGAGGATGAATTCACAGTGACAGTGGTTCGGGCGGCTATCAAATCTATTAACCCCTCCAAAACACTGGGTCCAGATGGGTTTTCCAGCAAATATTATTTTAAAATATGCTGTTGTTTTGGCCCTCTACTTATGTTTCTACCTAATCGAGGTGTGGAAGAGTGTCAGCGTGCCTCCTCACAACATCATGGCCTTCATACATGGGATATCGAAGCTAGACAAGGATCCTGGCGATTGCACAAATAAAAAGCCGATTTCTTTAATTAATACCGATTTGAAAATTGTGACCAGATACTGTCTAATAGACTTAAAGTAGAAATATAGGCAAAACTTTTTTTTTCTATTTTGGATAGAGGAAGGAAGGGTTTCAACCCTGGTCAATTTTTTTTTCATCATCTGTATTCCATTGCAGAGATTTCCCTTCACCTTCTGTCCCATCACCAAACAGGAAGTGAAAGGAAATACCTGTAGATTAAGAGAAATCCTTGGGAATCCCAGGTCACCAGAACTAGTGTCCCTATTGAACTTTTCCCATCTATTAATGTTCTGGTGACAGTCCAAACTTTGGGATTTTCCTTTATGTTTACTTCTAATGATGATAGTAAACAGGACAAATAGAGAGAGTGACTCTCAGGGACACAGACAGCAATAGAGACCTGACAGGTGTTGAATGCTTTTATCCTTTGATTAACACAATACATTTGATTCTCTCTCCTAGGGATACCCATTTTTTTTTTACTTTACGCAAATATGGCTTCAGTAACACTTTTATAATGTAATTGTGAATGCTATATGAAGATCTTATAGAGTCCTCAGCAGCGAGAGGGTATAAGTACCAATGCCTTCATATACATAGAGGGAGAATCCAAGGATGCCCTTTATCTCCCCTAATATTTATCTTAGCAATTAAACTTCTAGCTGTTAAAATTTGTGAAACTCGGATATCAAAGCCTTCAAATGTGAAGACCGGGAGCACAAATAGTACCAAAATCTCAAATCTGTTGCAACTCTTCAAAATTTTTCTGGGACATCGGGCCTATCGGTCAATTGTGCAAATTCCCAGGCTATGAATCTGTCCTTGGATAGTCAAATTCTATAGGACATAAATAGGAACTCTGAGTTTAAATGGAGAGAGGATGCTTTACCCTATTTGGGTATCCATTTGACTCAATCATTATTCACCCTATATCAGCTTAATTACCCCCTCTATAAAAAAAAAACAGCAGCCGATCTGTCCTGATGATCCATCGAGCTTCCCTCATGGTTCGATAGGTGGATACTGTCAAAATGAATGTCTTACCACAGATACTGTATTATTTTAGAATCCTACCTGTAGCTATTAACAATTCAGACCTTATGTCCTTCCAACGGAAATTGTTAAAATGTATCTGGCGGTACAAGAGAACCTAGGGTGAATAGGCATATTTCCTTAATGAAAGAGGTGGCTTGGGGGTCCCGGATGTCTGGAAATATTTCCAAGCACCATATCTGGCCCATTGGTTAATTTCAATACCCACAAAACATTGGTGCTTTGGATGTTCTTAGAGTTCACAGCCACAACCCAACAGTCTCCCAGTCATTTCATGTGGTTGCCATCTAAAGAAGGACTGACTATCCTGTGCCCCACCGTCTCTTTTTTGCTGAGTTGATGGGACAGACTTTATACATCCTACCATCTCCAGTCAGCCCTTAGCCCCCTTGCTCCAATTTTGTTTAATCCTTTGTGCAGTCCGGGTCTCACCCCTGCATCCTTTAACTGGTTAAATAAGGAATTTAAAGGCAATGTTGACTTCTGTGTCAGGAGACAGATCCTCTCACTTCAGTAATTACGTTAAAAGCACCTTCTCCCAGATATAGAAGTATACCATTAAAAACAGCTAATACATTTCATAAAATCCTTACAATGTCAAGTAGATATTTTTGGTCAGACTTGTTCACTCTGGGTCTCATCCCTGCATCCTTTAAATTGTGGACAAATAAGGAATTTAAAGGCATTGCTGACTTCTGTGTCGGAGGACAGATTCTCTCACTTCAGTAATTGCGTTAAAAGCACATTCTCCCAGATACAGAAGTATACCATTAAACACAGCTACTACATTTCATAAAATCCTTACAATGTCAAGGAGATATTTTTGATCAGGCTGCCTTTGAATCCTTATGCAAATTGTGTGATAAACAATCTAGTTTTATTTCAGCAATATATTCAATGCTGATGTTGCAACCCTCTAAACAACCATAAATGCTGAAGTGGGAATATGACCTACACATTGACCTGGACCTCAAGGATTGGCATAAATTAGTTGGCTATGGTTTTAAATCATATACTACCACTTCTCTAATATGAGCTATTAAAAAGTTTTACTTAGATGGTATATGGTCCTGACGAGGCTCGAGGCTGACCTCTTACACCCCAGGAGCCTTATTTTGAAATACCTGGTAGAAATGCCCAAAAGTCTGCAGATTCTGGATCTGTATATATAATTTCCTGTACTTTTTGACCGGCACTAATCTTAATGTCTGTTGTCCCAAGACCTTTATAAGCTGTAGGGGTGCAAAGGGTAGATAATCTCACTCTTGGGTGTTTGCTGTCCCACATACAGTTGGTGAGAATATGCTGAATTGAGACTAGATATGATGAGAGGATGGTGACTGGGAAAGTCTGAAAAAGATATAAAATATGTGGCGCTAAAAACATGGGGGCTAAGATTTAACAAAGCCATTTTTAGGCAGGCTGTGTCCCAAAACTGTATATTCCAACTATTAAACCCTAGTCCAAAATCGCTTTATTTTCAGACAGTCCCACCAAAAATGTACTAAAGTGCCAGCTTAGCCGCAGCCCCTAAAATAATGGTCTGAGGCTCCCTGTGCAAATGTGGTTATTCTATGAAAGCACCACATATGTATCAGAGGTATTTTCATGCCTTTACATTTCATTTTTTGAAAAATAGATCTGTTTTGTTGTGCAGTGCATTATATGGGCATACCCATTAACTGACCTTTCAAAGGCACCAGTATGAGAATGTAGCAATTTGTTTTTCTTTAAGAGCATTTCAAATAATAAAATACTGCAAGCATGGATATATCTTTAAAAATGCCCCAGTGGAAAGCTACAGTCATTTTATATGAAATGTCATTGGAAATTAGTTGTGGATCTTTAAATGGTTGACATTTAGCAGAAATGTTTACACAATGGAGTCTTATCAGCATTTCGCTTTAAGCATATTTCTTATTTCATAGCTCTACTTTACCTAAAATAAATTCAACTTTGTGACTATTCTTCTACAGCAGAATCCTCTCTGAATCATTCCTATGAAGAATGCCTGGAATGTTATTGTGGAGTTAATACAAGTTTTATTTGCTGCACTTTGAAATCAGTAATCTTTTCAGCTGTGCATGGATGATGAGTTAAGCTCCAGTCATGGCTAACTTTGATAAATAAAGCTGTTTTATTCCATGTTTTTTTATCTCAGAAATCTTTCTTGAGAAGCCACATTAAAACTATATATAAAACATAAATTTAAATATGTACATGTACATATTTATTATATATGGTGGCAAATGTAATAAAATACTAAGGCAAGAAAACATAAATTACTGTATACATTTCTGTGCATCACAGATTTTGATAATACTTGGGAAAAAAAGGTATTTAGGTATTTATGAAAACTAAAAATATCTGAGATCAAGTTGTCATTGCATGGTGAAGAAATTGTTCTGCAAAAAGCAAACATCGTGTACCATAATCCTAAAGCCTAAATAGTAGATTGCATAAAGTGGAATGTTTCAGGACAAACATCATTTCAATTTCCTTAAAAAGTATGAAAAGCATTAAAACATTCTGAAAACATTGTGTTTAATTTATTTTTAAAACTTACATTTTATTTTAGGAATTTTAAATGGCTAGCCCATCTGAAATATTCAATTCAGTTTTGGATAAATCCCATAGATGTTACCTACTCATTGGCTTCTTTTATCTGTTATTATAGGATCTTTGCATCACTGCTTCAAGTCCGGCACCATCTGTTGTGATTTCTTTTCTCTTTTCTTTTAAATTTTCCTTTTGTTTTAAATTATGGAGAATGCAATATGAGTAATCAGACTGCAGGGTGGAGCAGGACAGAATATACTGTAAAATGCGTGTAGAGCAATAAAAAAATCTTAAAAACGTGGGTTATTTTGTTTGTAATCTACTTATCAATTAAATACATTTTTCTAGAAAAATACTTTATTAGTTTGAAGTATAAAATACAGACACAAGGAAAGCTTTATTATGTCAATTCCAGAAAAATTTCCTTGAATAAAAACAAAAGAGACACATTTGTTCCAAGTCAGATTGAGGCAGTAAGAAGAGGGAACACCCTGAGATTACATAAGTACCAGAGTGTATCTGAACTTTTGTCATGGAAGGTAAGCATATCAGAGTTTGAGTTCCAAAGTCACATATTGGGTGTGTTGCAGGGATCTCCTCCTAGGTCTTGGAGTGTGGTGAATGACAAACATAAAAACATAGTGAGGTGGTCCTTCCCTAAAAAGGGGATGTCATTAGTTGGGAGAATACTCATGTATGATTTCGTAATTAAAAGGAGAGTTTAAACAAACTAAAAAATAGGCTCACAAATGAAGAAGGGTAAGGTAAAAGAAGTGAGATGAGATGGAAATAAAGTGAATACATTATAAAGGGGGGGGGTGAGAGGGATGGTAGGGAAATGCCTAGCTCTGGCCTAGTACTGAAGGGTTCTGAAGTTAGAAGAAAATGGTTTGAGGAGAGTCCAAAAATTTTTCCAGATACACCATGTAGTCCTGTACTTTATGTAAAAAGTGTATTGTGATGTTGCACCAACAGCTCTTTCAGACATTGTATGCAAGTGAGTTCAGCAAGCCTGGCTATTACATTTATGGCAGCTATTAGAAAGAAGCATAGTAGGCCCTTTTTGGCTGGGGAGATCGGTGCAATGAGATGTGTGGGCTGCTCCTCTTATACACAGTGATGTTCAAAAGAGGTCAGATCCCTAGCAATCCTGGAGAGGGAGGTAACAAAATCACAAGGCTGCAAATATTTCCATCACTGTCCCGAAGATTGTTTTAAATTTACTATCAGTGGGGCCAATGGTTTAAATTGTTTGTTGTGCATAATAGACTGGACTGGTCACATCTTGTCCTGGGAACAAATGAGAAAAGATGGACACTCCCTCTCCTGGAGCAAACATGGAGTTGCACATAATTTTCATCAATGGACCTACATGTCTGGAGAGTAGCAGCCCTTTAACATGGAATCCCATGTTCATAAGAGAAAAGGAATACAGAACTGAAGTAGCCTGATGGAGGGGGGAGGGGTCTCTGAAAATGGACCATCCAAAAGGGTAGAGACTTTTCCAGTGTTACCAATTGAGTCATGCAGAATCCAGTCTATGATGTGGACCAGGAGGGCTGGTTTATGATATAATTCAAGATGTGGGAGGGCCAATCCTCCTTCAGATTTCTGCGGGTCATGATATTGTGGCGTAGTTGTGGGGGGAAGCCCACCCTGACATTTTGGATGAGTGTCAATTTCATTGGTGTAGAATAAGGACGATGGGAAGGACACTAGAATAGTTTGAAACAAGTTGGGAAACCAGGGCAATATATCTTTCTTAAAGAGGGCTACTCAGCTAAGCCACAAGTGATGCATTTTTACTATTCCTTGAGTCTGGTTAATGAGGAGCATAGGAGAGAGGAAAAGTTAAGATTGTATAGATTTTGCAGATCTGCTGGGATTTAAAAACCTAGGTATTGTATAGATTTTGTTTCCCAATGAAAAGAGAATAATCTTGATAGTTTTTGAATCTCATTTGGGGATAGGGTGATGCTGATAGATATGGATTAGTGAGTATTGACTTTGAAGTCAAAGCAGGAACTGAGGGGCGTCAGACTAAGTGCAGCATTAAAATTGATGGTTTGATATAAATAATAATAATGGGCAACTCACAAGATAGAGGAGAAGTATAGCCACACAATTATATAGTTGTGAGCATCGGTGTCTCTCCAGGTGATCCTGGTATTGTGTCAGCCTTGAGCACTGACTGTGTTGCTGGGTGGAAGCAGGAAGCGGCCGACTGCCGCCGTAACAAGCGTGGAGCACAAGATGGCGTCAGGCCAGACGTGACATTACACAGTGGGCGTGCTGACGTGGAGTGTGCAGTAACGCGTTTCGAAGCAACGGCTTCTTCTACAGACCTTATTGGCCGATGTGCCTGTCAGTCTTATATATGGAAGGAAAAGTGGAGGAGCGAATGCAATTGGCTAACAAAGACTGTCCAGTACGTCGGCCAATCAGGTCTGAAGAAGAAGCCGTTGCTTTGAAAAAGCGTTACCACCCTCTCCAGGTCAGCACCCCCACCGTGTGACATCACGACTGGCTCGACTCCATCTTGCATTCAACGTTGGTTACAGGGGTGGTCAGCTGCTTCCTGCTTCCGACCAGTAACACAGTCAACGCTCAAGGCTAGCACCATACCAGGATAACCTGGAGAGACACTGGTGCTCACAACTATATATTTTTTTGCCTATGCTTCTTATCTATCTTGTGAGTTGCTCATTGTTTTTATTAATATTAAACAATTGTTTTTAATGCTCACTAAGTCTGGCCTCCCTCTGTTCCTGCTTTTCCTAACAGAGTAATTTGCTTCACCCTAAGGGTGCTGCCCACACGTGCTAAACCTGAAAACAAAATGTATATGGACTTTTTTTATGGACTGATTTATTGGATCAAGCTGTTTTAATCATGTGCTTATTATATGTTAGAGTGTGAATGTGAGGTGCTGCCTGACCACCCCTTATTTAGGATTGTGTATTGATAATATTTTGTTGTTCCTTATATATTGGTATTGATATAGGTTTCAACACATCCCTCTAGCGCCTCTGTACACTTTGTTCCTTGACTTTAAAGTTGCTGACATCATGAAAGATGGCAAATGCCCTCAGGAGAGAGGGAAGTGCTATTCTGGGGTTTGAAATGTACTAAATGAGATTGTCAACAAACAATCTTATTTTGTAATGGACTTTCCCTAACTGAATCCCTTGGATGTTGGGGTTGGAGGAGATAGCATGTGCTAAATGTACCATTGCCAGAATCTACAAAAGAGGAGGTAGAGGACAACCCTTTCAGTTCCCATTGTGGATTCTAATGGGATTCGGAACAACTTCATTTACACTCACTCTGGCCAAGGGAAAGTCGTAGGAGCGATTATCTGCCCCATAAGGAGATCTGGTATTCCTATGTGCTGTAGTGTGGCACAGAGAAACTGCCAATCTAGGTGGTCAAATGCATTTATTAAGGCATAATGGTAGATTATGGTTGGTGGCATGATGTATGAGGGTCATAGTCTTTTTAGTGTTGTCACTGGCTTCCCTATGGGTACAAAACCCACCTATTTTAAGTGTACTAAAGAAAGGACATACAACTGTAGTCTATTGGCGATCAATTTGGCAAAGAGCTCAAGGTCCACATCATTCAATGAGATAGGGCGATAACTGATACATTGGGTGAGGGCGGTCTTTAAGCTGGGGCAAAAGGAGCAGCTGCCCTGGGCCCAATCACTGTTGTGGGGCCCAAACACCTGCCCCTTGAGCATGCACTGCCTGGGAACATCAGGAGCAGGGTCAGCATGTGGTGTGAGAGCCTTGTCTGCCTGTGCATTCTAGGGCTGCCACTCCAGACTCCAGCCTTCTCTCTCCCTCCTGGTTTCCTGCAGTTCCCAATTCATCCTGTGGGTGGAGAGGCTGGTTGGGTTGCTGAAGAATAGAGCTCCCACTAAGAGCTTTTGCATCCATATGGGGGTGGGTCTGGGGAGTTCCATGGTATTGGTGGCCAGCAGCAAGGTAAGAACTGTGACAAATTCCTTAGTTTACTGATAGTGCTTTGTGTCTCCTCTCCCAGTCCTGGAGAACATCTTTTCTCTAATGTGATGTTCTGTGGGACTGGGAAAGGGGAGACATGTCATGTTCTGCAGGGAGAGTGTAGACAGGTGTGATGTTCTGCAGAGAGAGGGCAAATTAGTGTTATGTTCTGCAGGTAGACAGGGGACAGGTGTGATGTTCTGCAAGGAGAGGGGAGACAGGTGTGATGTTCTGCAGGGAGAAGGGAGACAGGTGTGATGTTCTGCAGAGCTAGGAGAGGAGAGACAGGTGTTATATTCTGCAGGGAGAGGAGAGACACATAATGCTCTACAAGGCTGAAAGAGTCTAGACAGGTGGGATGTTCTGCAGAGCCGGAGACAGCTGCAATGTTCTGCAGGGAGAGGGTAGACAGCTGTGATGTTCTGCAGGGCTGGAGACAGGCGTGATGTTCTGCAGGGCTGAAGACAGGTGTGATGTTCTATAGGGCTGAAGACAGTTGTTATGCTCTGCAGGGCTTAGAGAGGGGAGACAGGTGTGTTGTTCTGTAGAAGGGTGAGAGACAGGTGTGATGTTCTGCATGGCTGGGAGATGGTAGACATGTGTGATGTTCTGCAGGGAGAGGGTAGACAGGTGTTATGTTCTGCAGAGAGAGGGTAGACAGGTGTGATGTTCTGCAGGGCTAGGAGAGGGTAGACAAGTGTGATGTTCTGTAGGGAGAGATTAGACAGGTGTTATGTTCTACAGAGAGAGGGTAGACAGGTGTTATGTTCTGCATGGCTAGGAGAGGGGAAACAGGTGTGATGTTCTGCAGGGCTAGGAGAGGAGAGACAGCTATGATTCTCTGCATGACTGGGAGAGAAGAGAAGGCTGTGATGTTCTGCAGGACTGGAGACAGGTGTGATGTTCTGCAGAACTGAAGACAAGTGTGATGATCTGCAGGCCTGAGAGAGGGGAGACAGGTGTGATGTTCTGCAGGCGAAGGAGACACAGGTGTGATGCTCTGCAGGGCTCGGAGAAGGTAGACAGATGTGATGTTCTGCAGGGCTGGGAGAGGGTAGACAGGTGTGATGTTCTGCAGGGAGAAAGTAGACAGGTGTGATGTCCTGCAGGGATGGAGGAAGTTGTGATGTTCTGCAAAGAGAGGGTCGGCAGTTGGGATGTTCTGCAGGGCTGGAGACAGGTGTGATGACCTGTGGGGCTGAAGACACGTGTGGTGTTCTATAGGGCTGAAGACAGTTGTGATGCTCTGCAGGGCTGAGAGAGGGGAGACAGGCGTGATGTTCTGCAGGGAGATGGGAGACAGGTATGATGTTCTGCAGGGCTGGGAGAGGGTAGACAGGTGTGATGTTCTGCAGGGAGAGGGTAGACAGGTGTTATGTTCTGCAGGTAGAGTGTAGACAGGTGTGATGTTCTGCAGGGCTATGAGAGGGGAGACACGATGTTCTGCAGGGCTAGGGGAGGGGAGACTTGTGTGATGCTCTGCAGGGCTGGGAGAGGAGAGACAGGTGTGACGGACGGACGGGGGGCAATTTTTACAGAGGGTGAGCAGCGTGTTGGGAAGGACAGTGTGTGCAGGGAAAAGGGGGACTGTGTATACAGGTGAATTTATTTGGGCTAAATCTCAGGTTTCTTCATTGTTTCTAAACAGAATCTATGTTGTATTAAGCCACACCCAACATTCAAATGAATCCAAACATGCCCAGGAGGACAGTGGGGGCAGCAAAATTCACCTTTATCTGTGAAGACAAAAATCCTTGCACTGACCCTACCTCTAGCAACCAGTAAACAGTAATGATCTGCTGTAATCTTTAGCAACCAAACACTGAGCAATAGTGATGTGATAAAACATATATAGAGTTGAGCGAACCCGAACTGTATAGTTCGGGTTCGTACCGAATTTTGGGGGGTTTGGGACACGAACCCAAACATTTCTTCTCGCTCTCTGAAGGGCTGCACAGCAGCCAATCAGCAAGCGTTTTACTTCTTGCCCTAAGAAGCCATCACAGCCATGCCTACTAATGGCATGGCTGTGATTGGCTGAGTGCAGCATGTGACCTATTTTACATTGCTGCTGTGAAATACAGCATAAGTGTATGTTTTCTGACAAAAAAGTGGTAATCCTGATCCACAGAGCATTTTGAAATACACCGCTTAAATACCGATTTCACATTACAGCTGAGAAATAGTGCATTATTCTTTTTTTGTGGGAAAAAAGCAATATTTTTGCTTCACAAAGTAGTTGTACATACACGGTATAAATATCTAATTTAAATTTACAGCAGTAAAAAACTGCATTTTGGGGTTTTATTGAAAAAAGCTGTGTTTTAGGCCTAAAAAACAGTTGTGCATCTGTCATTTAAATAATTATTTCCAATATATAGCAGTTCAAGACTGCATTTGTGAATTTTGGCGACCAAATCTGTTTTACTGGGTCCCCAAATATGGTGTCCATACATAGTGTAAATATCTAATGTTAATGTACAGCAGTTAAAAACTACATTTTGGGGTTTTATTGAAAAAAGCTGTGTTCTAGGTCGAAAAAACTGTTATGCATCCGGCGTTTACATAATTATTTCCAATATATAGCAGTTCAATACTGCATTGGTGAATTTTGGTGACCAAATCTGTGTTCTGGGTCCCCAAATCTGGTGTCCACTGTGCATACATAGTATAAATATCTACTGTTAATGTACAGCAGTTAAAAACTGCATTTTGGGTTTTTTTTTTAAAAAAGCTGTTTTTTAGGCCCGAAAAAACAGTTGTGCATCCGTTGTTTAAATAATTATTTCCAATATATAGCAGTTCAATACTGTATTTGTGAATTTTGGTGACCAAATTTGTTTTCTGGGTTCCCAAATCTGGTGTTCATACATAGTATTAATATCTACTGTTAATGTACAGCAGTTAAAAACTATATTTTGGGGTTTTATTGAAAAAAGCTGTGTTTTAGGCCGAAAAAACTGTTGTGTATCCGGCGTATAAATAATTAATTTAAATTTACAGCAGTGAAATACTAATTTTCTGTATTTTATTACAAAAATACTTGTTCTTGTTCCACAAACCACTTGTGCATAGAGCGTACCAAAAATGTTTTTACATTTCCGCATAGAAATTGAGAATCAGTGTATTTTGAGCACAAAAAAATTTTTTTTGGGTCCACAGAGCATTTTTATGACATGGGCACTGCCTTAGTGAATGTAATTGTCAACTATTGACACCGGAGAGAGACCAATCTTTCAGCTTGGTGGGTGAACGCAAATAAGGGACTTGGGCATGGTCGTGGTGGTGTTGGTGGAGCTCCTGTTGCTGGGAGAGGACGTGGCCATTCAGCGCCAACTACCACTCCAAGTCAAACACCTTCCTCTGGTGCGAGTAGGCGTCAGAATCTGCAGCGTTATTTGATAGGCCCAAATGCCGCTCTACGGATGGTGAAGCCAGAACATGTACACACGATAGTAGATTGGGTGGCTGACAGTGCCTCCAGTTCCTTCACAGTATCTAACACCCAGTCCTCTGCAAAAAGCTCAGAGTTGGCACCTGCAGCCCATGCCCATCAGTCTTCCACCTCACCCCCTTGCAAATCAGCCAAGCAGTCAGAGCCCCAAATAATGCAGGAAAGTCTCATGCTTTTTGATGACTCTGTTCCCCGGCCCATTCACCTAGCCCTGCCCCAGAAGAGGAAGACCTTGAATGCACTGATGCTCAACCACTTTTGTTGCAGGATGAGGACATGGGAATACCGCCAAAAAACGTCTCTGATGATGACGAAACACAGGTGCCAACTGCTGTGGCTTTCTATAATGTGCAGCCCGACGAGGAGGGCAGGGGTCATGAATGGGTGGAAGATGATGTGGAGGATGATGAAGTCCTAGACCCAGACTGGACTGAAGGTCATGCTAGTGAGGCGTGCAGTTCTGAGGAAGAGGCGGTGGTCGCACAGAGGCAACAGCACAGCAAAAGAGGGAGCAGGGTGCAAAAGCACAGCGCCCATTCCAGAGACAGTACGCCTGCTAGTGTCCACCGCACCTAGGCACCGAGCACACCAAGATCTGCTCCAAGGAGTTCATTGGCATGGCAGTTCTTCATACAATGTCCTGACGACAAGACACGAGTGGTTTGCATGTTGTGCCATCAGAGCCTGAAGTGAGGCATAAACGTTCTTAACCTGAGCACAACCTGCATGACCAGGCATCTACATGCAAAGCATGAACTGCAGTGGAGTAAACACCTTAAAAACAAGGAACTCTCTCATGCTCCTCCTGCTCCCTCTTCTGCTGCTGGCTCAGCCTCTCCCTTCACCTCTGGCGTCACCGTGGCACCTGGCGACCAGTAAATAGAGGATGTTCCACCAACACCACCACATACGACACCATCACTAAGCATCTCCACCATGTTACACGGCAGCATTCAGCTGTCCATCTCCCAAACATTGGAGAGAAGGAGGAAATACCCACCCTAGAGCCCTGACCCTGAATGCCAGCATTTCAAAATTACTGGCCTTTGAAATGCTGTCATTCCGTCTGGTGGGGGCGGACTGTTTCAAACAGCTGATGGCGGTGGCTGTCCCCCAGTACGTTGTTCCCAGCCACCACTACTTTTCCAGACGAGCCGTCCCTTCCCTGCACAACCAAGGGGAGGAAAATATCAAGTGTGCGCTGCGCAACACCATCTGTGGCAAGGTCCACATACCCACAGATACATGGACCAGTAAGCACGGCCAGGGTTGCTATATTTCCCTAACTGCACACTGGGTAATCGTAGTGGCGGCTGGGCCCGAGGCAGATAGCGGTTTGGCACATGTCCTTCCACCACCGAGGATGGCAGGGCATTATTCGTTGCCTCCTGTTGCTTCCTCCTCCTACTCCTCTTCTACCACCCCCACATCTGGTCATCGAAAGAACCTCACCCCCAACTTTAGCACAGCCCAGGGTAAACGTCAGCTGGCAATTTTAAAACTCATGTGTTTGGATGACAAACCCCACACCGCACAGGAGCTTTGGAGGGGCATAGAACAGCAGACTGATGAGTGGTTGCTGCCGGTGAGCCTCAAGCCTGGCCTGGTGGTGTGCGGAAAAAGGGCAAATTATCGTTGCAGCACTGGGACTAGCCGGTTTGACGCACATCCCTTGCCTGGCGCATGTGCTGAATCTGGGGGTGCAGAAGTTTCTTAAAAACTACCCAGACATGTCAGAGCTACTGCTGAAAAGTGTGATCTGTACGTGCACGCTTTCTGTGTTCTCACCCTGCTGCTGCTCGCCCGTCTGCGCAGCAGCGTAACTTCGGCCTTCCTGCTCACTGCCTCATATGCGACATACCCACCAGGTGGAACTCCACCTTACATATGCTGGAGAGACTGTGCGAGCAGCAGCAGGCGATAGTGGAAATTCAGAGGCAGTATGCACAGGTCAGTCGCTCTGCGGATCAGCACCACTTCACCACCAGTGACTGGACCTGCATGCGAGACCTGTGTACCTTGTTGCGGTCTTTGGAGTACTCAACCAACATGGCCAGTGCTGATGACGCCGTTGTTAGAATTACAATACCCCTTCTATGTCTCCTTGAAAAAAATATTACGGTGATGATGATGCGGCACAGGAGGAGGAGGAAGACGGGGCATTTCACAGGGTTTCAGGCAGGTCATACAGAAGTGGCTCAGAGGGTGGGTTCCTGCACCAGCAGAGGTCAGGTAGACATGTGGACAGCCAGGGCACACTTCTGGAGGAGGAGGATGAGGTAGAGGAACCGGTTTCACTGCAGGGTGGCACCCTACGCAGCTCAGAGCCATCACTGGAGCGTGGCTGGGGGGATACAGAGGACACAGACGATACACCACCTACAGAGGACAGCTTATCGTTACCTCTTGGCAGCCTGGCACACATGAGCGACTACATGCTGCAGTGCCTGCGCAACAACAGCAGAGTTGCCCACATTTTAACTTGTGCTGACTACTGGGTTGCCACCCTGCTGGATCCCCGGTACAAGGACAACGTGCCCACCTTAACCCCCTTAGCGGTATCCCCTGGATTTTTTAAGCTACTATCGGTATCCCCGAGTCACGCTCGGGGTGGATGTGCAGAGCGTGCAGCGGTGTCTCTTACCTTCTCCTGGCGATCCAGCGATGATCTCCCATTGCTGTGATCGCCAGCCGAGATCCCTGCCGCTCGTCCGTCGATATGATGACTTCCTGGTTCCGTTCCCTGCAGCAGCAATGGTGCATAGGAGCGGAACTGGGAGGGAAATTCAAATGTGCACAAAACAAAAACACATAACATTTATATTATAATATATATATATATATATGTGTATATATATATATATATATATATATATATATATATATATATATATATATATATATATATATATATATATATACACACACACATATATATATATATATATATATATATATATATATATATATATATATATATACACACACACACATATATACTGTATATATATATAATATATAACGCATGAATTATAATCTAATCAATAATATAATTTTATTATATAATATTTTATATATATATATATATATATATATATATATATATATATATATATATATATATATATATATATATATACATATATTATATATTATATTATATATTATATAATAAAATTATATTATTGATTAGATTATAATTCATGCGTTTGTGTTTCAAATTTATCACATCTGGGATGTCTACTAGAGTCTTGTTTTGGTCAGGTTTAAGTCAGTAATTACTAAGAATTGTAGGCCTATAATGCATAACGCCAAATTTCCATGCAAAAAATTGTACCGCTTTTGGTACATAATTCCTGACATAATCATACCGCCAGGGAGGTTAATTCCCGCACTGGAGCGTGATAGGAAGATGCGCGACTACAAGCGCACACTGGTTGACTCGCTCCTGAGGGCATTCCCAACTGACACGGGGGAACAAGTGGAAGCACAAGGCAAAGGCAGAGGCGGAGGAGGAGAAGGAATAGGTCGCCAACGCAGCTGTGTCATGGTCAGCTCCTCAGACAGCAGGGTTAGCATGGCCGAGATGTGGAAACATTTTGTCAGCGCGCCACAGCAAACTGCACCACCAGCTGATAGGGAACCTGTTAGCAGGAGGCAGCATTTCAACAACATGGTGGAACAGTACGTGTGCACACGCCTCCACGTACTGACTGATAGTTCTGCCCCATTTAACTTCTGGGTCTCCAAATTGTCCACATTGTCAGAGCTTGCCCTTTTTGCCTTGGAGGTGCTGGCCTGCCCTGCGGCCAGTGTATTGTCTGAACGTGTATTTAGCACGGCAGGGGGCGTCATTACAGACAAACGCAGCAGCCTGTCCACAGCCAACGTGGATAAGCTCACGTTCATTAAAATGAACCAGGCATGGATCCCACAGGACTTGTCCGTGCCTTGTGCAGAATAGACATTTATAACTGCCCTCAACCATACATTCTTGTACTCCAGGGCACTTCTTTATTGAATCCTCTTTTTTTAATTTTATCACTATTTTGGGGGCAACCCCAAGTTGAATGAACCTCTCCTCTGTCTGGGTGCCAAGGGCCTACATTTCAGCTAATCGCCTGCTGCTTTGGTGCGTGACATTAACCTCTTTTTGCTGTCAAATGACCTCTCCTCTTTCTGGGTGTCAGGGGCCTAAAATTCTGTTAATCGCCTGCTGCTTTGGCGGGAGACATCAAGCCTGATTTTCTGCTACGGGACCTCTCTCCTCTGTCTGGCTGCTGGGGCCTAAATAATTGAAAGTGGCCTTTTCCATTGCTGGGTGACATGAAGCCTGATTTTCCGCTATTACCTGTACGTCACTGCCTTCTTCTGGGTTTAGGGCATGCACCCAATGATTCATGGCAAGAACCTGTTGGTGACAAACACAGGGCCCTGTACAGAAGGAACAATCTCTTTGTTTACAAATAGATTTTTAGTAAAAATTAACACTTGTTAGGCATGTACTTAACCACTTGATTATCCCGACATGTTAACCCCTTCTCAGCCAGTGTCATTAGTACAGTAACAGTATATGTTAGCAACTGATCAAAGTATTAGTGTCACTGGTGATATCAGTTTTAGTTAGTCAGTTCCCACTCAGTGTCAGTTAGTGCCAGATTATCTGCCACACTATCACAGTCCAACTATTAAGTCGCGGATTACTACTATTACTAATATGGAAAAAAAATACAGAATACTGTATATATACCATGGTTTATTGACGCTATTACACAAACCAATCAATGTTCACATGTATATTTTTTATTGGCTATTTTTTATAGCAGAAAAAAATGTTTTTTTTTGTTTTTTTAAACATTTTCACGCTATCACACAAACCAATCACTGTTCACGTGTACATTTTTTATTAGCTATTTTTTATAGCAGAAAAAAAATGTTTTTTTTTTTTGGTTTTTTTAAACATTTTCAGGCTTTTTTTATTTATGAAATAAAGTGGTGATTCAATACCACCCACAAAAGCTCTATTTGTGTAAAACAAATATATATAAATTTCATGTTCGGCAAAACATGGCTTGGTCATGAAGGGGGTAAAACCTTCCGGAGCTCAAGTGGTTAAAATACCATGAATACAAATCATACACAAATATAAACAATTTGACAGCAGTAAAAGCTGCCATAGATACATATGTTGTTTTTATGGCACAGAATGTATAAGGTTTAAAAGGATATTTATTTTATCCATTCTGAATTTTTTGGGGGGGAAACATTCTTTGGAATATCTGCTATACATTCAAGCTAATATTGCTGTATGTATTATACAGAGCTGTTGTGTAAACATACTTTAGGCAAATGACTTTGAGGATTATTGACATTAAGATGATTCCTAAAGAAAAAGTCATGTAAAATAATTCTTTAGCAAATAGAGGGATATATGTTTATGAAAAGCAAGCTACTGCCTCTGCTCATCTTCACTCAGCAGCAAATTCTCTTCTATTTCTGGCTACAGCGGAACATTGTTGATGATTAGTTCACACTTCTAATACAACTAAGAGATTCTTTCATCTGTATCAGAGGAGATAAACTCCATAACACTGTGACTTAAAGTTGCTTCTAGGCAGCTTGAGCATCAGAGCTTGTCAAACCTCCTATGCAACCCTTTGATTTTTCAGGGGACCTCAGAAAAGCTTCAAGGCTAAACACAAATAAGCTGTTCTCTTTGAATACTGGTTATTCATTTTGTTTCAGTACAATTTTTCAAATTGTATAGTGTAAGGTTTTATAGAGCAAAAATCTTATAAGCTGAATGAGGCTGTATTATTTAAGGTAATATTTGAGGTGTAGTGACAAATTACAAATAATTTCTTAGAACATAAGAATTTGGTTGCTGTGAATTACTACACTTTGAACTTCAGTTTTATTCTATGAAGCATTTTTTATAGGCCCAAATGTGTCTAGGTTAGAAGACAACATGTTGGCCTAGGCTGCAGTCTAAAAATATTACATAAACTGATGCAAAACTCCTCTATACTGTAAGAGGGAATTCATTGATATAACTGTGTAAATAATCAGTATATGGATATAAAAAACATATCCCCACTCCTATAATATATATATATATATATATATATGTATGTACTAAGTAAAAGTATTTTTAAATAAAACAAATTGTGCCACATTTATAAAGACTAGAAAAGGGAAAAACAATGTGTTGCTCATAGTAAGCAATCACATCCTTAATTCTATTTTCTCAGATCCTCCTAAAAATGTAACATTGCCCAGTGGGGTTGGCTATTGTATGGGACACACTGTCAGACATGCAGGGCTAGTACAGTTATCTCCCCCACTGTGCTATTGTGTTCTGACGGGGGGGTTGAACCCTACCCCCTCCCTCTCCACCAGAAAACAGAGCTCTTAGTGATTTGAGTGTCTATCATAGGGTGGTGCACTCTGCCAATCTTTCTGAGCAGGTGTAAAGGGCATCATCTTGTGGAAGGCAGCACACTAACTGATTTTTTTTTTTTTTTTTAACCAAGCACACCAGACAAGAGAAATGGTACTGTACATACAGAAGATACCTCTGAACTCTTAAACTTGAGACTGGAGGGTATGCCAGGGAGAAAATGACCTGTGGTGCAAAAAAAAGGGGTTGTGGCCAAACATGATCATGGGATGGGCTTAAGGGGAGAGACTGTGGATGTATTACAGGAGATAACTAGAGACTACGGATGGATTACCGTAGCTAACCAGAGACTGCGGATGGATTACAGGAGATAACCAGAGACTGCGGATGGATTACAGGAGATAACCAGAGACTGCAGACAGATTACAGGAGATAAACAGAGACTGTGGATGGATTACAGGAGAATCAGAGACTTCGGATGGATTACAGCTGATAATCAGAGACTGTGGACGGATAACAGGAGATAATCAGAGACTGTGGACGGATTATAACCAGAGACTGCGGATGGATTACAGGAGATAAACAGAGACTGTGGATGGACTACCCTTATTCTAGGGTCCCTACTCCCCGCTTACATCAGTGACCACCTGCAGATTCTGTTCAGCAAATGGCAGGGCAGTCTATCTGTGGCATGGACCTGTCATGCACTGACCTTAATTTTATTGTGCTGTCCAGGACACTGAGGGTAGGAATCGATCCTATTTCCCTCACACTCTCCTTCCATGCAGTACGTTTAAAATTTGTAAAAAAAAAGGCACCTTTATGTCCCTGTGCAGTATGCACTAGATCAGCGGACTGCCCCCGCTCGAGCTGTCCCGAGCAAACAGCGTGAAGTTCACCAGCTGTTGAGTGCCCCATAATGCACTGCGCTGGTGCAGTGAATAAATTACTGATGATTGGCCAAAGCATGCACATGACTTGTATGCTTTGGCCAATCACAGCACATTGTCCTGACAGAGCCATGATTGGCCAAAAGCAGGCTGCCTTTAGCCAATCATGGCTCAGGGGCTACGTCCACGCCCCACACTATATAAGGCTGCTGCTTACTCGGCATTGGGTGTATGATAATAGAGGTTAGGCAGGTAGTTAGTGGATAGTGAGCGCAGTCAGTTTAGTGCAGTCAGTGTAGTGAACAGGCATACCCTACTTTTATAATGTATAGATATGTTGTAGTCCTGGATCCCCTCTCAGTGCTCCCAAGTTTTGTGTCCTTGTCACTTATAGTTAATGAGCAGTGCCATGCCAAGCTGACCAAGATTTCCCATAGATGCCAAAGTTAAAGACAGGAAGCAGTGCCATGTGCACTGAAAGCTGACAATTGATCTAGGCAGGAGGGGGGTGAAAGTGCCCTGTATTTAAGTGGTTAAGGGGAACCTTAGGACAGAAAAAAACAGCAGCCCCCCCCCCTAAATCCATGCCGGACCCTTATCCACTTAATGGGGGATGGGGGGTGAACGAACGCCCCCCCCCCTCCTGAACCATACCAGGCCACTTGCCCTCAACATGGGAAGGGTGCTTTGGGGTGCCCCCCAAAGCACCTTGTCCCCATGTTGATGGGGACAAGAGCCTCTTCCGGAAAACCCTGGGCTGTCTGGCTGTTGGGGTCTGCGGGTGTGGGGCTTATCGGAATATGGAAGCCCCCAGATCCTGCCCCCCCATGTGAATGGATATCGGGTACATCGTACCCATACCCATTCACCAAAAAAGTGTACAATAAATAAACATAAAAAGACAGTTTTTGACAAGTCCTTTATTAAAAAATAAAAATTATTTATTAAAAAATAAAAATAAAAAAATAGTGTCCCCTGATGTATATCCATCATTAATCACGTCGCCCGCCGAACCCAAAAAATAGAAAAAAAACGCTCCCGCCTCTTCACAAGCCTCCCGGCTAATGAACCATGACAGTTCTTTTATAGGCAAGGGGCGGGGACACCCGATTACATCACCCAGTGGCACCGTCCCCTTCTAAAGTCACTTGATCAGTATTTGTATTTACATCAGGGGCCTTCTCATATATATACATTAATGTCCTTTTGTATGCTTTCATGGTTTTTATCTTACCCAACAATGATCCTTCATTGATGAATTTTACTGCGTTTTGTATCAATAAAAAATCTTTTTTAGAATATTAATTTCCAATATTTACATTTCAATTCTCTATTACATTTTTCTTTATTAGGATCGCATAGTCCCAATTCCCCCCTTGTCCCTCTGTGGACTTTTCACGACTGCCAATGCAACCTCTGTAGGGTCCAAGTTTCACCTGATGCTACCAGTAGTGACACTGACCCTAGCCAAATGCAAAACTAGTGAAGACAGTCAGAAAAGATGAGTAGGGAAAATAATGTCAGTGGCCTCACCCTGTAAAACCATTCCAGTTTTGGAGGTCATCACATTTTTGCCCATCTAGTGCACCTGTTGTTAATTTCACAACCGCCTCTTCTACTTAACTGACCAGATCAAAATCCCAGGAGGTTATTTGACTTAATGCTATACTCTAAATAAAAAGTGTTCCTTTCATTTTTTGAGCAGTGTATTATTTACTGGTTTTTACTTTTGTTTTATGTTATGTGCTGCTTACACAATGACAAGATTTTACCTTTCCTATGGTAAAGAGAATGACAGAGCTTCTGCACAATTCTCCAGCACAATATAAGTTATTTTAAAGATGATGTATTTGATAATGAAGACATTTTTTTCAGCCAGTTGTGAGCTCAGAATTCAATGCCCTTTCTACATTGTGATTTTTCTCAGGCAGTGTCACCATTGGTCACTTGTCTATGGCACCTTCCAAAACAGAGTTGTATGGGTAGGCAGTATAGCTGCCCAACATTGCATGGGAGGTCTGTCGGAGAGGAGCTACAATATCATATTTTATAGAATAAAATGGGTTTCTATGACAGCCCATCTATTCAAAATAATGACCAAGTACATAATATTTTTTATTAGTGTTTCATGCTCTGAAACAAATTTACATTGGCCTTATCAGTGAAGAAGTGAGATTCCTGCAATGTGGACACAAGTAGCAACAAAAACACTTTTTTTAGTAGCGTGGAGAATGGTCAGAACCTCTGCGAGATTATTATTGTTCAATGTGTTTGCATTTGCTCCAGTGATAGTGGTTGGAAATATGTTTTAATAGGAAAGGAATAAACCTTTGAGCTCTTATTTAACAAAAATAAGGCTGCTTTTCTTTTATGATACAGTAAACTGTATAACGGTTTGTAAAATTTTACAACAGTTGTCAGTAAAATGCCCTGGAAAAATCATAGAGAAATATAAGCTTAATGAGGCCAAGATCTGACTCGAAGACATATATTGTAAGGATCATAATATCTCACTGACAGGTTGGACTCTGTCAACCTACAATACAACATCTGTTTACAACAGGTGTAGTTTGGTAGAAACATATTTAAGCAAAGATATTTCTTAGTATCCATGACAACTTTCCATTCCCCATTGAAATCAACAGAAAGGAAAGCTAAAAGTATCCTTAGCATCTGCAGATTTTACATTTACACCGTTCAGTACAGTAGTGTAGGCTTTACATTTATGCATTTTCCACTAAAAAGCTTATCCAGCAGTGAGCTCATTTACAAACTTTTCCTGCTGCTTGTTAAAAAATACCTTTGTGCCGTATACAACTTGAAATATTCAGGAACATAAGGGAAAGCAAGGCCGAACTCTAAGATTGGCTTCATATCTGTACCTCGCAGTAATGGGAGGTAAGAAGCAATTCTAATGTTAAGCATGGCTAGGCACAATTTACAGTACATTGCTTTGTGGTGTTATTCATTTTAAACTGCAACCCTAATCTCCTTGCAAATGCACCCCAACATACAGTACATGCTTTTCAGTGGTAATCTGGTGCTCATTCCATGTTAAGCCTGGCTTCACAACTATGCTTTGCAATACATGGTAGCACACTATGCATTAGTGCATTGCAGTGTTGTTCATTTTAACTGCTTGCCGACCACCCGCCGCAGATATACTGCAGCTGGCTCAGCTGCGTGAACCTCTGTCCCTTCACAATGGTTTATGGGAACACTCATGGGGGCTCTCTCCGGACCCCATTAGGAAGCGGAGAAGCCGATCCACGGGACTGGCGGCAGTGATTGCTGCATGGCACCCGCGAACGCTCCCCGCTGAGAGAGAACAACCGTCTGCTGTTGTAAACACAGCAGACCGTTGTTCTCTCTGGCATGAACACAGAGAGCCTGTGATCCTCCTATTTAGGATCACAGGACTCTGTGTTGATTCCAGAAGTACCTCCTCCATACAGTTAGAAAACACTCCCCTAGGCTCGCTCTTAACCCTTTGATCACCCCTGGGTTAACCCCTTCCCTACCAGTGTCATTATTACAGTAGCAGTGCATATTTTTAGCACTGATTACTACTGTGGTAATGTCACTGATACTCCCAAAAGTGTCAAAAAATGTCAGTTAGGGGTCTGATCTGTCTCCCGCAATGCCGCAGTCCCGCTAAAAATCACAGATCACTGCCATTACTAGTAAAATAAAATAAAATAAAATAAAAATGACTTAAATCTTTCCCCTAGTTTTCTAGACGCGATAACATTTGCACAAACCAATCAAAATACGCTATTGGTATTTTTTTTTACCAAAACTTTGTAGCAGAATACAAATTGGCATAAAATGATGAAAACATTTTTGAGAATGTTATATAGCAGAAAGGGAAAAATAATATATATATTTTTTTTAGACATGTCGCTCAATCGCAAAAAATGGCCTGGTCATTAGGGGGGCAAAACCTTTTGGTCCAGAAGTGGTTAAATGGCACTAAAGAAACACAGTTTCAGCACATTTTGTTATGGAAAAAATAGAGCAGGTAGGTTTCTGGTCCATTGTGGTGTGTTGCCAGCCTTTTCAAATAAATAGGCTTCCTTAATGCAACACATGTTACCACAACATACACTATACTGTCAAAAGTATTGAGACACCTGCCTTTACACGCACATAAACTTTAATGGCATCCCAGTCTTAGCCCGTAGGGTTCAATATTGAGTTGGCCCACCCTTTGCAGCTATAACAACTTATACTCTTCTGGAAAGGCTGTCTGCAAATTTTAGGAGTGTGTCTATGGGAATGTTTGACCATTCTTCCAGAAGTGCATTTGTGAGGTCAGGCACTGATGTTGGACAAGAAGGCCTGGCTCGCAGTCTCTATTCAAATTCATCCCAAATGTGTTCTATCGGGTTGAGCTCAGGACTCTGCGGAGTTTATGGTGGAATAATTTGACTAGCCTGCACAAAGTCCTGACCTCAACCCAATAGAACAGCTTTGGGAGGAATTCGAGCATGGACTGCGAGCATGGCCTTCTAATCCAACATCAGTGCCCGACCTCACAAATGAGCTTCTGGAAGAATGGTCAAACATTCCCTCCCATAGACACACTCCTAAACCTTGTGTTCAGCCTTCCCAGAAGAGTTGAAGCTGTTATAGTTTCAAAGGGTGGGCCAACTAAATATTGAACCCCATGGGCTGGGATGCCATCAAAGTTAAAGTGCGTGTAAAAGCAGGCATCCCATTACTTTTGACAGTATAGTGTATGTTAACCTACCACACCAGACCAGAAAGGTCTGAACTGGGCCTATAATTTATAAAGATTGATATATTGTCTGTGTCTCTTTGACATTGTAATTAACATATAGTTAACAGAGAAATAATCCTATTTGAACAGCTATTGCTCAGCATGTAAATATGTGAACTTACAAATCAGTATATGGTAGAAAATACCTTATACCTTTTTATGTTTTATCTATCAATTTTTAGACCCTTAACAATATTGGTGTTTAATTTTTAGATGCCATTTTGTGGAACAGAATTTTTTTTCGAAATAGAAACTAGGAAATATATAAGGATTGCAAAAATTTCAAAATAATGTTGCTAAACCATTTAATTAAATTTTAAAAGTAAAAAAAAAGCAAAACAAATTCCAGATTGTTGAATATAAATGCATTGAATGAGAAATATTTGGGCATAACAAAATTTTCAATGGCCAAAAGGTTATAGGAAAATATTGATTCTAATTTGCTAGCAGTAAATGACATTTAAAAATATACATGCATTGACTTTAGCTAATAATACATGCGAGGGAAGATTTTCTAAAACTGGAGTGTACAAAATCTGGTGCAGCTCTGCTTAGAACCAGTCAGCTTCCAGGCTTTCATGTCAAAGCTTAATTGAACAAGCTGAATTTAGAAACTGATTGGCTACCATGCACAGCTGCATCAGAATCTGAGTGATCCAGTTTTAGTAAATCCCCCCCCATAGTATACTGACACATGTACAGTATAGGAAAACTATGAAGGTTGTTTTTGTTTTGTACACTGTATAATTCTTACATAGGAAACTGCATAAAATATTCTTGTTATAGTCTAGTTTAAATGTATATATTTTTTTCTTTTACTTATAATTACTGACCTTTACTGACTGTAGTCAGGCTTATGTCTAAATTTGTTTCATACTGGAATTTATGCCTCCACCAAACTTCTCTGATTAATGTTCTCCTGGTTTATTCATTTTTAGTGAAATACATCATATTAATAACTAGAGTTTATTCTGTATAAACAAGCATGATATTCACTATTTGGGATCTGTTTACCATTATTATTTTACTGCCAGAACTGTATCAGTATCTATCTATTACCTATCATCATGCAATGGTAAAAAGGCATTTGAAGAGCTACAATAATAAAACTGCTCTAAATAAAGCAAACATTAATTAATATTATCTTATATATGAAAAATAAGAAAACCATATTTAGGTATACCTACACAATGGCTTTACACAAGGGAAAAAAAATCATATTAAATATATTTGTAGAAAATGTTATCATTTAGTGATAAAATTATAAAATGATAAAATGATATTAAAAAAACAATGATAGTTAAAAATTTGTTGAAAATTAGTCACATGGATGAAAATAACAGTCACTCTGGAAAATACACTTTAGCGAACATTGAATGTATTATGAGTTACAGTGGGCTACAGTACATTATCTTGTGCAAACAAAAACCCCCAAAAAATATATTTAAAAAAATATATATAAAAAACACATCAGATCTCAATGGGGAAAAATATCTTGCTGGAGATCTATACTGATATGGACTGAGTAATGTGTTAGGAACAAAAGAATGCCACGTCATTTAATGTAAATGTAAATTATCAACCTAATTCAAAGGTTGAGTTCAAAGACATCCCAACAATCAAAGTGAAAAAATTATGCAGCATACTAATCCATTTTGCTGAAATTTTCAGCAACTCCAAATGGTACTCAGTAGTTTGTATGGCCCCCATGTGCTTGTATGCATGCCTGACAACATCGGGGGATGCTCCTTTTGAAACAACATATGGTGTCCTGGGGTATTTTCTCCCAGATATGGACCAGGGCATCACCGAGCTCTTGAACAGACTGAGGTACAACCTGGTGGCATAAGATGGACCAAAACCAAATGTCCCAGAGGTGTTCTATTGGATTTAGGTCAGACAAGCGTGGGGGCCATTCAATGGTATCAATTCCCTCATCCTCCAGAAACTGCCTGCAAACTCTCGCCACATGATGTCCGGCATTGTTGTGCACCAGAAGGAACCCAGGACCCATGGCACTGGCGTAGGGTCTGACAATGGGTCCAAAGATTTCATCCCAATACCTAATGGCAGTCAGGGTGCCATTGTATAGCCTGTAGAGGTCTGTACATCCCTTCATGGATATGCCTCCCTAGACCATCACTGACCCACCACTAAACCGGTCATGCTGAACAATGTTACAGGCAGTATAGCATTATTCACGGCTTCTCTAGACCCTTTCACGTCTGTCACATGTGCTCAAGGTAAACCTGCTCTCATCTGTGAAAAGCACAGTGGTGGACCTGAAAATTCTCATGTTCAATGGCAAATGCAAATCAAGTTCCACAGTGCCAGGCAGTGAGCACAGGGCCCACTAGAGGATGCTGAGCCCTCTGGCCACCCTCATGAAGCCTGTTTCTGATTGTTTGGTCAGAGACATTCACACCAGTGGCCTTCTGGGCTTT
The DNA here is from genome assembly GCF_965119305.1 of Pelophylax lessonae. NCBI lineage: Eukaryota > Metazoa > Chordata > Amphibia > Anura > Ranidae > Pelophylax > Pelophylax lessonae. The sequence continues at coordinate 119,893,386 of NC_138776.1, read as the reverse complement.
GGCAGTGCTCATCCTGTTTCACCTTGCACAAAGGAGCAGATATCTGTCATGCCGATGGGTTAAGGACCTTCTTTGGCCTCCTTCTTTGGTTCTCCTAGAGTAACTGCCTGTCTCCTGGAATCTCCTCCATTCTTTTGAGACTGGTGAGAGACACAGCAAACCTTCTGTCAATGGCATGTATTGATGTGCCACCCTGGAGCAGTTGGACTGCCTGTGCAACCTCTATAGGGTCCAGGTATTGCCTCATGCTACCAGTAGTGATACTGACCCTAGCCAAGTGTAAACTAGTGAAAAACATTTAAAAAAGATGAGTAGGGGAAAAAAATGTCAGTAACCTCCACCTGTAAAACCCCTTTGTTTTGGAGGTTGTCTCATTGTTGCCCATCTGGTGCCAATGTTGTTAATTTCATTAGCACCAGAACAGCTGAAACTGATTGACAACCCCCCTCTGCTACTTAACTGACCAGATCAATAGCCCAGGAGTGTAATTGACTTGATGCTATACTCTGATTAAAAAGCGTTCCTTTATTTTTTTTGAGCAGTATATATATATATATATATACACAAATCATTTCAATCTCACAAATATTCAAGAGCATCTTCTGTTTTCTAAAATGTTGTTTGTGAAGGAAAGAGAGGTCTTTATTTACCCTCTTGATATTCAAATAAAAGCCATGGCAATATCGGTATTCATAAATACACATTTTACCAAAATCTCCATTTGATCAGGCTGCATACAATAAGTGTCATTCCATACCCTGAATACCTTTGAATTAGGCTGACAGCACTAATCCAAACATATATAGTGAAGAAGCTCTGTTAGAAAACTCTGTGATATGAATATACACCTGTGAACTAACCTTTTGATTAGACTGATTGAGCTGTTTTTCAAACAACACTTTTTTTACTGATGTTGTTCAGCATATAACATGAGCCAAAATAATACATTGCTTATATTAAAGTGCCCTTGAGGTTATATTCTTTTGACAGTGTTCATAATTTGAATGTGAATTCTAGGTATTGTTTTAGAAGAAGAAAATGATACTCATATTTTGCAGGCATTTACAAAGATAGTTCCTACATATAAGATGAGCCACTCCAGCATGATTTTAAAATGACCCTTTTAAACCATTAAATAACGGTTATGCTTTTAGTAGGGTACCTTAAACTACACTGAAATGCGCAGTGGCATAGCTTACCTTACAATGAATCTGATCAAAATGTAAACCCTTGTCACTATATAATCTTATTGCTTATTCCAGCAAAGAGAATGAACAAACAATCCAAAAGCCTGAAGGAAGCTATGGCTTGTAGATACAACTTTAGAGTTTCGCCATGTCTAGAGAATGTATATTGATATTCTCAGGCACTATAAAGGTTGGAAGAACAATTTCTTGGTTCTCATGAAAGACTGTTGTCACCTTGGGATTTGAGTCAAGTATAGGTATTCACACCACTTGATCTGGTAAGAACGTTCAGAAAGGAAGACTTGATGGAGAGGTCTTTCATGTAGATAGACCTTGTACACACCAGTCCAGGTCCTAAGAGGTAATTGAGATGAGAAAGATCGTAATTGGGAAACCTCTGTTTTCTTTGAGGTCTAAGCCTAGCAGCTCCCTTGATGAATTGTTGGAAAAGTGGATGTTTGGCCAGGATACACCGGTGAAGGCCGATAGAACTGACACTTGCTCCCTGAGTTTTCTGACTGATAGGGCAAGATCTAAGCCCATAGGAAGGAAGCCCAGGAAATCTTGGATTTCTGGATTACTGCATGACTTGCCAGCCTTGGACATTAACTGCAGAGACTTTGACCAGATTCTTCCATGAAGTTTGTTTGTGATCATTCTCCTGACAGTTAAGATGACTCCAAAGGAGCAGTTGATGGCCTCCAGCCTCCCCCTCTCAGGAACCAGACCATCAGCTGTAGCTGTGCTGGACATGGATGTAGAACTGAACCCTTTAAAAGAAGGTCAGGCCTGAGAGGTAGGGGCACCGATAGCTGAACTGCCCCAGCAAGGGGAACCATGGCTTGCTCACCCAATATGAAATCACTGCTACTATCTCTATTTTCTGCATCTTCTGGCCTAGATCTTCATCATAAACTGAGGATGACTGGAACTGGAGGAAACGCATAAGCCTTGCATAACCTCCAATGATCCATTAGAGTATCTGTCCCAAAATCCTGGCGAAACCAGCTCCCTCGAATAATACCTCTTGAGCTTGTTGTTACATGTAGAGCCAAAAAGATTGAGTACCGGATTGACCCCCAGAGACAGAATCCATCTGAAGACCTCCACAAGAAGAGACCACTCGTTGTCCAGTTGGACTCTACATAGATAGAAAGTCTAGCTGAAAGTTCTGGACTCCAGGAGCATAAACCGCCGATAAATTGGCAAGATTCTTCTGAGCGCAAGATATGATTGACTCCACTCCCTGTAATATGGATAGACTGCAAGTGCCCCTTGTCTCTTTATGTAGGAGACCGCCATGGTGTTGGCTATCCTTAAGAGCACTGATGCCACCTTCATCAGATAATGAAAGCCATGTAGGGTTCAAAAGGCTGCTCTCTAAGCTCTAGAATATCTGACACAATCTTGTAAGAGGGAAACCCCACCAGCCCCAATCTATCTCCAATAGGCAGTGAGCACCCCATCCCAATTCTCTGGCGTTCATCATGATTGGAACCCAGGAAATGGGAGTGATAGAATGGCAATTGAGTAGATTTCCCCCATTGTAGCCACTAAAAAAGACTCTCTCATAGACGAGGTTATGTAAATGACCTGGTCTCTGCTTCCCAGCATTTACTGCTGGAGAAAGCCTTTTTGGACACATTTTAGACTGTGCCCACTTCACCATTGGTGCCGTGGACACCATGGTGCCAATGATTCCCAAACACTGAGAGGCTCAAAAGCGCAAAGAAGACAGGCCCAGGCTTTTTATTGTTTTTGGATCTTTTCTAGAGGCAAGGAAATGGTGCTCTTGACTGTGTTGAATTGAGTGGGTTTTAGGTTGCCTTTTTTTCTGATTTAACAGCCAGCCAAATTTGAGAAGCATTGAGATAACATGAGCTCTGTTTCCAGCAGCTGCCCTCTGTCTTGGGACAGTAGGAATAGATTCTCTAAGTAATGATGCCAGCACAATGCCTCTTGATCTGACCAAGGATACAACTGCCAACAAGACCTTTAAAAACATTCAAGATAATTGTCAGGACCTGAGCTCGAACCTGGGACCTCTTCTGTGTCTGGCATTGATTCTTTTTGCTGAGCTATCTGGGATGATTGGACAATTCTGCCTGATCTTTTGGACAACTCTGCCTCATGTCTTGATTGCTATTGAACCTTGAACTCCTTGCTCCTCCCATGAACTTCCTATTTAAGCCTTGCCTCTGCACTTCCTTTTGCCAGAGTATTGTGGTCTGATCCTGCTTCTACTTCTACAATAATAGCTACTTCTATTGCTGTTTGGAAAATGACTTTGGCTTGTGACCCCGGCTACGAAACTGTTTCCTGCACTGAACTTGGCTTGTGACCCCCAACACGGATTATTGGTCTAGTAATTCAGACTTTCCTACATCTCGCAGACCTGAGAACTGAGCTTGCCTAACGTTGTCGGCCATTGGTCTCCACTCATTACATGTATTCTCCTCACAGAATAATCTGGCTGCAACATGGAGACTGTGGCAACTCAATGAACCCCGAGTGAACATGTGCAAGAGTTACAAGGAGAAGTAATTGAATTGCGAACACAACTTGTGCAGCAACGCCAACAGCTACAAACAGTGATTCAAACCCATTCCCTTTGCCTGATAGATTCAATGGGGATCCTAAACTCTATAGAGGCTTCCTGAATTGATGTCGACTAGATTTTCAGCTGCAACCTTACTGATTTGCAACCCTACACCCCAAGAAAGGCTTTAATATATCTCTGTTCTTTGATGAAGCCATGGCATGGGTTTCCCCATACTTGGAGCAAGACCATGGGATTCTAGGAGAATTTAAGGGGTTTGTGACAACCATGAATTCAATTTTTGATGATTCAAATTGCAGCACAACTGCTGAAACTGTGTTACTGAACTTGCGCCAAGGGAGACGTCCTGTTGGTGAATATGCTGTTGAATTTCGTCGATGGGTAGCCATTTGGAATGACAGTGCAAAGTGCAAAGTGAAATAATAACTGCAAAATATAGGCACAATATAGTAAAATCAAATGAAATATATACATTTTTCACTCCACTGCACAAGTGTATATTTCAGAAAAAAAACAACATTTAGAAAATTGTAATTGTTAAACTAACAATAGACAGTACAAACTATTCTCTGTAGATCAAAAATATTTTTTTCAACATTGAAGTTTATTTTTGTCTTTCTTTCAGGCAAAAGTGAATCCTGTCAATGTCACCCCACCTATAAGAGCCGAAGACCAAGATCAGGATATCCAACCAATCTCTGACCGACCTGGCATCCTTTTCTCTATCCTTGTTGGTGAGTAAATCAAACTCATTTAGTTCTTTCTCATGTTTGACAGTATGTTTTAATTTTATTATGGACCCTTGCTCCAAATACAAGCCTTTTTTTATCATTTTCTAGTCGATTCCAGCCTTTAGAGTGTAAGTGCATTTTTAGTATAAAAATGTGTTTTTCTGTTGTTCATGGGCTGCACAGCAGAAGCCAAAATACGCACAATATATGTGCCTATGCACAGTAGCAATGTCCTGTCTAACTCTCCTGTGGTGTCTGGCGTAACTATGTGTACTGTTTCAAGCACTCCAACTTTTCAGTTTTATATGGTTCCTATCTAAACTTGAAGACTGGAGAAGTAGGTAGTTTGAAAGATCAGCATAAAAGGAATAATATCCAATCCCTGTGTTGAGCTCAATCCAGGTGTAAAATTACCTTTTGTTGACCAGTGCGCCAGAGATAGCAAATACTGTAGCAGACGAAGACAATCTAAGCAGTGAAATCAAAGCAAGGCCAGAATTTCCTATAGGACCACTAAACCATAGTGCCTATGGATGCAATTGTCAGATGGTTGCCTGGGTATAGGAAGAGAGAAGTGTACAATTAGATTCAGTGTGATGTGCAATGTATATTCACATTAGTTGGGGAGCAGCAAATGCAGTATCCCTTTGGTTGAAAAAAAAGACCCTTTCTCTGGTGTGCATTCTCAGTGAGAAAGTGAAAAGTTGTTTTGTTTCTTTATATTGTGACAGTGTAGAACATTGTCACTCTAAGAGGAGAAAGTTTGAGTACAGTTTAGCATGCAAGGAGTCCATGACCAGATAGTAGGTACTGGCTGGCAGGATTGTAGTTATGTCACCTAGGCTTCTAATCTGCACATGGTTAGAGGTTTCAAGGGCCATGGCTGATGTGGAAGAAATAATGTTTGTGTTTTCTCAATATTCTTATTCTGTTTTGGGTTCTGGTTTTTTTTGGGCATTTTTTTGTGGGTCTTTGGAGCCAGGCAAAACATCTGAACTTCTGTGTATGGGTATATATGTATATATACACACACACACATGTCTGTATATATACACATACACATATATAGGTGTGAAAATAGCAGAACACTATGCTTGCGCTAATGAAATAATTAACAGGCATATGTCTCCGCTCCTATAACACCTATATATGTGTATGTGTATAAATACATATAATTGTGTGTGTATATATATATATACCCCTATACAGAAGTTCAGATGTTTTGCCTGCCTCCAAAGACCCCAAAAAAATACCCCAAAAAAACACCTGCAATAACACACCTGGGCGTTTTTTTTTGGGCGCAGGTGTTTTTTTGGGCATTTTTTTGGGGTCTTTGGAGGCTGGCAAAACATCTGAACTTCTGTATAGGGGTATATATACACACACACTTATGTGTATTTATACACATACACACATATAGATGTGAAAGGAGAGAAGCCATATGGGTGTTAATTATTTCATTAACGCAAGTATAGTGTTCTGCTACTTTCACACCTATATATGTGTATATATACAGATGTGTGTGTGCATATATACCCATACACAGAAGTTCTGATGTTATACCTGCTTCCAATAACCCCAAAAAAATGCCCAAAAAAACGCTTGCTACAAAACCGGCAAGGTGTGAAAATAGCGGAGCCATATCCCTGTTCTATATTAATTCTAATACAAATAATATTTTTTTTTTCTGGTTCTGGACATGCTACAGAGCTGAAACTTCACAGGTACACTTTTTAGACCCCCCAGACACTAAATCCAAAGAAATCTCTTTTTTTTTTTTTTTAAATAATTTTTTCAATAATTGTCTCTCTATCAAAAATGACAATTTTTAAGAACTTTTTTTTGTGTGATTAATAGTCCCTGGGGCATGACCCAGAACCCTACGCACTTTTTAGGGGCATTTATTGGGTTTTAGGGCTTCAAAATGGTGTTTTTTGATTCAGATGGGGTTCTGAAATCCGAACCGAACTTTCAGAAAATTTGGGTGTTCTGGTCGAACCAAACTTTTCAAAAGTTCGATCATCCCTATTGGCAACTAGTCAATAGAGTTGCTCAAGCAATGTCACTCCTTAACTGATATGCCCAACATCATGCAACTAGGCTTATTTATTTTAATCTTCCTTCTTAGCATGTATTCTATTCTGAGCCTTGTTTTATTTATTTTTTTTATACTGAATCAGTATTAAACTGTTGCTTTAATCTTATCTTGTTAATAGGTTAAAATGTTACCTCTGAATATGTTTATTTATTTATTTTCTATTGTTACTCTTGATAGGTACTATTATACAGCTGAGCTGACACTTTTGTATATGTACATCAATCACAGAAAATATTTTGTTTAAAAGTTTCTAACGTAGTGCATGTTTTATAATTGAATTGTTCTTTTCCCTTGCAGAGCATTTGAACTAGTTGCTCAGAAGTTAAAGTTAAAGAAAGCTGTATCGTATAGTTTAATAAACATTTTGATTGTAAAAGTAAAAAAGATAGTGACTGATGGGAAGAATGTCTTACTTAATATTCAAACATACTGTTAATGACACAAGATGTATTTAAGTTACAGATATAAAAGTAAGGATAGCCTTGGTAGGATAGATAGTATATAAGCTCATACCATCTATTATTTTAATCAGAGGTAGGCAACCCTTGAGATGTGGAGATCCAACTAAACAACATGAAAGAGATCAAAGATCACTGGGGATCGGCCCCATTTTTTTTTTAAGAAATTAACTAGCAAGGCCCAGCTAAATAGTAAAGAAAACATAGAACAATATAATAAAACACATGTTACTGTGAAAATACAAACTTAGCCTATCTTAAAAGTGGATGGTGTCAGTCATGAAAACAGTGGACGGAGTCAGTAGGGCAGTGAATGGTGTCAATCAGTAGAGCAATGAACAGTGTCAGTAGGGCAGTGGACTTGTCAGTAGGTCAGTGGATGGTGTCAGTAGTTTTTAATTTTTAACAATTTATTTTTTATTAAATAATAAGCTGGCTTTCAGCTACTGCAGGAGGAAAATAAAGGAGATTGTTGGAAGACAGGTATTTAAAAAATCTAAATTCCTAGTAAGTGGCTAGGGATTTGGATTTTACTGCCTTTCACTCCCCACCCTGATGCCCCAAGATGGCTGCCTAAGGATGTCCTTGGGATGCCAGGGTAGGGGGATATGGTAAAATCAAAATCCCCTGCCACTTGCTGGGAATTCAGATTTTTAAAATACCTGTCTATGGGAGGGAAGAGGGGGGTAGAGGACACTGCTATGGGTAAAAGGGGGGGCAGAGGACACAACTGTGGGGGGTGACGTGAAGGGCAGTAGAGAATAGGGATGATCGAACGGTTTGGGTCGACCATCGGTTCGACCCGAACATTGGCTGTTCGAGGTTCGGCCGAATTTAGAACTTTTTGCTGAAAAAGTTCGAAATTCGGCAACCAGAACCGACCAAAATGCAATGGTTCAGGAAATGGGCTTTAAAAGCCCGTGATTGGACCAGAACCATCAGTAAAAGCCAATTGAGGGGGCAGGAGAATGCTAGGAATGTGATTGGAGTGACTAGGGGGTCCATAGTCCAATCATTAGTGAATACGCCCCCATTGTTATACAGGGACATGGAAGAGAGTGGAAGCAGTTCTGTTACTTCTGCTTCAAAGTGTCATTTAGCAATTTTTAGTGTGAGGAAAGGGATATCTAGTGTAGTTAGGGTGCTATTTTCCACTATAGTTAGCTTTAATTATTCAGTTTCTGTAGGGAAAGTGTTAAGTGTAAGGGGACCGTAGTGTAGTGTAGGGTTAACTGACTCTGACTGCTATGGCAGGGTGACAAAACCCTTCCATATCAGGGTGACCGCTATAGAGAAAAGATCGTTTCTCTTATGTCACTTTCAGAGCACTGATATGGCTTCTCACCGGTCAGCTTGCTTTTTGGCTGCTGGCGTTCATAGGGATTTTTTGAGGACATGTTTGGAGTCAGGCATGACATGTGAACATGTGTATAGGGGTATATATACACACACATGTCTGTATATATATACACCTGCACATATATAGGTGTGAAAGGAGCAGAACACTATACTTGCGCTAATGAAATAATTAACACCAATATGGCTCCGCTCCTATCACACCTATATGTGTGTAAGTGTAAAATACATATAAGTGTGTGTGTATATATATACCCCTATACAGAAGTTCAGATGTTTTACCAGCCTCCAAAGACCCCCAAAAAATGCCCAAAAAAACGCCTGCTGCAAAAACACACCTGGGCGGTTTTTTTGGCGCAGGCATTTTTTTGGGCATTTTTTGGGGTTCTTTGGAGGCAGGCAAAACATCTGAACTTCTTTTTTTTTTGTTTTTTTTTAATTTTTTCAAAAATTGGCTCTCTATCAAAAATTACAATTTTTAAGAACTTTTTTTGTGTGATTAATAGTCCCTGGGGCATGACCCAGAACCCTAGGCACTATTTAGGGGCATTTATTGGGTTTTAGGGCTTCAAAATTGTGTTTTTTGATTACCAAAGTTCGGGTCCCATTGATTTCAATGGGGTTCTGAAATCCGGGCCGAACTTTCGGGAAGTTTGGATGTTCTGGCCGAACCGAACTTTTGAAAAGTTTGATCATCCCTAGTAGAGAACACTGCTATAGGGGTAGTTCTGGGTAGAGGACATGCTGCAGCAAAGCTAACATATATAAGGAAAAAAAAGACATTTAAATGTATTTTTCTAGCTGTAAGCCATTTCTGGCAATACAAAAATGTGGAAAAAAAACAGTGTGGGGGTCCACCCCAATCCATACGAGGCCCTTTGGGTCTGGTATGGATTTGAAGGGGAACCCCACACCAGAAAAAAAAAAGATCCATACCAGACCCTTTTTCGAGCATGCAGCCTGGCAGGCAAGGAAAGGGGCAGGGGCTTATCAGAATCTAAATTGCCCCATTGCAGTGTCCTCTGCTCCCTTACATCACCCCCCACGCATAAGCAATGTCCTACCTGTGTACACAGAGGAGTAGAGAGGTGCAAATTTTTCAGGCCGAGCATCAGTTTGACTCCAAACAGTGCCTGTTCTGTTGTTCGCTGAACACCAACATTTTTGGGCAGCTCCACATGGGGTCTCCCCACAATCCATACCAGACCCTTACCAGAGCATGCAGCCTACCAGGCCAGAAAAGGAGGGAACATGTGAGTGCCCCCCACTCCTGAACCATACCGGGGCACATGCCCTCAACTGCCCCCCAAAGCACCTTGTCCCTATGTTGATGGGGACAAGGGTCTCTTCCCCAAAACCCTGGGCTGTGGTTGTGGGGGTCTGCAGGCCAGGGGCTTATCAGAATGTCACCCCTTGTAACTTCGCCAACCAGTGCATGCTGGGTCAGTGACCTCATAAGGCGGGGTACTCCGCCCCTTACCTATTTAAGAACTGTCAGATGGTTGAGCAGGCAGTCAGCAGTTAGCCTTCATTGCAGGCAGACCTTTTTTCTTTTATTGAGTCCGGTGGTGTCTTGGGCATGGTGATTGTTGATGGATCTACACCGTGAGACATTTTTTTGTTTTATTTTTAATAAAGGAATTGTCAAAAACTGTGTGTGTTTGTTTTCATTTCTTTTTGACACGTTTTTGGTGAATGAGTAGGGGTACAATGTACCCCGCAGTCATTCACATGGGGGAGCAAAATCTAGGGGCCCCCTTGTTAAAGGGGGCTTCCAGATTCTGATAAGCCCCTGCCCCTTTCCTTGCCTGCCAGGCTGCATGCTCGAAAAAGGGTCTGGTATGGATCTTTTTTTTTTTCTGGTGTGGGGTTCCCCTTCAAATCCATACCAGACCCAAAGGGCCTCGTATGGATTGGGGTGGACCCTCACACTGTTTTTTTTCCACATTTTTGTATTGCCAGAAATGGCTTACAGCTAGAAAAATACATTTAAATGTCTTTTTTTTCCTTATATATGTTAGTTTTGCTGCAGCATGTCCTCTACCCAGTACAAATGCGCCACTTTACAAGCAGACTAAGGGGACCCCCAGGCAGTAAATTTAAAGGAATTTTTAATTTTTGTTGTTTTATTTTAAGTATCATTAAAATCCCTGTTCCTTTAAAAACGATATTTAAGAAAAAAATTTGTATTGATACATGTCCCCCAGGGCAGTACCCGGGCCCGCATACCCTTTTTATGGCCAATAACTTGCATTTAAGCCTTCAAAAAAGGGACTTTTGATTTTTCGAGTTCAGGTCTCATGGACTTTAACAAGGTTCACAGTTCGTGTCTGAACTTTCTCTATGTTCGGGAGTTCTGGTGCGAACCAAACCGGGGGAGGGGGGGGGTGTTCAACCCATCACTACTGAGGAGAGAGTGGAAGGCAGCAAAGTTATGGAAAAAGGGCTGAAGTGTTAGATTCCAAAGTAACTTTTCATATTAACAAGCTGGTGATTGGTTGCTTGGAACTGCCCTGTGTACTACAACCAATCATCTGCAGGTTAACTTGAAGTTAATTTGGCCAGCTCCTCCTCCTGCCCTCCATCATATACTGTGCAGCCTCCTGCTCTTCTCTGTACATTGATAAAAGTGGTAGAAGAGGTGCGTGGAGGAGGCGTGGCGGAGGAGTCTAGGGGGAGGACGAGAAAGACCGGCACCTAGAAGGTGGGGTCGGTAGTGCAGGGAAATTGTCAGAGAAGAAGAAATAAGCCCAGGCACATAGTTATGTGCAGACGGATAATTTCTGTTAGCCAAATCCATACACGGAGAAAACCTATTAGCCAAATCCATGGACAGAGAATTCCCGTTGGCATGACTCGTGAATGCTTGTGTGCGCCAGCATGCATGCCCACCACTTAAGTGGCGCCAAGTGGGCTATATAAACACCTCTGCTGCACTAGGACCTTGCCTTATGGTCTACGGTGTTCTGCTACTTGCTACCTGTTCCTAGTGTTTAAACTCTGTTGCCGTTCTGATCCATCTCACCACGCTTGTACTCTGCCTGGACTGACCCCTAGCTTGCTCTTCGACCATGTCTCTGCTTGATCCCTCTGTCTGCCTGTTTGCCATTGCCAACTCCAGCCTGAACCTGACTACTCTATTGCCTACTGCTCTGTTTCTGACGTGCCTGCTAGTTACTGACCCAGCTTGCCTGACCCTGTTGTGTGTCCAGCCATCCTTATATCTGCTGCCTGCTACCTGCCAGCCTGCCAAGTGCCAGCTGCCTGTGACCTGCCAGTCTGCCAAGTACCTGCTGTCTGGCACCCACCAGCCTGCCAAGTACCTGCTGCCCTGCGACCTCAAATTTGCAGCCTTCATCATCTGACCCTCTAGCCACTCTTGCCACTCCAGGCTCCTGTGCCTCCTGATTATTTTTTATTAGGTATGCCAGGCCAGAGGTGTAAGAGATCGCCTTCCTCTCCACATCAGGCTCCATCTCCAGGTACGTGACAGTACCATAAGGCCATGTCGGAGCCTGAGAGGGGGGCATCTCTCCTGGATGAGATCGGCCTGACACATCACAGCATTAACATAAGCCCTGAAGGACCTACAAGATGGGTACACTCAACTGGAAAACTGCATCCAAACACTTCCTGCACCTGCCACTTCAGCGACTGATGCAACTTCGCCTACTCCAGTTGCTTCATCGGGAGTCACAGCTGCACTCATGGTCCTGATGCTGCCTTCAGAACCCAGAGTTCCTACGCCTGAGAGATTTTTTGGTGATCGTAGCAAATTCCATGCATTCCGCAATCCATGTAATCATATTTTGCTCTACAACCTTGCACTTTCTCCTTAGAGGCAACAAAGGTGGGGTTCGTCAAATCAATACTACAAGGCGAACCTCAAGCCTGGGCTCACCGTCTGCTGGAGAAAAATGATGCCAAGCTGTCCACTCTGACTCTATTTTTTAACACTATGGCACAACTCTATGATGATCCTCAGTGAACTGCATCAGCTAAGGCAACCATTCACTCATTTCAGCAAGGTCGCAGGGCAGTGGAAGTTTATGTGACAGAGTTCAGGTGCTGGAGTGCTGACACCTGCTGGAATCAGGCCACTTTGCGTTACCAGTTCCATCTAGGTCTGACTGAATCCCTAAAGGATGAACTGCCTTGTGTAGGAGTACTCAACTCACTGCAAAGACTAATTAATCTCTCTATCCAGGTTGATCGCTGCCTAAGGGAACGAAGATGGGAAAGGTCCTCTGGTCAAGCGTGTCCCATATGGATGCTGCCTAAAGCTCCGCCACCCATAAACATGGCTTCAGCCGTTCCTGCCTCACCCACAACTGAGGAACCTGAGCCAGTGCAATTGGTGCTGTTACGCACCTCCTTAATGCCTGAAGAGCGTCAATGCCACTGGCAGAACAACCTGTGCCTCTACTGCGGAGAGGCTGGGCACTATGTGCAGAACTGTCCAGCAAAGACTCGTAAGTGTCTGACCATCTTACCTGTTAATCTGCCATCAGTGCCTTCTAGTTCCACTCATGTTGTTCTCCCTATCTCGTTCCAGCTTTCGGCAAGAACTGTAACAGTCTGCGCTATAATTGATTCAGGAGCCTGCAGCTGCTTTGTTATTCTGGCTTTTGCCACTCAGCATCAGATACCTTTGCAGGCCAAGGCCAGGGACATTCTGTGAATCTGGCTGATGGTTCCAGCATAAGATCTGGAACAGTCACTGAAGAGATTATTCCTTTGCCAGTCTTGACCTCACCATCTGGTCACAAGGAACGGTTATGTCTGGACGCCATTTCATCCCCTCTGTTTACAGTCATTTTGGGTATAACCTGGCTACATGCACATAACCCTAGTATTGACTGGGTGACTTTCAAAGTGGACTTTCAATCTTCATACTGTCATGATCACTGCCTCCCAGAACCTTCAGCCCCACCTTTGCAAAATTATATTGGAAATTTGTTAAGGGCTTTCTGCCATTATTGCCCCCATCACTCAATTGACCAAGCAGGGAATTTGGTTCTGTTGGTCACCTGAAGCACATGCTGCTTATGAAACTCTAAAAGGACTCTTTACATGAGCCCCCATTCTGAGCCACCCAGATCCAGTATTATCTTTTGTCTTGGAAGAGGCATCTGAAAATGCAGTAGGGGCAGTTCTGTCACAATGCCAGGGCCCAAAGACTGTTACACCCAGTAGCATTTTTTGTTTCACGAAAATTGTCCCCCTGCTGAGAGAAACTACAATGTGGGAGATCGTGAACTGCTTGCAATCAAATCTGTTCTGGAAGAATGGAGGTACCCCCTGGAGGGGGCAGCGCATCCCAATTTGATTTACACAGATCACAAGAATCTTGCATATTTGAAGGCAGTCAAATGTTTAAGACCATGTCAGGCAAGGTGGGCACTTTTTTTTTCAAGATTTTCGTTTCTTATAACCTACAGACCAGGATCAAAAAATTTCAAAACTGATGCTTTGTCCCGAATGTTTGATGACTCCAAAGATTACTTCGGAAACTATATTATCTGCAGGGAACTTTTTGTTGCTGCAAATGGATCTCTTGTCACAAATCAAGCAGGCCTCATTGGAGGTTCCTCCCCACCTGGGACAATGCTAGCTGCAGGAGAAGACTTACTGTGGTCTGGGGATAAGATATTTGTACCAGAGAGTGTCCGAGTAGCAGTTCTGGGACTATGCCATGATCATCCCTTGGTGGGACATTTTGAAGTTCATAAGACCACGGATCTGGTACAGCGCCTGTTCTGGTGGCCTAATATGGACAAGGATTGTAAGGAATATGTGAGTTCTTGCACCATTTCTATCTATACCAAGAGTAGCAGAAATTAGACCTGGAGTAAACTTAGGCCCCTTCCAGTCCCTGATAGATCCTGGAAGATGATATTGATGGATTTTGTTGTAGAACCACCAACATCTGAAGGGTGCTCAGACATCTTTGTCGTGATGGCTCTCTATGAAACACTAAAGGTAAAACTTTCATTTTCCTCTTCATACCACCTTCAGAATAACTGTCAGACATAAAGAACGAATCAGGATCTCGAACAGTATATCCGTTGTTTCACTTCTTTTTCTCAGGATGACTGGGTTTCATTATTACTGCTGGCTGAATTCGCATACAATAACTCAAGACACTCTGCTACAAAACAATCTTTTATTTTTGGTGCTAACTATGGGTTTCACCCTTTATTTCTGTCCAATGCTGTTCTTGACTCTTCAATTCCAGCTGTAAAAGACACCCTTGAATTTCTCCAACATCACAACAGAATCTTGCAGGAGGCAATCTCTAAGGCACAGGAGGACAACAATAGATTCTTTAAATAAGAAAAGGAGAGATTTGATTTTGAAACCGGGTGAGCAAGTTTGGTTATTCACAACCAATCTAAAGTTGGCTTGTTCTATGTAAAAGCTTGGTCCCAAATTCGTGGGACCTTTTCCAGTAAAGAGGAAGATAAATGATATTTCCTATGAACTTATACTGCCGGACTCATTGAAGATTCATCCTGTGTTCCATCATTCCATGTGAAGAAAACTCATGTGAACCAGAATCGAATGTTCACGCCCAGAAACTTATTCAGACTTTCTGCTGCAGGTGCCCTGAAAAATGTACTCAGTTGAGCATCCGAAAGCTGTCCGTAAGGTGGGGTTGGGGCAGTGTCAAGGAAGAAGAAATAAGCCCAGGCACATGGTTATGTGCAGACAGAGAGCTTCTGTTAGCAAAATCCACAGACATAGAAAACCTATTAGCCAAACCTATGGACAGAGAATTCCCATTGGCATGACTCGCGAACGCGTGTGTGCACTAGCATGCATGCCCTCTACTAAAGTTGCACCAAGTGGCCTATATAAACACTCCTGCTGCACTAGGGCCTTGCCTTATGGTCTACAGCAGTGGTTCTCAACCCCTGGTCCTCAGGACCAGCTAACAGGCCAGATTTTAAGTATTACCTTGTGGAGATAGAGACTAGAATACTGCAATCACTGAGCAACAGAAGAGATCACCTGCGATGTCATTTAGTTATCTTGCAAACCTGGCCTGTTGGTGGGTCCCGAGGACCGGAGTTGAGAACCACTGGTTTACAGCGTTCTGCTACCTGCTACCTGTTCCTGATTGTTAAACTCTGTTGCTGTTCTGATCCCTCTGATCTTGCTTGTACTCTGCCTGAACTGACCCCTAGCTTTCTCTTCGACCATGTCTCTGCTTGATCCCCCTGTCTGCCTGTTTGCCGTTGCCAACTCCAGCCTGAACCTGGCTACTTTGCTGCCTACTGCTCTGTTCTTAATGTGCCTGCTAGTTACAGACCTGGCTTGCCTGACCCTACTGTGTGTCCAGCAATCCTTATACTGTATCTGCTGTCTGCTACCTGACAGCCTGCCAAGTGCCAGCTGCTTGTGACCTGTCAGCCTGCTAAGCATCTGCTGTCTGTGACCAGCCAATCTGCCAAATACCTTTTGTCAGCCACCCGCCAGCCTGCCAAGTACTTGCTGCCCCTCTTCAAGATCCAGCCTGCATCCAAGTATGCACTGACCTCACATCTGTAGCCTTCACCATCTAAACTTCTAGGCATTAATGCCACTCCAGGCTTCCGTGCCTCCTGTTTACTTTATCAGGGGTACCAGGCAAAAGGTGTAAGAGATTGCCTTCCTTTCCACGTCAGGCTCCATCTCCAGGTATGTGACATATATATATATATATATATATATATATATATATATATATATATATATATAATCATTTGGTGAAGGGGGGGTTGTGGTGTGGGGTTGTTTTTCAGGGGTTGGGCTTGGCCCCTTAGTTCCAGTGAAGGGAACTCATAAGGCATCAGTATACCAAAACATTTTGGACAATTTCATGCTCCCAACTTTCTGGGAACAGTTTGGGAATGGCCCCTTCCTGTTCCAACATGACCGCACACCAATGCACAAACAAGGTCCATAAAGACATGGATGAGCGAGTTTGGGATAGAGGAACTTGACTGGCCTGCACAGTGTCCTTACCTTAATCTGATAGAAAACCTTTGCGATGAATTAGAGCGAAGACTGCGAGTCAGGTCTTCTCATCCAACACAAATGCACTTCTGGAAGAATGGTCCAACATTCAAATAGACACACTACTAAACCTTGTGGACAGCCTTCCCAGAAGAGTTGAAGCTTTTATAGCTGCAAAGGGTGGGCCAACTCAATATTGAACCCTACGGACTAAGACTGGGATGCTATTAAAGTTCATGTGCATGTAAAGGCAGGCACTTCAATACTTTTGACAAAATAGTTTATATACAGTATCTATCTATCTATCTATCTATCTATCTATCTATCTATCTATCTATCTATCTATCTATCTATCTATCTATCTATCTATCTATCTATCTATCTATCTATCTATCTATCTATCTATCTATCTATCTATCTATCTATCTATCTATCTATCTATCTATCTATCTATCTATCTATCTATCTATCTATCTATCTATCTCTATGTATATTAGATATTTAGAGCTATTGATGTGTAGGCGCTTATGTTCCCATGTATATGCAGTGGTCATGCATATGATATTTAGATTATGATAGGGATGCGGAGTAGGAGGGAGGATAGGAAGGAGGTAGGTTTAGGTGACAAAAGGCAGTATGTAACATATGAGAAAGGATTTATGGATATTGTGTGTGTGTGTGTGGGGGGATGGTATCTTAACAACCAGTGCCATTTTTATACCAGGAAAGCATGAATTTTAAGGGGACATGCAGCAGTGAAGAAATGTTGAAAGATATCCCATTTAGTATGTTTAATGTAGCCTATTCGTTTAAAAGGTAGGACAATGCAGGGAAGATTAGGGACAGTGAGATCTGTTGTCATAGTTTAAAGTTTCAGGATTATGTCCCAGAATTTTTTGAGGGGATGTTTCATAGAAGGGTTTCTAGGAATGGAGGGAATCCCCTTCTTATGATTTTTGATAAAAGGTGGTGGTTTTGTGTATACAAGATTAGGAAATGGGATTGGGCCTGGGCAGCACGGAGCGTAGGGATTCCAAAAAGGGTAATCACAGGACCTATGATGACAGAGAATTGTATTTTGGAAATTGGTTTGTCCCAGAAGGTGAGGAGATGGAGTATAAGAATATGGAGGGAAAATAGTTCATTCCTGTGGATTTGACTGATCCAAGGGAAAGCTTGGGTATCGGAGGGTGAGAGAGCTTGTTCAACGTGAACCCACTGTTTAGAGGACTGATTGTGGGACCAATCTACTATTCTTGTAAGGATGGATGCAGAGTGATATAGGGAGAGAGATTTTGTGCTCCTGCGCTGCCTCTGGATTTTGGGAGTCGCTGTCCCACAGAGATGCAGACATCGGGATCCTTAATTTAATTTTATAAAAACCTTTTAGAGAGGTTGCTAGAAAAAGGGACTGCTATTGGCATGGTTTGAAAGATATAGAGGAATTGTTGTAAGATATATGCATGATGTTTTTTCATACAAAACATAATTACATGTTTAGTTTTGCAAGCATTTTGCATTTGGGGATTTTTACAGAATACATGTTACCTTTGAATACACTACAAGATCTATTTAGATTTATAATCATCACTGGTTGGTTTCATTCAACAATTTACTCAATACAGAACCAATTATACTGTATGTTTTCTCTTTTTGACAAAAATAGAAAGATTGATTATTTGCTCCAAAGATTCTAGGGTTATTTCCAATACATACAAGTCTGTTGTCATTGGTTATTATCACATTGGTCACATTGCTATAAAACTTTGAGCTGTTTATGGACAGCTTCATTTACATAGAAGAAAGATTACAATGCTAATTCTGACCTTACGTTTTTGTAGCCTTTTAACGAACATAGTGTTAGTTGATAATAGAGGTACATGTATACAGTATCTGACAAAAGCGAGTACACCCCTCACTTTTTTTAAAAATATTTTATTATATCTTTTCATGTGACAACACTGAAGAAATGACACATGGCTACAATGTAAAGTACTGAGTGTACAGCTTGTATAACAGTGTAAATTTGCTGTCCCCTCAAAAAAACTCAACACACAGCCATTAATGTCTAAACTGCTAAGTGTAAAAGTCCAAATTGGGCCCAATTGGCCATTTTCCCTCCCCGGTATCATCTGACTCATTAGTATTATAAGGTTTCAGGTGTGAATGGGGAGCAGTTGTGTTAAATTTGGTGTTATCACTCTCACTCTCTCATATTGGTCACTGGAGGTTCAACATGGCACCTCATGGCAAAGAACTCTTTGAGGATCTGAAAAAAGAAATGTTGCTCTACATAAAGATGACCTAGGCTTTAAGAAAATTGCCAAGACCCTGAAACTGAGCTGCAGCATGGTGGCCAAGACCATACAGCAGTTTAACAGGACAGGTTCCACTCAGAACAGGCCTCGCCATGGTCGACCAAAGAAGTTGAGTGCACGTGCTCAGCGTCATATCCAGAGGTTGTCTTTGGGAAATAAATGTATGAGTGCTTCCAGCATTGCTGTAAAGGTTGAAGGGGTGAGGGGTCAGCTTGTCAGTGCTGAGACCATTTGCCGCACACTGCATCAAATTGTCATCCCAGAAGGAAGCCTCTTCTAAAGATGATACACAAGAAAGCCCAAAAACAGTTTGCTGAAGACAAGCAGACTAAGGACATGGATTACTGGAACCATGTCCTGTGGTCTAATGAGACCAAGATAAACTTATTTGGTCCAGATGGTGTGAAGCCTGTGTTGCGGCAACCAGGTGAGGAGTACAAAGACCAGTGTGTCTTGCCTACAGTCAAGCATGGTGGTGGGAGTGTCATGGTCTGGGGCTGCATGAGTGCTGCCGGAACTGAGGAGCTACAGTTCATTGAGGGAACCATGACTGCCAACATGTACTGTGACATTCTAAAGGAGAGCATGAGCCCCTGGGCCGCAGGGCAGTATTCCAACATGATAACAACCCCAAACACACCTCCAAGATGACAACTGCCTTTCTAAAGAAGCTGAGGGTAAAGGTGATGGACTGGCCAAGCATATCTCCAGTCCAATACCTAATACCTATTCAGCATCTGTGGGGCATCCTCAAATAGAAGGTGGAAAAGCGTAAGGTCTGTAGCATCCGCCAGCTCTTTAATGTCATCATGGAGGAGTAGAAGAGGGCTCCAGTGGCAACCTGAGAAGCTCTGGTGAACTCCATGCCCAGGATGATTAAGACAGTGCTGGAAAATAATGGTGGCCAAACAAAATATTGACACTTTGGGCCCAATTTGGACATTTCAACTTAGAGGTGTACTCAGTTTTGTTGCCAGCAGTTTAAAAAATAATGGCTGTGTGTTGAGCTATTTTGAGGGGACAGCAAATGTACACTGTTATCCACTTTACCACCGGAGGATTTTGCTGTCCTACATCCAGGCCACTTTTTGCGATTCGGCACTGTGCGACTTTAACTGACAATTGCGCGGTCATGCAATGCCGTACCCAGACGAAATTTGCGTCCTTTTTTTCCCACAAACAGAGCTTTCTTTTGGTGGTATTTGATCACCTCTTCCCTTTTTTTTTTTTTGCGATATTAATAAAAAAATGCGAACATTTTGAAAAAATAACAATATTTTTCTACTTTGACAGTTAAAAAATATCCAATATATTCAATTTTTGTCATATATTTAGGCCAAAATGTATTTAGGTACATGTCTTTGACAAAAAAATTCTCAATGAGCGTATTTTTAACCGCTTTAAGACCAGAAGATTTTACCCCATTCCTGACCAGGCCATATTTTGTGATTCGGCACTGCGTTACTTTAACAGACAATTGCGCGGTCGTGCAATGCTGTACCTGAATTAAATGTATGTACTTTTTTCCCCACAAATAGAGCTTTCTTTTGGTGGTATTTGATCACCTGTGCGATTTTTACTTTTTGCGCTATAAACAAAAAAAGAGCGCCAATTTTGAAAAAATAACAATATTTTTCACATTTTTTTTATATGAAATTCCCCCCCCCCCCAAAAAAAATGTAAAAATCTAATTTTTTTAACATTTTAGGCCAATTTGTTTTCTGCTACATATTTTTGGTAAAAAAAATCGCAATAAGCGTATTTTGATTGGTTTGCGCAAAAGTTATCGCAGCTACTAACTACGGGAAATTTGTCATTTTTATTGTTTTTTTTAAACTAGTAATGGCGGCGATCTGCGATTTTTTTTGCGGGACTGCGACATTGCGGCGGACAGATCGGACCCTTGACTGACATTTTTGACACTTTTGGGGGTATCAGTGACATTACTACAGTAATCAGTGCTATAAATATGCACTGTTACTGTAAAAATGACACTGGCAGGGAAGGGGTTAACTTTTATTGGTGATCAAGGGGTCAATGTATGCCTGGTGCTTACTAACGTGTGTGGGGGGAGGGGACTGTGTGACACCGGCACAGATCGCAGGTTCAGCTATGCTGAATCCTGCAATCTGTCCCTGCCTGTCGCTTAGGAGATCCGCCCGATTGGTTTACACAAGCGGGCGGATTTCCACACTCGATCCCCGATGATCGGGGAAGAGCAGCGGTGATCACCGCCGCTCATCCCCTGGCCCAACTCACGCTGTGACTGAATACAGCGGAAGCGATCCTCCGGCGGCGCGCGCGCGCCGCCCACAGGGGGAGGAGTCCAGCGACGTAGGTCTACGTCGCTGGACGCTATCGAGCCACTTTGCCACAGTACGGTCAACGTGACCGGTCGGCAAGTGGTTATACAAGCTGTACACTCACTTCTTTACATTGTAGCAAAGTGTAATTTCTTCAGTGTTGTCACATGAAAAGGTATAATGAAATATATACAAAAATGTGAGGGGTATACTCACTTTTGTGAGATACTGTATACCTAAATGGAATAGCTGCATTCCTAAAATTTACCAGTAATATCGGGGATAATAGGAATATAAGCATTGCATAAAGTCCCAGTGATTAATGTAAATACTGTAAGCTTTTTGAACCTTTTCTCAGAACTTCAAACTGTGTTTAATAAAATGTTGGATCATTTTGTTTTTATTCAACATTATTGTAGTCAGAATGAAAACACTTTCTTAATATAAACCTAGTGTAACTCTGCGCCTATATTAATACCTACCAAAGTAATTTGCAAGCCTCCAGTATTATCTTGCTTATTCTTTTATATTTCTCAATCTTTAGTGTTTTTGCTTAAATATTTCATAGTAAATTCACAGAAAAAAATGTAAT
This sequence comes from Pelophylax lessonae, assembly GCF_965119305.1. Taxonomy (NCBI): domain Eukaryota; kingdom Metazoa; phylum Chordata; class Amphibia; order Anura; family Ranidae; genus Pelophylax; species Pelophylax lessonae. Next base: position 119,871,782 of record NC_138776.1, on the reverse strand, counting down.
TCACTGAAAAAGACCCTGTCTATTGCTCAACAAAATATTTGATGGGTTATTAAAAGCAGAGATGGTATTAAACTGTTAGTAACATATGCAATGGAGTTGATCCCTGATCATATTAAGTTCTGCTTCTTTTAAGCTATCTTGCATTTTTTATGAACAGTTTGCTGAAATAAATGTATTTATTGGCTCATATAAAATCAAATGAAAGCAGCATCACACATACATAAGGTGCTAGGCTATAAACAATCATTATTTTTGTTTTTTGTCAATTAGATGTTCATAACGCTTTCTTCTCTCCCAGGCACTCCCGAGGATTATACTGAATATTTCCATATGAATCGTACCACTGCTGTGCTCACACTCCTGAAGCCAGTAAATAGAGATTTGCACCAGAAATTTGATTTGGTTATTAAGGTAATATTTTTAATTTCCAGCAGAATAATCATTACTTTGTAATGGTCCTGGGAGAAAATTAAGTTCTACTTTATTCATTTAAGTACAGATTATTTATTAGATGCAACATCATTGCTTGAAATTTTGCTGTGTGGTTTGAAAGCATCATTGACAGTAAAACTGTACATCATACTTTTACAGCCGCAAGTTTTTTGTCTATGACGTGAACATTGAAACAGTAGATAATAACACAAAATATGATAGCGTATCAAAAAATAGTTTTTTGCTAATGGGACGTTTGTTGCTTTCTGAATTCAAATTTGTTTGGGATCTCTGCTGTAATTGTTTGCTTCCTATCTTTTGTCTAATTAATCTTCATAAATAAGATAGAAGATGGAAACTAGCATTGGCCTCATTCACACAGGTGTACTTAAGCATGCATCTATGCAAAGAGCTGTATTTGCCTTCACAGGTTGCACAGGTGTTCCATATAACCACATGCAGGTAGTCCCATTCCTGTATACTGGGACATAGTATCTGCATGGGCATAGCTGCTGGTCCCAATTTGACAGCCATGCAGTTCATGGACATGTCTCTAAATTCATGTCATACTCTTCATCTTTTTTCTTTGCAGATGCATGCATCTTTAAGAAATGCTGCATTTTTGGAAGGAACATTGCTAAATTCTCTCTTAGCCACCAATTCACTACTTAACACAACTTTTTACTTACAGATCTAAAAAAAAGGCAGAAATGGTAGCAGGTGCAAAGTAAAGTGAAAGTGAAAGGCTCTGATGTGCAAGCCAATACCAAAATCAAGAAGCCAAAGCAGAATATTTGTTTGCCAAATTTGTATATATGTAAGGTACTCAAAGTGTGTGAATATTCTCTTTATTGTTCTAATAATGTGAAAAGCCTACACTCATGACTGTGTACTCAAAGTGAGTAAGAATGCTCTTTTCACAAGATTTAGTAAATGAAGCAAATATTCACACAATTGGCAGCTCTTTTAGTAAAAAAAAAGTCTTAATACTGTTATGACCTTTATATGTTTGCATGTTTCCTGACCCTACATTGATAGAACACATCGATAATCACATACTGTATGCACGGTATTCTGTGATTTGTTTTTGTTTACATTAAATTAACCACTTAAGCCCCGGAGGATTTGGCTGCTAAAAGACCAGGGTTTTTTTTGCGATTTTTTACTGCGTGACTTTAACAGACAATTGCGCGGTCGTGCGACGCTGTACCTAAACGAATTTGACGTCCTTTTTTTCCCACAAACAGAGCTTTCTTTTGGTGGTATTTGATCACCTGTGCGATTTTTTGATCATGCGCTATAAACAAAAAAAGAGCATCAATTTTGCAAAAATAACAATATTTTTCACATTTTTTATATGAAATTCCCCCCCAAAAAAATGTAAAAATCAAAATTTTTTAACATTTTCGGCCAATTTGTTTTATGCTACATATGTTTGGTAAAAAAAATCGCAAAAAGCGTATTTTGATTGGTTTGCGCAAAAGTTATCGCGTTTACTAACAAAGGGAAAGATTTTTGTAATTTTGGGGGGTTTTTTTAACGCGTAATGGCGGCGATCTGCGATTTTTTTTGCGGGACTGCGACATTGCGGCGGACAGATCGGACCCTTGACTGACATTTTTGACACTTTTGGGGTTACCAGTGACATTGCTGCAGTAATCAGTGCTATACATATGCACTGTTACTGCAAAAATGACACTGGCAGGGAAGGGGTTAACTGTATTGGACAGGGAGGGGTTAAGTGTGTCCTAGGGGCGTGATTCTAACAGTATAGGGACATTGCTATTGGTGTAAAAACAAAGATCAACGGTCCTACATAGTAGAACCGTCTGATCTTCATTTTTACACCAGGGAGAATGACGGGCGGCTTGTTTACATAAGCCGCTCCGCCTTTCTCCCTTCACCGGAGCGATCGTAGTGTGACTGGCGGACATCGGGTCCGCCGGTCACACGCACTGTCAGTGAACGCACACACTGTCAGTGAACGAGCCGCAGCGGGCGCGCGCCTCGGCGGGCTCGCGCCCGCCCGCAATTGGCTCTCAAGTCAGTGACAGGCGAGTGACGTATCCATACGTCACTCTGCCTGGCCGGGGCTGACCACCACAGTATATAGTCGTGCGGCGGTCGGCAACCGGTTAATCATCATAAATTTAATTTTTTAAGTAATGATACTTTCTTTCCACACTCAAACTGGTAAATCCAAATAGATTCTATCTGAAGGCATCATAGCAAAACAGGTTTTAGAGTCATGTTCCTTTAATTTCACGATTCTTGAAGCATCAGAAGTTGCTATTTTAAAAATTGAAACTTTCCAGTTAGAAACAAAGGATTGTCTCTGGGGACCAAAGTACCAGATGGAAGTTCTACTTATTAAAGGTTATATAAATGGATGGTTCAGCTCCAAATATGCTGTATTGTAGTATGGCAAGGGACCACTGAATGGAATTAAGAGAGTGTCATTAATGTGAAAAAAAAAGAGAAGGTGCAGAAAATATAGGAAAGGTAAATGGAATGATGTTGCATAGCAATCCTTCAAATGTTACCCAATTTAATTCTACCGGCAAAATTAGATATAAGTTGTAAATTATATCCACTGTGTTTTTCTGTGTATATTGTTTATCTCTGTATAGCCAAAATTCAAAAGTATGAAGGTTGAATTGTATATCTCTGCAGCCTTAAATTGACAGTAGGTAAGAGCACTCTTCATTATCCAAAGATTAATTTTACTTTTATATCGTAGTCTGTATGTTCAGCAGTTCTGTGTGTTTCTGCTTTCAAGACCTTACATAAAGAAGAAAAGCAGTTGAATGCAAAGCCCCCACCCGCAAACCCTGATGACCACAACCCAGGATTGTTGGGAAGAGGCCCTTGTCCCCATCAACATGGGGACAAGGTGCTCTGGGGTGGGGGGACAGAGCCCACCCGCCCCAGAGCACCACCCCATGTTGAGGGCACATGGCCTAGTATGGTTCAGGAGGGAGTATGGTTCAGGAGGGGGGGATGCTCATTTCCTCCCCTATCTTGACCTGCCAGACTGTCCGAATTAGGATCTGGCATGGATTTGGGGGGGGGGGGGGACCCCCACATCATTTTTTTTTTAATAGCCAGGAGCCAGCAATTCGCAAGTCATTTTAAATGTGATTTGACTAGGTTTTTACTTTAGAAATGTAATTTTTGCTGTAGCATGTTTAATGCATGCTAACGATGTGTCACTTTACAGGCAGACTAAGGGGACCCCCCCCAGGCACTATATTTAAATGATTTTTTTTTTTTTTTTTCAACTGGCACTTTTTTTTTTTTTTGGGTTTAGCTGCAGGGGGGAAACCTATTGACAGCTGATGACTTATCGGTTGGTAAGGACACCGCAGCTGGCTTCCCGGCCCGCTCTTTAACAACCAGCTTATACTGCGCCCTGATTGGGCAAAGCTTTGCCCAACCAGGGTGCAGCATTGCAGGGTGTTCATCAGGGCAAACACGTTGCAAATTCGGGTGTTTGGCGAATGGCTGAACAGGCAAATATTCAGCCTGAACTCATGCTCGGGCCGAAATGTTCGCCCGTCCCTAATTATTACCAATCTTACAGCAAGTAGTACATTAGATACTGCCACCCTAGTATGGTGAGGTATAGTATCTTTTTTTTTTTTTTTTTAATTTAAACTTAATTTGGTTTTCAATATAAAAAGATTTCCACACAATAGAATAATACACATATATGAACACAACCATACAATCTTCATATTTTACCCAGCTCCCACCCCCTCCCCCTCCTCTGACTTCTCACTCCATCCCTCCTCTTCTCTTCCCATTCTATGATTATTTCTGCATATTTCTTGGTTTTCTTAAATAGTATCCATCTAGCCAATATACTGGCAACTATTTCTGCATATGATTAAATATACTGATTAAATATTCAAATTTATATATACAGTATATCACAAAAATAAGTACACCCCTCACATTTGTGTAAATATTTTATTATATCTTTTCATGTGTCAACACTGAAGAAATGACACTTCGTTACAATATAAAGTAGTGAGTGTACAGCTTGTATACCAGTATACATTTGCTGTCCCCTCAAAACAACTCAACACACAGCCATTATTTTTTAAACCGCTGGCCACAAAAGTGAGTACATTGCCCAATTAGCCATTTTCCCTCCCCGGTGTCATGTGACTCATTAGTGTTACAAGGTCTCATGTGTGAATGGGGAGCAGGTGTGTTATATTTGGTGTTATCGCTCTCACTCTCACATACTGGTCACTGGAAGTTAAACATGGTACCTCATGGCAAAGAACTCTCTGACGATCTGAAAAAAAGAATTGTTTCTCTACATCAAGATGGCCTTGGCGATAAGAAGATTGCAGGCTATTTACCTCATAAATCTTGTGAGTTGTTTACCATTTGTCTTAATAAATCACCCGACGTATTACACTTAGAGGCACCTCCTGTCCTTTTGTATTTCTCTATAAGAAGATTGGCAAGACCCTGAAACTTAGCTGCAACACGGTGGCTAAAACCATACAGCAATTTAACAGGACAGGTTCCTCTCAGAACAGGCCTCGTCATGGTAGACCAATGAAGTTGAGTGCATGTGCATAGCATTATATCCAGAGGTTGTCTTTGGGAAATAGATGTATGAGTTCCGCCAGCAATTCTGCAGAGGCTTAAGGGGTGGGGGGTCAGCCTGTCAGTGCTAGGACCATACACTGCACACTGCAAGAAATTGGTCTGCAGGGCTGTCGTCTCTTCTAAAGATCAAGCACAGGAAAGCCCACAAACAGTTTGCTGAAGACAAGCAGACTAAGGACATGGATTACTGGAACTGGAATGTCCTGTGGTCTGATGAGACTAAGATAAACTTACTTGGTTCATATGGTGTCAAGCGTGTGTGGAGGCAACCAGGTGAGGAGTACAAAGACAAGTGTGTCTTGCCAACAGTCAAGCATGGTGGTGGGAGTGTCATGATCTGGGGCTGCAAAAGTGCTGCTGACACTGGGAAGCTACAGTTCATTGAGGGAAGCATGAATGCCAACATGTACTGTGACATACTGAAGCAGAGCATGATCCCCTCCATTCTGAGACTGGGTCGCAGGGCAGTATTCCAACATAACAACACCAAACACACCTCCAAAATTACCACTGCTTTGCTAAAGAAGCTAGATAAAGGTGATGGATTGGCCAAGCCCTATTGAGCATCGGAGGGGCATCCTCAAACGGAAGGTGGAGGAGCACAATGTCTCTAACAGCTCCATGATGTCATCATGGAGGAATGGAAGAGGACTTCAGTGTCAACCTGTGAATCTCTGGTGAACTCCATGCCCAAGAGGATTAAGGCAGTAATGGAAAATTATGGTGGCCACACAAAATATTAACACTTTGGGCCAATTTGGACGTTTTAACGTTTTGTTGCCAGTGGTGTAGACATTAATGGCTGTGTGTTGAGTTATTTTGAGGGGATGGCACATTTACACTGTTATACAAGCTGTGCACTCAATACTTTACATTGTAGCAAAGTGTAATTTCTTCAGTGTTGTCACATGAAAAGATATAATAAAATAATTACAAAAATGTGAGGGATGTACTCACTTTTGTGAGATACTGTATATTCAATCCTTTTAAACCATCTCTGATAGTGGGTTTTCCTGGGTCTTGCAATTTTTTTGGTATTACTCCCTTTCCTACATTTATTAAATGTGGCACTACTTTACTTTTAAAATGTTTTTTAATTATGCTTATATTATGAAATAGGCAAAGCCAGGGGTCATCGGAGATCTCCCTTTCCATTATTTCCCTTATTTATTGCTGTACCTCCTGTCAGTATTCCCATATCTTCGTACAATCCCACCAAAGATGTGCCATGGTGCCTATTTTATTATAGCCTCTCCAACATAGGGGAGATATTTCTGGCTGATATGTTGATGCCCTATCAGGTGTCATGTACCATCTTGCCAAACATTTATAGTTAAATTCTATCATATTTATGTTTGCTGCCAGCCCGTGTACAGCCCTCAGTACTTTCCTCATTTGTTGTTCGTTTATACGTGACCCTAACTCTATTTCCAATTTTTCGATGAATGTAGTTTTTTTGGGTCCTTTCAACTTCGTGAGTTTTTTATAGATCCTGGATATGTTATGTTTCGATTTAATCTGTGAATTACATAGTTGTTCTATTGGGTTTAAGTTCTCCTCGGATCTAATTGGTTGCGGCAGAGTTGTCACAAAATGTTTTAATTGCAAATATCTCCATTCATCCAATCTCATCAATTCTCTTTCGTGTCTCAATTCCTGATATGATCAAATTTTCCCTTTTTTGCTACATTTTTGAACTGTGTATTTTTAATCCATTCCCCAAAATGTGCCCCATTTCCGGGTAAAATTAAAAAAAAAATGTTCCTGCTAGTGAAATTAGTGGTGAATTATATTCCCATTTTGCATGCCTGTAAATTATATTGCAAACTTTAAAAACATATGTGGTTATTTTGTGTGTGTTTTCATCAAACATTCTATATCTTGGAGGGATCCATATATTCCTATTTAATGTGTGTTCTATCTTCACCCGACTTTTGTCACTCGTCATACGTCTCGAGAACTGTACTCTTGGTTTCTTATTTTGCCATATGAACTTTAAGATCATTGTCTTTATTGTTTTAAAGAATATTTGGGGAAGGTCTATTTGTAACGTTTGAAACTTATACAGGATTTTTGGAAGTATAGCCATATTTATCATATTTATACGCCCCACCCACAACAATGGTCTTGTTGATATATTTTTTGTTTCTGTTTTTTATTTAGTTTAACAATGGAATATAGTTTGCCTGGTATAATTTCCTAAGGAATGATATTAGTTTTATCCCAAGGTATTTTAGTTCTTTTCCCCACCATGTAAATTGGAATTTCCCTTGTAATGCTAACTCCTCTTCTTTACTCAGATTTATGTTTAGAACTACTGATTTTACGGGATTAATCTTTAAATTTGAGAGTTTTCCATATCTTTTTAATTATTTTATTAAGTTTGGGAGCGTTGTTCTCAGGTTAGATATATAAAATAGAACATCATTTGCATTTGCCGCTGTTTTATGTTCTCTTATATCTGTGCTATTTTGATTAGTGGCCAGTAGTGGCTCTAGCGACAGTTCATACAATAGGGGTGATAGTGTAAATCCATGTCTTGTTCCATTGAACATTTTAAAGAATGGTGACAGGTTCCCGTTCACTTTCACTGATGCTGTGCCGTGATTATATAGGGTTTTTATCCACTTGGCTATTTTAGAGCCTATAACCACATGCTCTACTGTGCCCATCATAAATCCTCCTGATAACCTACTTTTGTCCACTGTCCTCTGTCTTTCCCTGTCGTTCCCTGTCCCCTGTTTCACCAGAGCCTGTTACTACTTTCCTCTTGTGACTTGAATTTTTTTATTGATCCTGGGTTTGCACTTGTTTGGGGCAATTTTGCTGCTTCCCCTCCTTTAACTGTTTTGCCCTTCATCTTTGTTTCATTTGTAAGTCCTTTATTCCAGTACTCTATGTAAGGACCCCTCCCCTATCATGTTTTTTGTACGGTCCTATATAAGTACATGTAAAGAGGGATAATGTCACAGAAGGGGGAGATAGACTGCCAGTCTGTGATTGTTAGAATAGAGTTAGTCAGAGAGTTGGCAATTGCAGGTAAAAAAAGGAAAACAAGGGACACAGTCTACAGTTTATGTGTAGTCCTGGCGGAGAGTAAAGCTTAGAGACTCACCGCTCCTGGCAGTTCGGTGACAGTTGATGGTTCACTTTCCAGTACCCTGGGAGTCTCTTGCTTGTTCTTTATGTTTTATGCTGCGGCTGTGCAATCGCTCCTCTTCATGCAAGCATGGGGTCTCCTTGATCTTGTATCTCCTCCTCAGAGCTCCGCTCTTTGACTGTTAAAGCTCTCCTTTTTGTGTATGTGTCACCTTTTTAAACACTCAGTTGCCTGCCCTGGTCTCCTGACTATCTCCAAGCAGCCAGATCATGTGGGTCAGATTTTAATGTTAGGAATAAGTCATGTACCCATTTAATCCCCCTATTGTGCCATTCAGATAAAGAGATATTAGGAATAACTAAATGGCAAACCTCTAGTGATAATGGAATAGTATAAGTTCAATAAGATTTCACCCTGGTAACAATTGTTTTCCAAGCATTTATAGAGGCTAAAATAGTAAGAGACAGCTCCTGTTTGGCCTTAGCTATAAGCTGTTGGGCTAAAGAGAAATTTGATAGATTTTTACTTGAAATAAACTCAGATTCAATCTCAGACCATAGATGGGGGGTTGAAGGTTCAAACCTGTATTTTAGTTGAGACACAACAGTAGCTAGATAGTAATCTTTCAGGTCTACATGGCCCATGAAACTGGCTTTCCTGTGCTTAGTGAGGTTGTCAAAGGCACAATAAGCTCTTTTGTTTTTCCTTAAGTAGTTTTTAACAGTAGTCTGTAGCGGTTTAAAAAAGGAGACAGGGACCTCTATTTGTAGCATCCTGAAAATATACAGTAGTTGGGGCAGGACCATCATCTTGAAGGCCGCAAGGCAGCCTGTCCAAGATAGCTCACAGTTATTGTTGTTATATTGGTTTAAAAAAGGTTTTAGCGAGGGTGTAGAGTGTTTGGGTAAACTGGTGGAGTGAAGGCGAGGATCTGAGGTAATGTTAAAGTCCCCACACATTAGTAGGACTCCTTGCTTGATCTTGGTTATTTTTTGTAGCACTCTGTTTAGAAAATAGATGCTTATTGGGTGCATAAAGTTTTACTAATGTGTATCTTGTTGAATTTAGATTTGCATATTAGTATTATAAACCTTCCTCCAGGATCAATGATTTCTATAACTTAATGAAAAACAACTGGATCCCGAATCACAATTAGTACACAATTTTTTTTTTTGGCTGGAATAAAGGCAGAGAAGATGTGGGGGCAAGAAGCATGTGTGCACCTCTGAGGAGCTACCTCATGGAAATGTATTTCCTGTACACATAGCATGTTTGTGAGCTTCAGTTTTCCTGGGTGATTTAGCCCTCATGCATTTATTGAAAGTAGGTTAATTGCCATGTTGATAGAGTTTGAGAATGTTTATGTCGGGTGTTAGGGTATACACGGATCAAACGTATCTTGGTTAGAACTTTGTGAAATTGTAGTTGACTCATAAACAGAGAAAAACAGAACAAAAAAGATAATTTAAACAAATAAGTCAAAAGGCTAAAACTAAAAGAATGGATCTGTGTTCCTTGTGCAGAGAAAACTGCAAAAATAAATTGGGGTAGAAATTTGCTAGCAGGGGGACTTCCACAAGGCAGGTAGGAAGGATATTACACAGTAAGCTATCAAGCAGATTCTGCGCTCAGGTGACTGGTGACAAGGCTGTGGGCATTTGTTGCCATTCTGGAGAAAGTCAGGTAGGTGGTGAGATTGCTTCTATCTGATGCTTCAGGGTTTTCAAGGATTCACCAGGACCCCAGAAGCTGCAGCCCTTTTTCCAGAGTGTGGATGATATGAGTGTCCCCATTCCTAAAGATCAGGAGCTTAGTTGGGTTTCCCCATTTATAATTAATTTTGTGATTTCTCAGGGATTGTAATAGGATAATTGTGTTCAGCTTTTTCCGAAGTTGCATAGTGAATTGCGAGAAATCTGCAAAAAATTGCAAATGATCATAAGGATGTGGGAAATTGCCCAAGTTGCAAAACGTGGTTTGGAGTTGGTCCTTCACATGGTAGATGTGGATGCGCATTAGCAAATCCCTAGGCATATGTTCAGAAATGAAAGACGGTTTGGGTATACAATGGATCCTATCCATTATCATGTCAGATTCTGTGAGTTCAGGAATCAACACTTTAAATAGTTCTCTGGTATATTGGCGGAGGTCCTGTGGCTGCACAGATTCTGGGATCCCTCTGTTTTTTAAGTTGTTTCTGCTGGAGCGATCATCCAGGTCGGCCAATTTAGCCTTGAACCAAGTATGTTCATCCACATTGTCATCATGGGCATCAACAAGATCATTGATGGTATGGGCAAACTCATCCATTTTAGTCTCAGTGTGGTCAACCCTGTTGCCAATACCATGTATCTCTCCTGTGAAGTGTTTGGTAAGTTGCATAATGTCAGCATAATGGGTTCCCCTGGGAGAGACTAGGATATCTTTAAGTTCTCTTTCTGAGACAGACTAATAAGTGGCTGGGAATGATAATGTGGAGTTTGGCAGTTCTCTTGTGAGATTTAGAGAGTCAGGTATAGGAGAGAACTCACCACATCATCTCCCAGGACATCCAGCCTTATACTCGATTTAGCAGGGCTCCCTTGTAGTGATGTGGAAGCTGCATGAGAGAGGGGGATGTGTGGAGAACCTCTGTGCCCAGAACCACCCGGATGTACCGCCATTGATAGTTGTCGGCCACCTTGTGGAGAGGCCTGTGATCTGGTGCCATTTTGCCTGGGCTCCACGGCCGAAAGAAGGCCATAAGTTTTTTAGGCTGGGAATTTTTTTTTTTCCTGCAGGGCATGTCACCTAAGTGATCAGGAAGTGGCCTGGCTGGTTTGGGGAGAAAAACTAGGCCTGAGCTCATTGCTGAAGGATTTTATACATCACTGCTGTGTGGAGCTCTGGACTCAAGCATCTATCTTCCTTGCAAGCTAGCTACGCCCCCTAAATATGGAATTTTAAAGTCTCAAAAGTATTATAAATAATCATTTACCAGTACAGTATTAAACAACTTCATGACATCCTAAAGAATGGGTGCTTCTTTTCTAGAAGGAGAGAGCCTTTGTCTGTTAATACAGATCAGAGGGCGGTTTTAAAAAATGTTGGTTTTCTGCCTAAAGCAAAACTGCCATCTAATGTCTCTAAACATTTTTTGCAAGGCCATGGAGAAAAAAATGACATCCTTTTATTTTTGGGGTGTTAGGGAGTGTTTTTGACAGACAGAGGTGATGATTTGCACTAGAAGCTCTTTGAGGCTCTTTGAGCGAGAGGTGCAGTGGATTTTTAGATTACACTCAAGGAGGCCTCTACCTAAAACCCCACTGGGATTCCTAACATAATGCCAGCGCTTTCCTGCTGCTATTTTGTTACAATGTAATACACCTGATTTTTTTTAGCAATCACATACTTTTTGATTTGAAGTATTGCATAATCACATGTCAGAGGTATAGAGCCCAAACACAAATGTGTTGTTAAGGTCAAAACATGTTGAATATGTTGAGTGATAACATACATATGAAACAGGAGAAGTTACAGAACACGCATAACTGTAGCCTGTTATCTAAAAAAAAGGGAGGGGTAGGAAAGGGGGGGTGGAGGGTGTAAGGAAAAGATGAAAGGCAGCAGGTCAGGGACACAGGAGTGTAAAAAGAAAAGAGGTGGGGAAAGAAAAGGAAAAAAGAGAGACACTAACTCTTTGGGTGAATAGGAGGCAAACACTACTCAGTTACTACAAAAATTAATAAAGTAATACTTGCTCTAGGGCACAATATATAAATAGAAGCAGCTGACAATTTGCAGGCAACAAATTAAAAAAAACATAAGAAAGGGATGCGCAGAGCTACTTTTAACAATAGTACAAACAATATGTAATTAGTGAGGAGGAAAAGTGGGAGTGCTTTAAGAACACATTAGATAATGGCATTAGCAATTACATTAGTGTGAGTTTAGGACCATCAAAACCTAAGTTCTTTGCTGTCAGTTCAACCCATGTGAGCTCATTTTTGCAGCCTATACAGGCCAACACTTACTGTTCTGTGTACTGTGAATGCTACTGTACCTCTAGCCATCAAATACTACGTTCTTTGCTCTCAGTTCAACCCATGTGAGCTAATTTTTGCAGCCTATACAGGCCGCTACTTACTTCTGTAAACTGTGAATGCCTACTGTACCTCCAGCCATCAAATACACTACGTTCTTTGCGGTCAGTTCAACCCATGTGAGCTAATTTTTGCAGCCTATACAGGCCGACACTTACTTCTGTATACTGAATGAACGCCTACTGTACCTCTAGCCATCATATACTACGTTCTTTGCTGTCAGTTCAACCCATGTGATCTAATTTTTGCCGCCTTTACAGGTCGCCACTTACTTCTGTATACTGTGAACGCGTACTGTACCTATAGCCATCAAAAACGAAGTTCTTTGCTGTCAGTTCAACCCATGTGAGCTCATTTTTGCCGCCTATACAAGCCGCCACTTACTTCTGTATACTGTGAATGCCTATTGTACCTCTAGCCATCAAATACTACGTTCTTTGCTGTCAGTTCAACCCATGTGAGCTAATTTTTGCAGCCTATACAGGCCGCCACATACTTCTGTATACTGTGAATGCCTACTGTACCTCCAGCCATCAAATACACTATGTTCTTTGCTGTCAGTTAAACCCATGTGGGCTAATTTTTGGGGCCTATACAGGCCGACACTTACTTCTGTATACTGTGTGAATGCCTAATGTACCTTCAGCCACAGAATACTACGTACTTAGCTGTCAGGTAAATCCATGTGGGCTAATTTTTGGAGCCTATACAGGCCGACACTTACATTTGTATCCTGTGAATGCCTACTGTACCTCTAGCCATCAAAAACAAAGTTCTTTGCTGTCAGTTCAAACCAGGTGAGCAAATTTTTGGAGCCTATACAGGCCGACACTTACTTATGTATCTTGTGAATGCCTACTGTACCTCTAGCCATCAAAAACAAAGTTTTTTGCTGTCAGTTAAACCCATGTGGGCTACTTTTTGGGGCCTTTTATGGTCGACACTTACTTCTGTATCATGTGAATGCCTAATATACCTTCAGCCACAGAATACTACATTCTTAGCTGTCAGGTAAATGCATGTGGGCTAATTTTTGGGGCCTGGAATGGCCAACACTTACATCTTTATCCTGTGAATGCCAAATTTTTCAGACTGGAAATGAAAAACAATGGGTCTGTAAAGGTTCCGCCAAATCGTGGAATGGATGCGGACCCATTTTACAGATGCGTGAATGGACCCTATATGTATTAGACAATGTATTTGTTGGAAAAAAAAAAAAAAAAGACAATGTATTTACCGGCTGCTGTCAGTTCTGGCTGATTTATGAAAAAAATATATATATTTTTTGCTGTAAAAAAAAATAAAAAATTTAGGGCAACTTTTCCAATAGCAATACTTCTGTTATGACATTGTCCATGTGCTGGGACTATTTGTGCACAGCTAGTACGTCTTTTGTGGCTGCAAACAGGAGCAGTAAACCAACTGACAAACCAGCAAGCAAACTAGGGTTAAGGGGTGGACCTTTTTATGATCTGGGAAAACAAGCCTCAATCCACATCTCAGTAGGAGGGAAACAGAAATCAACAGAAAGATTTCCTAGTAAGTAAAGTGGGAAAGGGGGAAGGATAAGAGGACTGTCATGGAAAGGTAATCAAGGCTTGGTATTCTGGAATGTAAGTAAATACATCCAATAGAACCAGGTTTTGAAAAATTGTTTCCCTCTATGGTTTGAGAAGGCTATAACATCCTCTGTGGCTTTGACCCCATTTAAGGATCAGAATCCATGTCCTGTGCTAAATTTCTTCTAAGGTGTTAACCTGATAACTTTATTATTTTAAAGTGTATGTGAATGCAAATCTTGTAGAAAGCAAACAAAGACACTAGGAATTTCCATCTAGCCCTATTTTCTTTAAAAAAAAAAAAAATGAAAAAAAAAAAATTTTTAATTTGTATTTTTCTGAAATCACTTAACTCATTGAAACCTCCCTACTCACAACTCAGAGGGCTTGGTGGCTTCTGCTGAAATTTTATATTAAAATAAACCTTTAGCTTCATGGTAAAAGAGAATGCTTTGAAGACAACATGATTCTTCTGTCTGTTAGTTGAACTGTTGAGGATGCCTGGTTCTTCTGTCTCTTAGTTGAACTGTTGAGGATGCCTGGGGATGCATAGTAGCTGGAATCTGACTTCAGGACTGGAAAAGGAAGGCAAACTGGCCATGCTAGTATGAATCTGCTGCTGTGCTGTGGTCAGAGTGAAATAGTGAAGAAAGGGTACTGGCAGGATCACTAGGTATTGCTGAGCATGTAAAAAAAAATGGTTAGCACATAAAAAAAAAAATTCAAAAGAAATAAACCACTTTAATCGATTTCTAATGCATAACAAATGATAAACTGTAAAAAATAAATACAATTGTTCCAAAACCATTATAATATTCCTGTAAAACTTTGCCTATTCCTAACACACGATCCCTAATGTGGAGGCACTTACATGACTTAACAGGAGACATAGGGTTAGCAGGATAACATTGATTTAATTATATAGCCAAGAAAAAAATAATGTTGCATATGCCTATTACTGCTTAACTGACTGTTTTTAAAATGTATTATTCACATACTTTGCATGTCTGCAAAGCCCAATTTTTAACAACAATTTCTCCAATGTCCTATTTTAAGCTTATTCTTCAGTAATTAAATGATGACTGGTTATCAAAGAAACCTTTCTATTTGTGTTAGCTCAGATGAAATCCATTATTTTGTTTAAAAAAGAAAGTGATTTGTCATTAACTGGACTGCAAGGAACTGGCATTCCAAAAGCTGACTTTCCAGTTCAAAAATGTCAAAAATAAAACTGCTTTCCTGAGAAAAATATGATTCTTTTGTTTTGTGAAATAAAGGTTATTTCATGTGTCAGATTGCCAAGAAACTGAAGATTTCTTGCAGTCGTTGAAATTAGTCTACTACTGTCTTTAGAGAAGAGGACAGACTTTATCTAACCAGGATGAAAAAAGAAGCAGAAGATCCAGGTGGATAAGTGCACAACAAGATAAGTACATAGAAATCTGAAGTAGAAAAAAATAAATAAATAAAACAGTCTGGGTTTCAGACTGTGACGGTATCACTGTATCTCACCGCCTTGTACTTCCTTAATCCCCAATAGTTGAAGAATCCCCAATTCGCCAAATAAGAAATCGCTGGTATTGCTGAATAATTCCACACATGAGCCAAAGCTGAATGCTGGAACACACTTTACTGGGAGCAACCACAGGCATTCAAAAACTTCAATTTATTTTATGTCCTGCTCCCATGCAAGGGAGACACCCACAACAAATACACATTAACCAATAACACAAAGGTTACAATCCACATAAAATCCCCCCCCCCCTCTGTCTGGGAGGTAATTATGGTACACAATGGTTAACATAGTTATCACAGGCAGGGAAAAATGCAGTTTTACCCTCATGCTGTAACTTTAAAACTATACATCCGATCTTTATACACATACATATTCACAATAAATCCATTCAGGGGGACAACATATTCAAAAATGGCATGAATCAGACCAGGGGTTCGAAAGTTAGTATAAAAGTCTCTTTGGCCTGGCTGGACTCAAGGCTTGTCTGCCCAACACCAGTTCTACACAGTCTTTTGTCCTGGAGACAATTGAGAAGTGATCCACTTATCTCCCAAGGACAGGGCAACACTCCATTAGCCACACTGTAGCAAAATGAAACTATATAACTATGCCGCTATTGCATGAAACAGGTATATTCAACATATCCCCAGATAGCTTAGATCTGAGCGCCATTCAGTAATAATACGTACAGACTCAACAGCAGGGGAAGACAAAGTGTTTCAACATGGGACCATAATCACCTGGTAAGAGGCTGGCAAGTAGTCCTCTCCAGGTACTCATGGCAACTCAAAAGAGGGAAGTTTGTCACAGACATATAAATGAATACTCAATATAGTCTTTTAAGCAGGGAGAGGAAACATGCGAACAGACATAGAAGGGCATCCTTCACAATGGCCCCCCTTTTTCTCCCTGCTTCGGCAGACCCGGTTAGACCTTTCCTGGTCTAGTAGGGGCTGGCGGTGCTCCAGGCCTAGTCAGATAGTAAGTCAGTTTGCCTTGACAGCCAATCCGCATTGTCGTTTTGCTTGCCCAGGCAGTAATGGATGGAGAAATCATAGGGCTGGAGGGCAAGGCTCCACCGTAACAAACGAGCCTTGTCTCCAGCGAGCCACACCAAGGGGTTGTGGTCAGTCATGAGAGTGAAGGCATGGTCATACAGATGGGGGGTGAGTTTTTTGAGGGCCCAGACCAGCGCCAGGCACTCTTTCTCAATGGCCACAAAACTGACTTCCCTTGGCAACAATTTCCGACTCAGGTAGATCACCGGGTGCTCCCCTCCATCCTCACCAACCTGGCTTAGTACTGCCCCCAGTCCAAACATTGAGGAATCTGGGTCTCAGTTGGTTGTGGGTGGCTCTCGGCAGCACGACTTTGGGCTCGGGTGGTCACGGCTTGTACTTCTTGTGGAGAAGTGGTTGCAAAAGCGGAAGTCAAAGGGCCAATATCATTGCCCAACACTACCAAGGCGGGCAACTCTCTCATTACCCCAACCTGTACGTTGTCCGCTCCGGCACCCCAGTCCAGATGTACCTGAGCGGTAGGAATCCGGTACACTGCCCCCCCTGCCACTCGCACAGCAATTGATTTCCCCGGTCTCTCTTTGTTGTCAATGAGGTGCCCTTTGTACCAAAGTTATGGTAGTGCCACTGCCTCGTAGTCCTCGGGCAGTTTTTCAATTAATCATCAGCTGACAATGATGTTTGCAGTTGTCTGTGATGGGGGATTGAACACTAAGGGCTTCATACAAGTTACCCAAGTGTTCTTCCTGAAACTCTTTGGCATCCCAAACTGAGGGTGCTGGATGATCCACACAGTGAACTGCCGCCCGGGGTTGAGGGAAACCAGGTCGGGTCCAGCTGGTTCTGGGAGGCTCCAATGGACAGTTGTTCTGAATATGCCCCACTTGGTTACACTGATAACAAATGATGCCGTTGTTGAATGACCGGGAATAGCGAGGTGTATCTGTCACCAGCCTGCTGGGCTGTTGGTACCTGGGGGGTGCTGAAGCTGTGGGTACTGTGGGACGTGGAGGTTGGGTTCTTGGAGTAGGTGCTGTAGCTTTCCGAGTATCTGCATACTCGTCTGCCAATTTGGCAGCCTCTGGTAGGGAAAGGGGCTTGCAGTCCTTTACCCACTCTTTCACCTCTGCTTGGATGTGGTCGTAAAACTACTCCAGTAGTACCAACTGCAGGACGTCATCCAGGGTTGTAGCTTGGCAGCTGGTAATCCAATGGGTAGCTAATTTTTGCAGGTGACAGGCCCATTCTGCGTAAGAGTCCTTTTCCAGCTTACGTGAATCTCTGAACTTTTGCCGGTATGCCTCTGGAGTTATTGCATATCGGGCGAGGAGGGCTTCCTTAACCCGGGCATAGCTGTGAACGTCTTCCCAGGGTACCACTCGGAGAAGGCATCTGCTGCTTTGCCGGATAGCTTCCCTGCGAGTATGGAAACCCGGTCTTCTGCTGGTACTCGATGTAGGATACACTGGCGTCCAAAGTCTGCCAGGTACCCATCAATTTCACAGTCCTTTTCATCAAATGCTTTAAATGCACTAAAGGGAACCTTTCTGGAGTCCCCAGTGCTGCTGGGTCCGCTCGGGAAACTTACGGCTGCTTGCTGTGTCTCTGCCAGTTTTAACTGTAGCTCCAGCTGTGCTTTTTGCATATTTTCCTCCGCTATGATTTTCATCACCTGCATGATGATCTCCGGCGTTGGGTTCGGTCCAAACCATGCCAGTCTCTTGCATCTTCCGGTTCGTGGGAGATTCAGTTTCCCGAATCGTCTGTATATCCATCTCCCGAACGGCCGGTATTTGGGTTTCCTGACTGATCGTTACTGCCTCAGCCATGCTACCACAGTCTAGCTCCATCAATTCGGCTATAATGACCCGCTTAATCTTGCAGCCTACACTTTTCCCCCGAACTTCCAATAGTTCCTTTAATGTGCTACGCTTGAGCCATTTGTACCAGCTCTCTATTCGCTGTACACCCGCTTCCTTTGGATTCTTCGTTTAAGGAAAAAAGGGAAAATCCCGCCGCTGCCAACCAGTTGTGATGGTATCACTGTATCTCACCGCCTTGTAATTCCTTAATCCCCAATAGTTGAAGAATCCCCAATTCGCCAAATAAGAAATCGCTGGTATCGTTGAATAATTTCACACATGAGCCAAAGCTGAATGCTGGAACACACTTTACTGGGAGCAACCACAGGCATTCAAAAACTACAATTTTTTTATGGGAAAAAGAGAAAAAAGAAATTGCAGAGATTGGCTCAAACACTGGTATTGAAAGGTTTAAAAATGGTACTTTATTGAAAAAAAATTAACCAAGCAATATGCAAAAATAGAGTAAAACATTTCAGATCTACAAATTAGGAATGCTCATGGACCGAAGGGCAAACAATGATGATAAAGTGTCCCATCTCAAATGAAACGCTGGTATTGCCTCAAAGGCTCCACCCACCACCCAGACCCACAGCCACCAAGGTCGACTTAACCCCCCACAAAAGGTGAGAAGATGCCCCAATTGGGAGTCTTGATTGAAGATTCACAGATCATGGGGAACATCAATGATGTAGAAGAGGGTTATTCAAGGGACTGAAGACATCCTGTCCACCAATACTTATGAGGCTCCAATTCGTTAGAATATGATCCAAGAGCTGTGGTCCTGCCAAATGGGATCAATCAATGGAGAAACTCAATGTCTCAAACACCCGGGCCTGGGACTGAGCAATATTGATGTACTGTATATAGGTCCTCAAATAGCATCTATTCAGGCAATGTGGACAGCCCAGTAGCAGAAGAGACAGCACAAGTTAATATTCAAGCATAAGCTTATGGCAAGCAAGCAAAGCAGTGTGTATACCTCTTCAGCTCGACTCATCCCTAGGTCACAAACATGAGGGGTACGGTATTCCACCCTGGTGTATATGGGTATATGACAGTGTCCATAAAGGGTACTTGTCGTGGAGACTGATGACCCAGTACAGGTATATTAGGTGGAGATTGTCCCTTCCGACCAATCAGGGGAATGAGGAGGAGGTTACAGAGCAGGTGCGAGCACAGCAAAGCAAATGCAGCATATTGAGCACATTAGCAGTAATTGCATGTAGGTTGCAGCATGTCTCATAAGAACTCACGTATGAAGCCTGTTAGAGTCCATATGTCCCAGGGTTGTGGAGGTCCAGGGTGCCGAGTAAAGGTGCTGAGGAAGATGTCCTGATTAGGGGAGAGGACCGAGGCCACTTGCTAGTGAGTTGCGCCGCTACATTGGCTTCAGACGTGAAGAGCGGTGGCTGTGGCGTGTTGGTCCGGGCGGTGGGCGGAGCCGGAGCTGTGACCGCGTGTGACGTCAACGCGTTTCATGTGACCCAGCACGCTTCTTCAGGACGTAATTGCGTCATGCCCGTCGGCCTATAAATACCAGGAGCTCAGGCAATGATTGGCCGATAGACACCTGGTCTCAGGAGACGTGCAATCATGAGCAGAGGACATCTAGTGGACATCGGGAGGCTCTGCAGCTAACATATAACATAAACTTAAATCATTATATAAACAATAAACAAAGAGAGAAAGCAATAATAGCACCAATAGTCATTCAAAGCAAGCAGCCAGGATGAGAACATCTCACATGCAGCATAAGGTAGAGAACCCTGGGGGATCCCAGCCGACCATGGATATCCCTTGATCATTTCAAGGAACATCTTTACCAATAGATATCCAGAAGCATCCATCGTAGGGCATAGGATCAAATTGGTCCCACACTATAACAATTAGTATCCCTGGGTGGGCTTGGTGACCACAGGCTCCCCACAACAAAGTTTAGTGGTGATGCTTATATTACACTTTGTCTGACGGTGTCATAGCCCTGTTCCATATCCCTATCTGACAAGGGAAAGAAGGAAGCTAAGACATAGCCAGACTGTTAGATTGGCATTCAAATAAATGATTATGGAGTAATCCACTCCGTAATCACCGCAATAATTAAGTAAAGACAACGCCAGAGATATAAGTCCTACATGTATAGGATCAGCCACTATACTCAGGATATATATAGAAAAAAACATCTAAATACATTAGAGACATGATGGCAAAATACATAAGATAACATAGAGTAAAGTGGAGAACTTACGTGACATAGGGTTACCAAACAGATAGCTGTCGGTGCCAAAGCCCATTATTGTGTATCCAAGGATCCCTCCTAAATTCTGAACAGATAAGATACATTAACTGATGCAAATATTCCTATATCTACAGAGTCTAATGGCCTAATAGGGACAAAGACCTAGACTGTTAATGAGTCACAAAGAGGACACAAGGTTGAGTCAAATGGACATGAAGATCGAACACCTGGGGATGTAAGGATTTGAAATAGAATTGAACACATGTCGCTAAGGCTCCAAAAAGACCCTCAGGCTTAGCTCCGTATTGAGGCCCTTAGGAGCCAGGGTACCAAGCCTAAATATCCAAGCCTTTTCCCTCTTCAATAAGACTTTATCAAAGTCACCCCGTCTAGGGAAGGGTTAGGGCAAAAAAGCCCTTGACCCTAAGGCCCTTTTGGTTATTGTCATGTTTTTCTTGGAAATGAAGTGCTAGGGGGGTATCTTCCCTTAGGCGTATGCTCTTCAAGTGTTCGTTGATTTTAATTCTAAGCTGTCTCTTGGTTTTTCCCACATCCCAACTTTTTACAGGGGCATTCAATCAAGTATAACACTCAAGATGTCCCGCAGTTTATAAACTGTCGGATGAGGAAAGTCCTGGATCTATTTGAGTCAGTGAAAATATTAGTTTTGTCCACAAATTTACAAATGCCACAGTGGCCACACGGAAACATCCCCTTCAAAGGGGGGAGGTCCGTGAGCCATGTGCGGCTTGCTCTCTTTTTGAACTCAGAGTGGACCAAGTGGTCACCCAGATTACTCGCCCTCTTTGCCACCATCAAAGGTCTTGGTCCCACAATTTTTCCAATTTTATTCGCTCGAAGTAGAATATGCCAGTGGTTTTCCAAGATTCTTTTAACATCTTGCCACTGACCACCATATTTGGTGATCAGTCTAGGATGTTCTGTAGAGGTAGATTTAGGGGTATGTATCAGGCTGAGAAGTTCTTGGCGAATTATTTTGCCAGCTATTCTCTTGGCTCTTCTGAGCACTCTATGGGGATACCCTCTTTCCCTAAATCGTGTGTACAACTTTAATAATATATAAGAAATTCCGCGCTCAAATTACAAAGAAAAATAATAAAGTCCAAAATTTAGCTGCCAGCAAATTCTGATATCGACAACTCAGATCAAGTAAAAATTAATATTGTGGTTTTGCGTCGCTCAAAAATAAGTGTGTACAACTTGGCTGCCTCCCGTTGGTATTCATTGGGGTCAGAACAATTCCTTTTGACCCAAATGAATTGACCCACGGGGATACCTCTCTTAAGTGGCTCAGGATGGTGACTATCAGCCCGTAACAATGTATTGGCCGCAGTCTCCTTTCTATGTGTGGAAGTAGATAGTCTGCCCTGGTCTATTTTGATTTTTAGATCAAGGAATGGGATCTGGGAAACATCTGCCGTGTATGTTAACCTAATATTCCTACAGTTGGAGTTGAGTTCAGTTATGAACTCCTCCAGTTCATGCATAGTTCCAGTCCAGAGTACTAATATGTCGTTGTCTTAGCATCATTACAGTATCCAACTATGGCTCTGACAGTGATATGTGCCCTAATTGGGCAAAGCTTTCATTGCTTCAGAGAATCAGGGCTTTCAATGTGTGGTGGAGCAGTGCATTGTGGTTGTTCAGTGGGCCGAACAAACGGTCGAAAGCCCCAACAATTTGAAAGCTCATCGAACGGGCCGAACTCATGCTCAGGCTGAACTGTTCGCCCAACCCTACTTTGTATGGAGACCAGTCCAATTGCCCATTTGGTCTCAACAGTTTATATGCTCTTCCTTTAACCATCCAACTCATTTACACCCTCTTTAATGCTTAAGTGGTAAATAGAAATGGGAACCTCATTTTCCCCCTGCCCAGAGAGACAACATATACTTCTCATACCACTCTTTGATAGCTAGTACATTTCAAGAATCAGGGTAAAAAAATTGATTAGGTGGTACAAAGTGCCAAAGGTCTTACAAAGAATATATTCTTGGTTCTTGGGTATATGCTGGTGATGTAAAAATGGAGAGGGTGCACACTTTAATTTGTTTGGTAGTGTGAGAAACTTTTGGATACAAATGACGTTGACTGTTACAGAACTGACGGATCTTGACTTGGGCGATGATCTGGCAGCTTACTTACTCAACCATTCTCCTTTTACTTGGGAAAAATACAAACATTTTCTTGTGATCCATCTCTTAAAGATGGCCAGAATTTGTGTTCAGGCCCACTGGAGACAAGTGCCCCCCCCCCCTACTATATCTATGTTGTTTGAAAAAGTTAACAAACTAAAGCAAATGGAAAGTCTTACAGCCTCTTTCTTTCAATTGTTTTTTTTATTGAAGCTTAGAACAGAAAAAAATATTATATCAATTGTGTTGTAATATACATTGGGTTACATTAAAAATCAGCAAGCTATATCACAATAAATATATTTCAATGAGAAAGCACGCACATCCTACTTCATGACAGATGTCACATACAACTTGTAATGTCTAAACTGAAAATGAGCATTTTTCAAGTTTTAACTGTAAACTAATAAACGAATAACATAAAGAAAAAAGAAATAAAATAACATAAAATATGTGTACCAGGGTATATAGTTCTACCAAACAGTGATCAATACGAGAGGATAGTAAATCAAATACAATTTAATCATCTGTTGGAGTATGACCAAGGGCTTCCATTGTGGCATGAAAGAGCCTATGCTGTTAGATTATAATGCAAAGTATTTCTCATACTGGTATTGGGATGTAACTCTGTGAATTACTTCACAGAATATTAGATGTTAAGCAGATTTCCATTTTGCAGTTATAGTAAGATGTGCAGCTATCAGCATATGTGTTATCAAGCTTCTAAATTGGTTATTGATGCTATTATTATATTATTATATTTATTATTTCATTATTGATTTTAAGGCAAGATATGGGGTTGGTTTTATAATATAACCAGAAGCTATGTCAATTTTTACAATCTCATAGAATATGAAGAATGCTGCCTCTCATTCCACATTGTCTCCAGCAGAATGTGGTTTCTGAGGGGAAAAATTGGGCTAGTCTAACAGGAGTTAGAGAAGTTCTATATGTAGTTTTCAATATAAGTTCCCAATGTTTAGTGCAGTGGAAATAATGATAATATGCTTAATAGCTTGTTGCCATTGCGCTGGGGTAAATGCGGATCCCAAGTCTCTTTCCCAGATGATCCCTTCATGATCTCTTCATCTTGGAGAGTGGAGTAAAACCATGAGAACCTTTGGGTTTGTTAAAATTTTTATAGAAATTCCCATGACTACTTACAGCCTCTTTCAAAGACAAAGAGGATACATTTCCGCATATTTAATTCTCTTGAATGGAGTTCACCTATTCTCTGTTATAGAAAGCCATTTTGGAACAGAAGGACTAGACAAAATAATATTCCTGCTTTTCCCCTTTACCTGTTATGATGGATGGATTTACCCTAGGGCAGATGATTAAATGGAAGGTGAGGATCCACTTGCCACGCTTTAAACTCCATAAACGGAATCTCAAAATTTGCTATCTCTTCTGGCAAAGGGCAGGGCTGTTTCTCTGGAGAGTGAGAGCTCCAGTAGGAGAAGGCGATATGAATCCTTTTTAACTCTACCTCATGTCCTGGTATTAGAAATAAAAAATATGTTAAATTGTTTGGGGGGGGGGGTCTTCTACCCATGCTTATTAAATTGTTACTATTATATCTCTTGTTTTTAATGTTGCTAAATTTGGCTTTTATGTATACCACAACTCTCAATACTGTGGCTGGACGCATGTCCATTTACACCTGCCGCTCCATAGAGGAGAATGAAGGGTCTGATTGGGTCTGACTCAAAAACTGACAGGTGAATAGTGATGTCGCGAACATAAAATTCGCTGTTCGCGAACGGCGAACGCGAACATCAGCGAATGTTCGCGAACCGGCGAACATTGCGAACCGCCATAGACTTTAATAGGCAGGCGAATTTTAAAACCCACAGGGACTCTTTCTGGCCACAATAGTAATGGAAAAGTTGTTTCAAGGGGACAAACACCTGGACTGTGGCATGCCGGAGAGGGATCACACAAAAAAAAAAGTTCTTAAAAATTGTAATTTTTTGATAGAGAGCCAATTATTGGAAAAATTAAAAAAAAATAAAAATAAAAAATTTCTTTGGATTTAGCATCTGGGGGGTCTAAAAAGTGTACCTGTAAAGTTTCAGCTCTGTAGCATGTCCGGAACCAGAAAAAAATACGAATTAGGGTTAGGGCTAGGGTTAGATTTAGGGCTAGGGTTAGGGTTAGGGCTAGGGTTAGGGTTAGGGTTAGGGTTAGGGTTAGGGCTAGGGTTAGGGTTAGGGTTAGTGTTAGGGTTAGGGTTAGGTTTAGGGTTAGGGTTATTTTTATGGCTAGGCTTAGAGGGTTAGGGTTAAGGTTAGAGGGTTAGGGTTATGGTTAGAGGGTTAGGGTTAGGTTTAGTGTTAGGGGCTAGGGTTAGGGTTACGGTGAGATACTTAGGGTTAGAGTTAGTAGCCCTACCCCTACCCCTTTAACTCTAACCCTAAGCATAACCCTGATTCTATTTTTTTTCTGGTTCTGGACATGCTACAGAGCTGAAACTTCACAGGTACACTTTTTAGACCCCCCAGACAATAAATCCAAAGAAATTTTTTTTTTAAGTTTTTTTTTTTTTAAGTTTTCCAATAATTGGCTCTCTATCAAAAATGACAATTTTAAGAACTTTTTTGTGTGATTTAGTGTCTAGGGTGTCTAAAAAGTGTACTTGTGAAGTTTCAGCTCTGTAGCATGTCCAGAACCAGAAAAAAAGATAATTTTTCAGTAGAGCAGGGATGGTGGGAACCCCTTTTACACCTATATGATCTTTTTTTCCTGGTTCTGGACATGCTGCAGAGCTGAAACTTCACAGGTACACCTTTTAGACCCCCCAAACAATAAATCCAAAGAAATGTTTTTTTTGTTAAGTTTTTTTTTTTTTTAAGTTTTCCAATAATTGGCTCTCTATCAAAAATGACAATTTTTAAGAACTTTTTTTGTGTGATTTAGAGTCTAGGGGGTCTAAAAAGTGTACCTGTGAAGTTTCAGCTCTGTAGCATGTCCAGAACCAGAAAAAAAAGATATTTTTTCAGTAGAGCAGGGATGGTGGGAACCCCTTTTACACCTATATGATCTTTTTTTTCTGGTTCTGGACATGCTACATATATATATATATATATATATATATATATATATATATATATATATATATATATTAAAAAAATACTCAAATACCAGCCCTCAAAGGGGCTTTTGGGGACAATATATATACAAATACCAGCCCTCAAAAGGGCTTTTGGGGACAATAGATATATATATATATATATATATCGAAAAAAAAACCTCAAATACCAGCCCTAGGAAGGGCTTTTTGGGGTGCTGTCCTTACAGCAGGAGTGTACCAAGAACACTGGCTAACAAGACCGGGAACTGTCCCCAGCTATAACAGCAGCAGCAGCACCAGCACTTTCCCTGCTCTCAGTAACACAGAAATGATCTAAGATGGATGCTGCCCTTGCTTATTTATAGGAGGTGGGAGGGTGTGGGAGGGAGGTATGCTGATTGGCCTGGAATGTGTCTGCTGACTGTGATGTTCAGGGTCAAAGTTTGCCTCAATGATGATGTATAGGAGGCGGACCGAACATCGCATATGTTTGCCCGCAGCGGCGAACGCGAACGTTCGAAGTTCGCCGGCGAACCGTTCGTACATCTCTACAGGTGAACTCAATCAGACCAGTTATGTGAAACCGGCCTATAGTGCAATGTGTTTGATAGCAAGAATAAATAATTGTTTTGAAAACGCCCACTTATCGGGTGAAACGTGTTGACTTAACTTCCGGCGTACAGCTACGCATCGTTACATCCAGTCAAGCTTCCTGGATTCGGTGGAACGCACGCCAATGCGGCGTTCCTGTTTGTCTTATTTATGCAAATGATAACGTTCTTTTCTGTAAGTACAATTTAAAACTTTTGGGGGAATAAATATTTGGACGTATTACACTATTGGCCCCTTTCTTTTATCCCATATATCTGGATTATACGATTATTGCTTGCTTGGAGCGATTCCATCAAAGGCCCTTTCTATTCCTTGGAACAACAAATATTGGAGCCCGGTTGCCACAAGCCGCATTTGATTTCTTCATGCGCTGATATCTCTCAATTGTGGTGAGTAGGGGACCTGGAGGGTCACTCACTGGAGCACCTTTGTTTGATTGGACGATTTGCACTCGAGCACATTACCTAATTATTTGCACCAAGGATTAAGGATCTGCACTTGAGCACTTTATATAATTACTGCACTAAGAAATAAGGACTTCTCATAGATTTCTATAATATTATTATTCATACCGAAAATTTATTATATATTTATTGTTTACAGTTTTTTTTGCACCTGCACTTTACAATATATTTATTCACCACAATGTTTTCTTGCTAGCACTGTTATAATTTAATTTCCACACACATTTTTTCCAAAATCTTTTTGGATGCACAGCAGCTGCATAACATACCACATTTATCGCTATATAAATTGCACTTTCAGGAGATTTCTCCTTTTTTTGATCACTCACATTTGTGTGTTAAGCGCTGTTTTAATTTTGTTTTTCAAGAATAAATAACACATTCAAAGTGCTAGTACATTAAAAAATATGCATAAAAATAAATTTTTATACAAAAAGTTTAACAAAACTGCGCCATGATAAATTTGTGCAGATCCACTGCAAGCTGTTTACACTGACTTAAGTGCACCATTACCAAGACAGCACGCACCATCTGCTTAACAAAATATTTGACCTCTTAAGTCTTAACTCCCTATTCACAATGAATCTGACTTTGAAATTGTGCAACTTCACTTGAAATCGCACAATTTCAAAGCCGCAAATCAATGTGACTTCAGATGCAACTTGGCTGACATCTGTGCAGCTTCATGCACAGATGTCTATGCAAGTTGCATCTGAAATAACAAAACAATTGTGCATTAACCTTTTTTTTTTTAAATCAGTGCTGTGCCAATTTGAACAGTTTTATTGCTGACAGTTGGATGCAACTTGTTTAGAGATTTGGGAATGTCAAAGGGAAACATTTCTTTAATTTTTATTTGAGGTTGTGTGTATTTTATTTGAGGCTGTCTGCTTTAAATTTAGAGGATTCTGCCATTATATCAACTACTAAGGTGTCTGGGCTTAGCTTTCAAACCTGTATAGGCTGCAAAGGTTTTCCTCTCCCTATTTTCAGTAGATTTATTTGCAAAGATTGGATGATTCCAGACAACAGTTTCTGGACCCTAAACAATTTAAAGCAAGCAATCAATTTTCATATTACTTTGTAAAAAAAGATATTCCAAGGTTGATTCTTCTAAATTTCATGTTAGTAGGGCTTTGATCAATCCTATTGATGATGCCCTGCTATATAAGGACTTTACCATCAAAAAGTTGGATGCTCTTTCTGGCTCCAATTATTCCTTTTCCAGTTGGCGTGTCTACTCAACCTAGCTAACCACTGCTCTTATTTCCCAAACTTTCGCTTCTCGGTCTACATCACAAAGTGTGACTCAGACAACTTCTGGTATCGACCTTCTATGTAATGAATTAATTGATCAGATGACCATCACATCACACATCACATTTTGTTAAAAAGTATTTATTTTAAGAGACTTTGAATAAGTGCACTTAATTGGTACAATATAAGTCAGATAGAAAAAGGTATACTATGTAACATGTTAGTAAACAGTACAGATATGTTCTTATGCCCAGATAGCAAGGATAACTTGCCACACATTTGTGGTAGTGTTGCATTGTAAGTCTTGTTAACTTGCTGTACATTTTCACTGGCAAATTGTACATTTGCAGAGCACTAGAAGCACAAGTTCTATTTGCCACCTCGTAGCAAATTTGCATGGCAAGTCTCTAGCAAGAACAAAGTTGCAGTTGTTTAGTCTACAGCAAGAGCTCTGCAAGTCACAGTGACCCCTTTAACCTCTGTGGTGGGATGACTATTGCACAACATAACTAAACCAGAACTTGCAGAAGACTTGCAGGAGTCATGCAATGCAGACTTGTTGCAATTGTGCAACAAATTTGTTAAGCCTTGCAAGTCTAGCAATAGTTTAGCAAGTCATTTTCAAACTTGCAGCTCAATTGCTTTCTTTCTGAGTAATCTAATAAACCAACTGGTGGTGATGTTTCATGCTTATACTTTACAACTTTTCATATCTAAAATCATATATTTACTTGCTATATAATGGCAATAAGGGGGTGCAATGAGGAGGGGAGGGTTGGAGAAAAGTTTAATTCCTTTTTGGTTCAATAGAGTGGGGTGTAGCTTTTTGGGAGAAGGGGGGTAAAAAGACATGGAGGGAACAGAGAAGGAATAAAAAGATTAAAGAGGGACAGCAGTTTGAAGGAGGGGGTAGGAGTGGAATAGGAGGTCCTGCAACCACAAGGGCCAGAATACTTAGACCTGGTAGAGGGCACTTGCCTTTTGTCACCTATTTAGAGAGGAATGCAATATATTCCTGAGATGACACACATTCCAGCCAGCAGAATCATCTGCATCTAAAGGCCTCTGTATTTCCCTTCACCACTGAGAAAAGATCATCCATAGTTTTGATACCCTGAACCCCAGTGAACCACTGAAATTGCATTGGAGGATCCATCTGACACCACTGTGCTGCAATGCAGGCTCTGACTGCATTAACCAAATCTATAATGGGAGAATTTCTGTAGGCTTTTTTTATGAAGAATCGTGTTGTAATGGAGAAGGTATGAATCATGGGGTACATGAAAGTCTGTTAACTTCTGAGGTATTAATCTAACAGACCTTCAGAACTTGTCTAACTTAAGACAGCTCCAAAACATATGTAGTAAAGAGCCTGTTCCAGCACCACACTTCCAACATGTATTGGCAAGTGATGCATGGAACAGGTGGAGAAGAGTCTGTACTCTATACCAGCAGGTTAGCACTTTATATCCTGTTAGGAAAAGCTATTGGAGGATGTGTGAGGGAAGTATAACATTATTTCTGGTCATGAGAGAAGAACACTGAGATCTTCCTCCCATTTTGAAATAACTGGGAGGGTGTGTTCTGTTTTAGGTGTAGTTAGTAAATTGTTTAGTACTGTATAGATAAGGTGTGTCTGGATGGGCTGCTTTCTTTGCACAATCTTTCAATTTAGATTCACAGGGTTGTAAAAGGTTGTGATGTAAAGAAATGGAGGGAGGGACACTGTGGTGTCATCTTTATGAAGCACCTTATTAAATAGAGATTTTCTTTGATTGCACAAGCTATAAGAAGCTTTATTATTTATTGCATTGGCCTTTTTTGCATTATATGTTTGTTTATGGATTTAATTTGCACTGTCACTTTATACAGTATATATGAAACACTTACCTAATTTAGTATTTTTTTTTTTTCCATAAACATTTTTATTGAAAAATAAAGAAGGTTTACACAAGAGAAAATTGAATACATGAAAGGGAAACAGTACTTCGAGTGAGATAAGTACATAAAATGCGTATGAGCATGAAAAAATTGCACGTACAATAATAATCATGGCTATACGTCTAAACATGTAAAAGGAGATACACTTCGAGATCATATAAGTATACAGTGGTCGAGAAACAAACGTGAACATATTGGTAATAGCCAATAACCTTAGCAAGAAGTAAAGAAATGCATGCACCACAGCGGTACTAAGGGAAGGCAAGGGTTAGCCAGGTTGATCGGTTTAAATAAGGCTAAGTCGACCAGGAAGACCAGAGTATCTCTAAAAAAGGGTGTATTTCTAAAGGGAAAAAAAAGGGAGGGGTGGGATAGCACACAGCGGGCCAATTAAGCCGTAGGTGGTACATTTTCTGTGAGAAGCATATTAGGACACTGTTCGAGGCCCTGTGAGTTAGAAAGAGGGAACGTTAGAAACTATTCAGGATCCCAGGACTGTTTTATAGGCATCTGATTCCTTGAATCGGATCCATTTAAACCACGTGTCGGTGAACTTAGCTATGTTGTCGCAGAAGATACTGATGCATTCCTCTATCTCCTTAATGTGGTTCAATCTACGGAACCATTCATGGATTGAGGGAATGGAGGTCGATCGCCAATGACAGGGCACACAAAGCTTTGCAGCGTTCAACGTGTGTCGAGCTAGAAGAGTCTTAAGAGCAGGGTTTCTGGCGGAGGATTAATGTAGCAGAAACTGCTCTGGGCAGTAGTTAAGGTTGCTGGATGTGACAGCTAATATGGTTTTATGGACTATTTCCCAAAAGGGTTGCAAAGCGGTGCAGGACGACCATATATGAAGCATGGTACCCGGGCTGCACTGCATCTTCAACAAGTATCCGACAAGTATCCAACAAGTATCCGATCAGCAAATTTGTGGATCCGAGCAGGCGTTTTATACCAGCGAGAAAGAATCTTATACCCATTTTCCTGGGTCGTAACATTAATAGAGGCCTGATGGGTTGAGCGACAAACTGATTCCTATTCCTTATCAGAAAGAGAAAGTTACAGGTCTGTCGACCAAGCTAGGGCAAACAAGGCCAAAGAGGCCCGATGGGGCGTCAAGCAGATGACCGTATAGTTCCGAGATCATGTGGCGTTGGGGTTTGAGCCCGTTCACAAATGGCTTCAAGAGGAGTCAGAGGCCTCGTCCACAGGCTGGAGGGCCTTTGCACCAAAAGGAAGTGGTGAATTTGAAAATATGTCCACAAAGGTAGACCCTGAGGTTGAAGGATATTTAGTCATTTTTTGTCACTTTCTAGTTATTATTTTTACCTTGATTTAGAGGCAGCGCAATCACACATTTCAATATTGCTCCTGTAGCAGGATTCCCGTTTTGCTGGATATGGGTCCCCCTGGGCCACCGGGTGCAACAAAAGTACCCTTGAGCATATTCCTCCAAGTGTGATCACTGAGACAATGATCAGTCCAGTATCTTTGGGTTTTTTAGGTTTATTTGAGAACTTGGATGGGAGAAGGGAATGAGTGGGATACTCCTTTGGCTCAACTGTGCACAATTTGCTAGGGACAACTGAAAATGCTTCTTGGTGCTGACTTGACGCTCGCTAAATGCCGATCAATTCCGGTTGACTCTGGTTAACGCTGGCTTGCTGCCTGTTAACTCCAAACTGAGCTTAGACTGCTTCCTCACTTAAAGAAGTCCATCCTTTAGCTCCCTAAGCACTCCTTGCTGCACTACACTACAGGGCCCACACCGGCACCCTCTTTCTCTCACTTATCGTCAGGGCTTCAACACTGGCACCCCCTTTCTCTAAACCTTCTCCTCAGGATAGCTGGCTCCTGGATCCCCTTGACCTTCTAGAGTGGTCACCTCTCCTAGGCAGACCCCTGGGCAGTCTTAAGTACTCACAATACTGTTTTTCCCCGAAACTTCTGCCTAGCAGCTCCACTCGGTCCACAGCACACTGGATCCCGCTCTGCAGCCAAGCTCAACCTTCGTACTCTAGGCCGACTGCCCAGGACACTTGCGCTGACAAGAGGAGAGACAGCTGTCATCCTCCTCCTGGGACTCTGCTTCCCGCCAAAGACACTGCGTCATGTGCTCCCCTCAGACTTATACCCTATCCCAGGATTCTTTGCGGCAAATTCTACCCTCTGCGATGAATACAAGCCCTGGTGTGCTATTGGTCAGATTTGCTCCACTGTCCAATAAGAACCCTCATTGGACACAGTGGGGAGACTCCCCAGACTCAACAGACACCCTGGGAAGCAGATGAGAGCCTAACAAAATGATCAGGCCCTCCTGATATGCAGACAGGGCCACCCATATTCTTCTTTCTAGCACCTACCTAGTAGGGTGCTACATCTCCATAGTGCAAAACCTCATTAAAATATTTATTGTAAATTAAAACCTATGCACCAATAAGATAGCAGGGCCAATAGTTGCCAAAACAGCACAAATACAGAGTGATTTTGGTGTTTCTATTGGCTGTCTTGTTCCAGCTCTGCAAGCCCAATCTGTCACACAGCGTGATGACGTCACTCCCTATGGCCTCACCCAATGCGTTTTATCACAGATGATGTCATCAGGGAGACCTGCCGTTACTTCTGCTAGATCTGCAGCACCTTGCAGAGTTACACACTTATATGCACAACAGTTTCAAACCCACTAAGATCCTTCATTATGAATATTCGACTATATATTACTGTATAAGCGACACTGAAATCTGTCCTGGTTAATTCATCATAGAGGCTAACTCAAGTATACATATGCTATGTTAAAAGCTGGTATTATTAAAAACTTGAAATGAGACTGAGAATCAGGCAAGTTTAGTCACTGTATTAGGGAGATCTGTAAAGGAAACCTCTCAGACACAGACAGGCTCCTTAGTACATGGTGATGCCCACTGTTATAGGTCCCACATACTGTAACACAGAGATAAATCAATAATCCATATCAGTGTTTTGCACCAGATTTATCCTGGTAAATGATCATGGATATTCACTGCCATATGTAACTCAAAATTGATAAAATGCTAGAATGTTAGTCACATAATAAATACAAGGGTATACCTGGTGCACGTGTCATAAATATTGCTCAGATATTCACAACTCTCTATCACTTAAAATGCAAAGGTGGTTGTTACAGGAAAAGTGTAAACTTGAAGCCCACATGACATTTAAATTCACAAGTCTATGCAATTCATATCCTTATATCCATATCTGCTGTGATCTATAATGCATCTCTAATGTTATTTATAATGTGATCTATAATGCAACAGCAGGTCAATATATCATACTTATGCAAAAAAAAATTGTCTCACAGCACACAGGGAGATCAATATGGCAGGAATGTAACCCAATGATACTCAATGTTTATAGTTCTTAATGCTGGCAAAAGTGCAAAATTCACATATGTATCCATGCCATTTCTTACATTGTATCATCATTTGAATGTATGTTGATCACCAGGATTGCAGTGCATTTCTACTGTGAGTTATACACCTAAGCTGTTGTTCTGGAGATGTTATAGATAGGCAAATCCTATATTAGTGGTTCAAAATTAATAATAACTACTGTAGACATAAAAGATACACTCAGCATCTTTCCAAATAACTGTTCTGTTTATTTGGCTCTAACACATAATATTACAATTGTACTTTTATGGTAACAAGGGGTGTTACATAGGCAGGCTCATTTCTGATCAGGACTTGAAAGAATGCAAACATTATCAAAACATTATTAGTGCTGTGTGCAGAATGAGTGCAGTGTGCAATATATAGGCAAATCAAACAAAAATAGAATACGGTTTTATACAGAATTTACACTGTAATGAATCTCTCCAGTTCAATTAGAGATTTTTTAGCTGGCCAGAGCAATCCCATGGTCCCCATACACAGAGTAAGTAGAAATTACTATTAGACTGAGGACACACTATCTTTTTTTTTTTTTTGTTTAACCCAGTGGGCTGAACAAAAATAACTGAGGAGCTCAAGAAGAGCTCACTGTATTAACTATTCAATGTTAGTACTGTGATCTCAGCACTGAGCTATTGTGTTCTGACAGGGGGACTGCTCCCGCCAAAACATACTAGTTAGTGCTCCCAGCCATTGGCCAACATTAAAAAGAAAAAGAAAAAAAAACAGAGTTTGGGGGACATCATGCCAAAAATGTAAAAAAATAGCATGAGGTCCCTCCAAAATCAAGACCCTTATCTGAGCATGCAGCCTGGCAGGACAGTAAAGGTGGAGGATGAGCATGCATCCCCCCTTCAGTACCACAGGGATACTACCAGGGACCCTCCTCTTAGCAAAGCACCTTGTCCCCATGTTGATGAGGACAAGAGCCTCTTCCAGAAACCCCTGACTCAGTGGTTGTGGGGGGGGGGGTGTGGGGGATGACTTTTAGAAATCTAGAAGTCCCCTTTACATATGGTCAGATATGTCACTGGTAATCCCACCCTCTTATGATATCATTGACCAAATATGGACATATCTATAGGGTCAGTGACGTCACTGGGTTTAGTTTACTTCAGCATCAGGGGAAGAGGAGTATCAGTCGAAAGGAGGCTAACGATGGAGCAGCTGGCAGGTTTTTTTGTGTAGGTCAGCAGCCATCATTATTTTGATTAATGATGGATGTACAACAGAGGACTTTTTTTTAATAAAGGACCCCAAACTCATTTACATAGGGCCAGTATCTGGGGACCTCCTTGTTAAAGGGGGCTTCCAGATTCTGATAAGTCACCCCTTACAGCCCCACAACAAGCAGGTCATGTGGCTTGGTATGGTTCAGGAGAGGGGGCACTTGCTTGTTTCCTCGCCTACCAGGCTGCATGCTCAGATAGGAGTCTGATATAGATTTTGGGGAGGAACTCACATCATTTTTTTTTTGTTTGCCATGAGGTTCCACCCAAAATCCATATTAGACCCAAAGGGCCTAGGATTGATTAGGGGGACCTGCACACCATTTTTTAAAAATGTTTAAATATTGGCTATGTGTTTACATTCTGCTGACAGCATGGATGAGTCATGGTTGTTAAAACACCGGTGGGTGTTGAATCATTAACGACCAATGACTCCTCCCCTTTGCTGACTGCCGTGATGAGTCAGTGATTGTTAGGACGCTGGCAGGTTCCGCCTCCCTAATAATCAAGGATTCATCCATGCTGGCTGACAGCAGGGATGAATCCTAGGTGATGCAAAAATGGACATCCTCCATTTATATGCATTTAACTCTATTCAGGTCCAGGGACAGGATGGAGATTTGTTCTGTTTAAAAAATGGATCTAAATGGAAACAGATGTAAACAGATGTAAATGGATGTGTAAAAATGTATCAGTGCTGCTAATAAATTATTATTTATAAATTATTATTTTACCTTGCAGCTATGGAGTACCATAATTTATTAAGCAGCACTGATACATTTTTACACATATCATTTAAAAAGGAACCCCTTTTTTATCTAGCAGCAACTTTGACATACAAGTGTGCAATATTCATCCTGAGCGCAGGTACCTTCATCATAATAGATGTAAATGGATGCTTATTGCTTCAGATGAAAAATGGACGGATGGAATGCCCATGTGGAAGAGGCCTAAAAAAGGTAACTCCACTTTTGTGGGAAAAAAATTAGCAAAAAAAAAAAGTATTATAGCATATATGATTGCTAAAAAAGCCATATTGTAATTGAATGTTCTTAAACATTACCTTTCCTTTTCAAACTGCAGCACAGTCATTTTATTTTAA
This sequence comes from Pelophylax lessonae, assembly GCF_965119305.1. NCBI lineage: Eukaryota > Metazoa > Chordata > Amphibia > Anura > Ranidae > Pelophylax > Pelophylax lessonae. The sequence continues at coordinate 119,836,076 of NC_138776.1, read as the reverse complement.
AACTCAATGCAATATGACAACTTGAAAGCATTGAAGTTTTAAAGGTGAACAAGTGCACCCATTGAAGTTTAAAGGAGCAAATATGCCTGAATATGCTCAAAAAGCTTAAGTACTTTTTGAGCATAGGGGTGGAGAGTGTTGGCGACAGTTCTGAACACAATTAGAAATAATAGGATCTTGCATGTTGAGCACAGTCAGTTTTAGTCGGGTTTTAGGAAAAACACTGAAAAACACTTAAGTGTGAATGTGGCCTAAAATAAAATCGCTAGAATAGGGCTTGATGTAGGTTAGAACCAGGGTCAAAATCAGGCTTAGAGTCAGTCCCATTGTTAATAGGATTGATTTACTAAAGGCAAGGTAACTAGGCTGTTCCCTTTACAAGGGAAGTTTCACTTTGCACATGAACCTCTGGTGAAAATTCCTCTGCAAACAAAAAGTTTTTTTTTATTTTGCTTGCATTTGATTGGGTATTCTTTGCAAATTGAAAATTTTGCACATTCTCTATAATCTGGGGCAAATTTCCTTGCAAAGCAAAAAAAAAATATAAAAAAGCAAAATGCATACTATTGTTTCTGGGCCCAACACATAAGGAGTAGGGATATTTAATTTTAAATTTAATTTTTTTTTGGGTGGGAGTTATGGTAATTGGCAAGATATACAGCTAATGTTTTTTTTTATATTTTAGAATAATTTTCTTTTGATAATCTTTTTACCATCCAAATGAAAGTCCATATTATCCCGAACAAAACAAGTTATAATTAAACATAAAACACTAAATAGTTGCAATGCACAGTTTTATTAACACATGCAAAATGAAACTAAACTAAGTTGCAAAATTGGGGTCAGGTGCTAAGGTTTCCCTTACCTTATGTCATGAAGGGTTAAATCTGTTATATTTTTATTTTATCTAATTTCATATCATCTTTCCACTTCTACCACTACCTTTAACTAGTTCCCACCTGGCCTATACATGAATGATGGGACATTCGTTGTTCAGGGTGGACGTCTATGACATACGTGCTGCTGCGTGCTCTGTCACCCGCTGTATCCGGTGGATGACGGATCAGTATACCGGCCACTGCCAGTAATATGTGATTGCTATGCACAATCACAGCAGGTCACATTACAACTGTACTCAATGAATGGCTTTGATTCATGCCATTCATTTTGTACAATTGTGCCGATCTCTGTGATTGATCACAGTGATCACATGATACAGACGTTGCCTATCACAGCCCATCTTTACCATGTGATTACCTGTGGCCAATCACAGTTATCCACAGTAGTAAACACTGAATGAATCAATTTTATTTAGTGAAAATGGTTGCTTATAACTGGTATAAGCAATTATAAGGTGTAAAAGAAAGAAAAAAACTGATCATTATTGTAACACTGTATTGCTTTGGCACAGTAAAAAAAAAATATGAAAAACATGTAATAAAAAGGAAAAAAAATGTATGCAATTTGAAAAAAATATGAATATGTTTTTTTTTTATACACTGTCACCAGTCAGTGTCACTGATCACCACCCCACCAGTTATATGATGACGCTGTACTGCACTAGTGACAGATTGTAAAAAAAAAGTGAAATAAATACATATTTCGAGTTTTTTTATTTTCCCAAAAATTGTGACAAACAATTACAACTTCAAAAAACTTGCCATGCCTCTTACTAAATACCTTTGACTATCAACTTTCCAAAAATTAGTAATTTGAGGGGTATTTGTACTGTACTGGCATTTTTGGGCCACAAGGACTGTGAAAGGCCATTAGTACATCAGGATCAATCAATTTCCAGATATACTGGTGTGTCTCATAAAATTAGAATATCATCAAAAAGTTCATTTATTTCAGTAATTAAATTCAAAAAGTGAAACACATATTTTATATAGATGTGTTACACAGAGTAAAATATTTTAAGCATTTATTTCTTTTAATTTTGATCCACAACTTGCTACATCACTATATCTGTAAATAGACCTTGTTAACTACTTCCCGCAAACCAACATACCTGAACAAAGCCGGATTAGGCTTCGATTGGGTCTCTAATAGTGTTGAGCGAACACGGACTGTATTATTCGTGTTCGTACCGAATAATTGGATTTTTTGTACCCGAACACGGACACGGACACTTTACTGTATGTTCGGGTAAAAATCCGTGTTCGGTCGTTTTATTTCCGGGTTTTGCATGCTTTGGCGCTCTTTTCATGGCAGGCTTTCAACAGCCAATCAACAATCGTTTAACTGGTGTGCCTTAAGCCATCCCAGCCATGCCTGCAAATGTCTCAGTAGCTGTGATTGGCCGTCTGAAGCATGTGACCAAGTCTTTATAAGTTCCAGGCAGCCGCAGCGTCTTCATTCTGCTGCTTAGATCAGGGACAGAGCACACATCAACGTGCTGGCTGCTGATTAGGGAAAGACAGGCAGGAAAAAAACGACTTGTATCCGGATAGAAGTGAGGGACAGGTCGGAGTGTTTAGGCAGGGCGAGTTGTAGGCATTTTAGGGATAGAGTCTGCTGAATTATAGGGTCAGTGTCTTCTACAAAGTACAATCGATATTGCTGTGTGGGGGGTGGGGTGACTCTGCACTCAATCCTGATCTACGATCTCTTCTCAATCCTGTTAGGGAGAGGCTGCTGCTGCTGAATTTTAGGGAAACTTTGTTCTACAAACTACAATCGATATTGCTGTGTGGTGTGGGATAGGAGATAGGCAGGTGTCAGTGATCCACATCCATTTTTCTGTGTGTGAGCTGCAGTGAACACAATCTTTTTGGGCTGCAGTGAACACAATCTTTTTGGGGTGCAGTGAACAACGTCCTTTTTGGGGTGCAGTGAACAAAATCTTTTTGGGGTGCAGTGAACAAAATCCTTTTTGGGGTGCAGTGAACAACATCCTTTTTGGGGTGCAGTGAACACAATCTTTTTGGGGTGCAGTGAACAAAATCCTTTGTGGGGTGCAGTGAACACAATCTTTGTGGGGTGCAGTGAACACAATCTTTTTGGGGTGCAGTGAACAACATCCTTTTTGGGGTGCAGTGAACACAATCTTTTTGGGGTGCAGTGAACAAAATCCTTTGTGGGGTGCAGTGAACACAATCTTTGTGGGGTGCAGTGAACACAATCTTTTTGGGGTGCAGTGAACAAAATCCTTTTTGGGGTGCAGTGAACAACATCCTTTTTGGGGTGCAGTGAACAAAATCCTTTTAGGGTGCAGTGAACACAATCTTTGTGGGATACAGTGAACAGAATCTTTGTGGGGTGCAGTGAACACAATCTTTGGGGGGTACAGTGAACACAATCTTTTTGGGGTGCAGTGAACAAAATCCTTTGTGGGGTGAAGTGAACACAATCTTTGTGGGGTGCAGTGAACACAATCTTTTTGGGGTGCAGTGAACAAAATCCTTTGTGGGGTGCAGTGAACACAATCTTTGTGGGGTGCAGTGAACACAATCTTTTTGGGGTGCAGTGAACAAAATCCTTTTTGGGGTGCAGTGAACACAATCTTTTTGGGGTGGAGTGAACAAAATCCTTTTTGGGGTGCAGTGAACAACATCCTTTTTGGGGTGCAGTGAACAAAATCCTTTTTGGGGTGCAGTGAACACAATCTTTTTGGGGTGCAGTGAACAAAATCCTTTGTGGGGTGCAGTGAACACAATCTTTGTGGGGTGCAGTGAACACAATCTTTTTGGGGTGCAGTGAACAAAATCCTTTTTGGGGTGCAGTGAACAACATCCTTTTGGGGTGCAGTGAACAAAATCCTTTTTGGGGTGCAGTGAACACAATCTTTTTGGGGTGCAGTGAACAAAATCATTTGTGGGGTGCAGTGAACACAATCTTTGTGGGGTACAGTGAACAGAATCTTTGTGGGGTGCAGTGAACACAATCTTTGGGGGGTACAGTGAACACAATCTTTTTGGGGTGCAGTGAACAAAATGCTTTGTGGGGTGCAGTGAACACAATCTTTGGGGGGTACAGTGAACACAATCTTTTTGGGGTGCAGTGAACTAAATCCTTTGTGGGGTGCAGTGAACACAATCTTTGTGGGGTGCAGTGAACACAATCTTTTTGGGGTGCAGTGAACAAAATCCTTTTTGGGGTGCAGTGAACACAATCTTTTTGGGGTGCAGTGAACAAAATCCTTTGTGGGGTGCAGTGAACACAATCTTTGTGGGGTACAGGGAACATAATCTTTCTGGGGTGCAATGAACACAATCTTTGGGGGGTACAGTGAACACAATCTTTTTGGGGTGCAGTGAACAAAATCCTTTTAGGGTGCAGTGAACACAATCTTTGTGGGGTGCAGTGAACAAAATCCTTTCTGAGGTGCAGTGAACACAATCTTTGTGGGGTGCAGTGAACACAATCTTTGTGGGGTACAGTGAACACAATCTCATACTTCTGAAGATTTGAGGGTGCTGCCTGTTCCATACTCCTCCTCCTACTGCTCAACCATCCTTTTAGGGGTACAAACAATAGTAATTGGGGCCTAGTGTGGTGGTGTACGTGTGAGATACATACACTTTCTTTTTGATCATATTTTCTATTCCGCTATTCAATTAAATTCTTTGGGGATCAATTAAATTGCGTGATAGTCTGTGTCGGTACGTGTGAGATCCACCTTTCCAAGTTTTTGGGGTTCATCTCATACTTCTGAAGATTTGAGGGTGCTGCCTGTTCCATACTCCTCCTCCTACTGCTCAACCATCCTTTTAGGGGTACAAACAATAGTAATTGGGGCCTAGTGTGGTGGTGTACGTGTGAGATACATACACTTTCTTTTTGATCATATTTTCTATTCCGCTATTCAATTAAAACCTTTGGGGATCAATTAAATTGCGTGATAGTCTGTGTCGGTACGTGTGAGATCCACCTTTCCAAGTTTTTGGGGTTCATCTCATACTTCTGAAGATTTGAGGGTGCTGCCTGTTCCATACTCCTGCTCCTACTGCTCAACCATCCTTTTAGGGGTACAAACAATAGTAATTGGGGCCTAGTGTGGTGGTGTACGTGTGAGATACATACACTTTCTTTTTGATCATATTTTCTATTCCGCTATTCAATTAAATCCTTTGGGGATCAATTAAATTGCGTGATAGTCTGTGTCGGTACGTGTGAGATCCACCTTTCCAAGTTTTTGGGGTTCATGTCATACTTCTGAAGATTTGAGGGTGCTGCCTGTTCCATACTCCTCCTCCTACTGCTCAACCATCCTTTTAGGGGTACAAACAATAGTAATTGGGGCCTAGTGTGGTGGTGTACGTGTGAGATACATACACTTTCTTTTTGATCATATTTTCTATTCCGCTATTCAATTAAAACCTTTGGGGATCAATTAAATTGCGTGATAGTCTGTGTCGGTACGTGTGAGATCCACCTTTCCAAGTTTTTGGGGTTCATCTCATACTTCTGAAGATTTGAGGGTGCTGCCTGTTCCATACTCCTCCTCCTACTGCTCAACCATCCTTTTAGGGGTACAAACAATAGTAATTGGGGCCTAGTGTGGTGGTGTACGTGTGAGATACATACACTTTCTTTTTGATCATATTTTCTATTCCGCTATTCAATTAAAACCTTTGGGGATCAATTAAATTGCGTGATAGAGCTGCTGCAGAAAGTACGGGCCATTTGTGCGCACTTTCGGCGTTCTCACCCTGCTGCTGCTCGCCTGGCAGCGCTGCAGCGTAACTTCGGCCTTCCCGCTCACCGCCTCATATGTGACATGCTCACAAGGTGGAACTCCACCTTGCACATGCTGGAAAGACTGTGCGAGCAGCAGCAGGCCATAGTGGAGTTTCAGCTGCAGCATGCACGCGTGAGTCGCTCTGCGGAACAGCACCACTTCACCACCAATAACTGGGCCTCCATGCGAGACCTGTGTGCCTTGTTGCGCTGTTTTGAGTACTCCACCAACATGGCCAGTGGCAATGACGCCGTTCTCAGCTTAACTATCCCACTTCTATGCCTCCTTGAAAAAACAATTCGGGCGATGATGGAAGAGGATGTGGCACAGGATGAGGAGGAGGAGGAGGATGAAGAGGTAACATTTCCAAGGCTTTCAGGGCAGTCATTCGCAAGGGGCTCCGAGGGTGGGTTCCTGCACACACAAACGCCAGGGACACAATTGTCCAGCAGGGGCACAGTTCTGGAGGATGAGGAGGAGGAGCTGGAGGAGGAGATGGAACCATGTTCACAGCAGGGTGGCACCCAGGCCAGCTCATGGCCATCACTGGTGCGTGGCTGGGGGGATACAGAGGACACGGACGATACACCTCCCACAGAGGACAGCCTTTCGTTGCCTCTGGGCAGCCTGGCACACATGAGCGATTACATGCTGCAGTGTCTCCACAACGACCGCCGAGTTGCCCACATTCTAACTTGTGCTGATTACTGGGTGGCCACGCTGCTGGATCCCCATTACAAGGACAACGTACCGTCCTTAATTCACTCACTGGAGCGCGATCGCAAGATGCGCGAGTACAAGCGCACGCTGGTAGACGCCATGCTGCTGGCATTCCCATCTGACAGCGGGGCCGCAGTGGAAGCACAAGGCAGAGGAGGAGGAGGAGGAGGTCACCAACGCAACCAGGGCACCGCCAGCACCTCAGAAGGCAGGGTTAGCATGGCCGAAATGTGGAAAAGCTTTGTCAGCACGCCACAACAAACAGCAGCACCAGCAGCTCAGATGGAACGTCTTAGCAGGAGGCAGCATTTTACCAACATGGTGGAGCAGTATGTGTGCACACGCCTACATGTAGTGAATGAGGGGTCTGCCCCCTTCAACTTCTGGGTCTCCAAATTGGGCACATGGCCTGAGCTTGCCCTTTACGCCTTGGAGGTGCTGGCGTGCCCTGCAGCCAGTGTATTATCTGAACGGGTATTTAGCACGGCTGGGGGCGTTATAACAGACAAGCGCAGCCGCCTGTCCAGAGACAATGTGGACAAGCTCACGTTCATTAAAATGAACCAGGCATGGATCCCACGGGACTTTTCCGTACCTTATGCAGAATAGCAATGGATACCGACCTTACCCACCCATTGTTCCATTTTTGCTCTTTCTCACTCTTTTGGGGTGTACCCTCATTTAAAATTTGTGAAAAAAAGCAGTGTTGGCTACCTCGTCCTCCTCCTCAGGGCCAGATTAACGTAGGGACTATTGGAGCTGCAGCTCCAGGCCCCTACCTTTTATATAGGCCCCGGGTTGGCCATATTCACTGTTACCGCTCTTCTGTCACTTGTAAACACAGAAGTCTGGCTTCTATGCTCGCTTCCCCAGGCAGCACCCTCAGAACCTCCCCACACAGCGCGAAGGCCGGACAAGGAGGGACAGTTGCCGATGCATGGATGTGTTTATGGGCTTCAGAGACAGCATCCCATGTTGAATTAGGCATGCATGGCTGCACCCTTCCTCCTCTGGGTGCATGGCAAGGCACGGCCCTTAAGGCCCTTCAAAATCCTCAGCACCAAGCCCATGATGCTGTTAATCCGGCCCTGGTCCTCCTCCACCGCCGCTTCCACCTACACCGCCCATAGGTGTGCGCAGCCTATTGCATTAAGGTGTGCACCCCAAAGTTGAAATACACATGCATGTGTTTGCCAGCAGGGAGAGTAATGTATCGGGGCCATGTACCTGTAGGCAAAGAGAAATAGAGCAGAGCAGGTCCGAGGGAGATCTTTCCCATCTGCTCACTGGCAATGCTATGTGCCCTAGGTGATTAGGGTGTGCCCAGGCAAACCCGGCACACCCTGTGCGCATGCCTATGTCACCGCCACATCCACCACCACCTCAACCTCCCTCCTACTCCATATGGGCCTCGTCCTTCAGAGATGAAGAAGAACATTGTTTTATTTTTCTGTTTTTTTTTGTTGTTTTAAGTTATTTCCCTATCCACATTTGTTTGCAGAGCACTTGCCATGCTCTTAATTATGTTTTGCTGCCATTTGCAGCACTCTAGCCCTTTCCTTTGGTGTTTTAGAGCCATTTTAGTGCCTTAAAGTTCGGGTCCCCATTGACTTCAATGGGGTTCGGTGTCCGGGAAAAGTTCGGTAAAAGTCCGGGACACGGACCCGGACTTTTTTTTAAAGTTCGGCCGAACCCGTCGAACACGGACATCTAGGTGTCCGCTCAACCCTAGTCTCTAATCTTGTAACCGGGAAGCGACGTCACAACGTCACTTCCGGTTTACTCGGCTGCCAATGACAAAGCTACCAAAAACTGTCAGTATTCAAAAATACAGATTTCGGCATTTTGAATACTTTGAAGTGCAGTGGAGGGATTTGGGGTCTTTTACACCCCAGATCCCTCCATAAAGAGTACCTGTCACTGCCTATTACTGTCACAAGGGATGTTTACATTCCTTGTGACAGCAATAAGAGATCAGATTTTTTTTTTAAAACAGTGTTAAAAAAAATTAATAAATAATAAAATAAATAGGAAAAATAATTTTTTAAAGTGCCCCGTCCCCTTGAGCTGGCGCACGAAAGAAAATGTATACGCAAGTCGCGCCCGCAAATGAAGATGGTGTTCAAATCACACATGTGAGGTATTGCCACGATCATCAGAGTGAGAGCAATAATTCTAGCAAAATACCTCCTTTGTAACTCTAAACTGGTAACCATTAAAATATTTTTAAAGCTTTGCCTATGAAGGTTTTTAGGTACTATAGTTTGTCGCCATTCAAATGTTTAGTTTTTTTTTAATTCAGTGAAGTGTTCTAAGTAACTTTCTAGCAAAAAATACTGATTTTAACTTGTAAATAACGTGTCATAAATAGGCTTGGTCCTTAAGTGGTAAAGTATGTTATATGCTATATGCGTGTTGTAAAAAGGGTTAAAATATAATCGCCATGCCACTGCTAAGATATCCAGATACAACTTTATTCCATTAAATGTAAGGGGGGAAATTTAAGGAATATCCAACACATTTTGGGGGTTTACATGCCCCCTTCATCAGGGCTTGACTGGCAACCAAGTGAACAAACCAGTAGTGAACCGGACTTACAATGGTATTCATTCCAGTGTGAGTTTAAAGCACAGGCCTAATCAGCAGCTTATTTGGCAGCCTTGGTTTGTTCACTTAGCTACCAGTCAATCCCCGATGAAGAGGGCACATAGACCCCTGAAATGCATTGGCTATTTCTTGAGTTGTACCCCTGACCTTTAATGGAATAAAGTTTATCTGGACCTCTTGGCAGTGGCATGGTGCTTAAATATCAACCCTTCTTACAATACACTACAAGCCAAGGAGACTGTGGAGTTCCTCTAGGGTGTAGAATCTACCTGCTCAGAAACCAGATCATTTACACCAACATTAATACTTTAATATAACAATAACAGTAAAATAAACCTACGGGTCCAATGCTATCTTTCCACTTTCCTCATATGCGTTATGTGTACAGACCATTATATTTTACTTTTAAATAATGCAGATCTATCACACAATAAGTTAAAGTAGTGCCAAATCAGAATACTACACAGCAAATAAAGAAAATAAAAAAATAATTCTCCAGCAGCCCGTGCAATTGTTTGATTCCTTATAGTTAAATCCCTGACTCAATATAAAGCTGCATAGTATTAGAAACTCTTGACATTACCCTCCACATGGATAGCATATAAAATAAAATAAAAAAATGTCTGCACCCTAGTTGGTTTTAGCAGTACATTGTTACACTGATCCAGCCACAGTCAAATTTAGCAGGGCCATACTATATTTATTTTGTAAATTACTGCATGTCTAAGACCCCCATAAGATAATGCAACACACCACATCTCCTTTATTTTCTCAAGCTTAGTTTGGCTTAGTAATTTCAGAATACACATTTTTAGAACTCTAATATGCATGTGGCGTCTCCTTTCAAATACATACTATTAATCGTTAGTTTTGATCTTAAGACCTTATTAAATTAGTGTATTAATGCAAAATCATGTTCCTTTTTTCTCATAAGATCCTCATAATTATGTAACAACTGGAGAACAGCACTGAAGTACATGGCACTTGACCACGTTTTCTACAAAGCATTTGCAGCTGCTTCATTATAAGTGTATTATTCACAAAGTATAATAGAAAACTTGACAAATAAACTCAACTCCAGACCCAATAAGCAATGATTTTGCAAGGTAGCAAATTAGAAAAAAGATTAACCATGATGGATGTGCTGAAAGCCTGAAGTAGACATTATTTGTAAATGTTTTATTTTTTATTTTTTACATTTATGGCATAAGAATTATCAAGGCATAGTATAAATAACTAATAATAAACAACTGGAACAAGGTATTCTGTTAATTCTGTTAATAGTTTATGTCTGCTAAAAAGCTTTAAGAATTGAGAGCTATATTTCAGGCAATATAAATGACACAAACTCCTTAATATACAGTATTCAAAATGTGCTACAAACTTTAATTACAAATATTTTAGCACATCATTTTTATGACAGATATTAAAAAACGCTTAAAACATGTTTTAAGACACAGAGCCCAGTTTTAACTGAACATTTATAATAATGGTGTTTATTAGATATTTGTGCTTGTGCTGTCTAACCTGCCCCTCTGGAAACTATAAAAAAACCCTGATCCTGACAATTTCTGCCCTCCCCATTGTAAATTGACCACAGCCCTGGCACTGTGGTAAGTTTACATGCCTCCGTCATCTGCTGTGTCTCCTCTCTGCTCTCCCCCCTCCTCTGCTGCCTGTCAGCTCGGAGTCTGTGTCTCTGTCTCCACCCCCCCCCCCCCCGGTAATAAAAAAAGAAAATATAACTGCCAGCCCCTCTCTTTTAAGCTCCCATCCTGCACTTTTATAAGTGTTTTTTTAGAAACAAATGCTCTAAGAAACAAATGCTCTAAATACCTTTTTGTGCTGTAGCTTCAGGGAGGTCACGTGACTCCCTGCTGATCTGCTATTACGATCCATGGCTAAAGTGGGAGGAGCTGAGAGGATAGCTTGGCAGTCATGTGACTCCCAGCTGACATCAGAGGGAGACCTCCACTCCTCCTGCTCTATCCCTGGATTGTAATAGCAGAGCGGCCGAGAGTTACGTGACTGCACTGAAGCTCCAGCACAAAAAGGTATTTAGAGCCTTTGCAGAAAAAACATTATTTAGGATTACAAACCCTTTAAGGTTCTGTAGGAACACAATGAACTTTGATTGTTTAGGCATTCATCCAAAAACTAGACTTTTTAGCCCATTTGGCAGAAGCCAAACATCATAAGAAGCGGCACTTCTGCTGGCTATAAATATATATATGTATATATATGAACTTTTGACACCCACTGCATCCAACCAATAATGTCACCTGGTCTCATTCATTTACTGGTTGGGAATCCCCTGTCATGTAAACAAAGGGGTGGCAGTCGTGAGAGTTTACTGAAAACGTTTAGACACATCTCTATATTTTTAAGATTATATCACCTGGGGGACTCTGCCCTATTGTGTACTTTTCAAGATAGGGCCTCGGGAGATGTCATTTGGCATGAGTCAGTGTCAGAATGGCAATGACAAAGGTTTGACATTGTGGGACATGTTAAAAACTGACTCACTCACATAGAGGGTTGGCTATGCTGAATGGCCTCTTATTAATAAAGGAGGTTTTCAGATTTTTTTAACTCCCCCACCCACAGACTCTTGTCATAATCAACATGGGGACAAGCACATTTTCTAGGAGCCCCCCCCCCCTCCATGTAGAGAGCATGTGATCACATTCTCATGCCTCCCCACCTTTCCTACCTAGCCAGGATAGGGGCCTGGTAAAAGTTTATTTATGAATATTTCATGTTTTTTCGTGGGATTCTCCCTTAACCTTCCTAGCGGTATTCCTGAGTGTGGCTCGGGGTTAAATTTCAGTGCCAAAAGCAATAACCCCGAGCCACACTCGGGGTACCGCTAGGAAGATCGCTGGATCCTGGTAGAGGGGTTACTTACCTTGTCACCGGGATCCAGCGATGTATCCCGGCGGTGTGCGGCGGCGGATCTTCCTCCAGATGCTCTGTGTGCCCTGGCTTCCGTCTCCTGTGACATGACGTTCGCAGGGGGGTGGAACCGGTGGCAAATTCAAAAGTAAAACACACCAAACACACTGATACATTGCAAAATGAAATAAATTCACATTAGTTTGCCCCCCAGTGCCCTTTCCCACAGTTTTACTGTACTTTGTATATATATATATATACATATATATATACACACGTATGTATGTATGTATATATATATATATATATATATATATATATGTATTTGTGTATATATGTATATATACACGCATACATACTTTAACTTATTTATAGTTATTTATTATATTATAATTTATGATTTTGTGTTTCAAACTTTATCATACCTGAGATGTTATAAAGAAGAACGCACAGTAAAAAAAAAAAAAACAATCATATGTAAATAGTTGGTTTGGGCTGCTCATTCTTAAGAATTACATGCAAAATAATGGTACCGCTTTCAGCACCTAAAATCGGAAAGAATCATACTGCCAGGGAGGTTAAATTGCATACCCCCTATTAACTCTGGTGGCATTGACCCACAATAGTATGTATTGTATATTTTAGTACATAACCCCTTACAAAGAGTGAGAGTAATTACTTCAGTTTTCAAGTACTATATTTATAATTCATTCTTGTTTTTTAAAATTCCCTTAATTGGTAAATCCATTTACATTCTTTTTGCAAGATGAGCTTGTTCCAATCCCTTCCTTTTCTGGTTTTATGAATTCCATCGAAGATAATGAATTGGAGCCCACCTGTCCCACCTTTATGTTTGGTTACTACTTTATGTGCCACTAGTGATATAAGGTTCCAAGAACCCACATCATAAAGATGATTTTACATTTTGTCTTTGATCATCTCTTAACTCTTCCCTTCATAGTACATATTGCACTCACACAATAGAAGATAAACCTTTCCTTGAGTTTCAGTTTTATAAAACGCTTACTATTAGGGTTGATCCAACAGTTTGGTCCAACCCTAAGTTTGGACTGAGCTTCGGCTGTTTGGATGTTTAGACAAATGCCCAAACTTTAGTCATTTCAGCCCTCTGTCCAGTGGGAGCAGTGTATCATATATAGAATCTGTATTTCTAAAGCTTCCTGCTGTTCCCAAGCCATGGTTACTTAAATCAGCGGGGTTCCTAGGATCCTCAAGCAAAGGGGTTACAGCACAGTCAAAATATGGTCACTGGCCATAATTACCTTGATAAAATATGGCCATGGCCCTTTTTGGTCAGTGATGTCAGCACTATCCTTATCCTTTTCCTTAAATGGCTGATGGCAGCTCAGGGAGCTGTCATTTAGCCAGTGTTACTGTCCAGATTGGTCTCATGCGGTGGGTTGTCAGGTTTTTTTTTCAGCGGGTGGCACTCTCCATGATTGACAATGGATTTACAATGAGAAACATTTATTGGGGATTTCTATTCTTTTTTTCAAATGACTTGTCAACTGTTTGGGTGTATTTATTTCATGGTTACAACTTTTTTGGGGAACAAGTAGGGGTACCATGTACCCCATACTCATTTACGTAGGGAAGGCAGTACCTGTATCTTATTATTAAATGGGGCTGTCAGATTCTGATAAGCCCCCTGCCCACAAACCCTTACAACCACTCAGCAAAGGTTGTGGGGAAGAGGCCCTTTCCCTCATTACATGGGAACAGAGTGCTTTCCAGGAGGTCCTTTCTGAAAGGCACTCTCACATGTTGAGGGCATATGGCCTGGTATTGTTCAGATGGGGTTCATTCTTGTTCCTCCCTTTCCTGGCCGGTCCGGCTGCATGCCCAGTATAGCCTGTAGCTGTGGGCAGAGTTGTGGATAGCTTTGTACGTTGTTGGGGGATCGTTGACAGAGAAGTGTGGCAGACATTGAGTGGATGGTGATAAGTCTGGTAGCAGCATTCATTCAAGATAACAAAAGACTGAACTAGTATATTATTGATCAGACAGAACAGAAAAAAAAGCCCAGGAGTGGTTAAGATCAATGAATTTCTGGATTTACCTCTGGATTTAACTTAAAAATCAAAGCATGTATTAAAGACAATAAAAAACAATATCCACTTACACTGTGATTGTCAGGAGTGAGCACAAGAAACACAGCACATGGCAGGAAATAATCCTTTCTCTACCTTGTGCATCACAAATACACTCACTAACAGGTGAGTGTATTTGTGATGCACAAGGTAGAGAAATAGATTTGGGTGTCATCAGCATAGCATGGCAGCCATGTGAGGTTATTAACTGACCAAGGGAAGAGGCATAGATAGAGATTACAAATGACCTGAGAACCAAGCCATGGGGGACCTCTGTGGAAAGAGGAAAATGAGGAAGTAGAGTTGTTGATGGTGCCTGAAAGAGTGCTCAGTTAGGTAGAAGGTGAAATAGGAAAGAGCAGAGTCAAGAAGTGGAGTTTTTTTGGAGGAGGTGTGGGTGGTCATCCATGGTAAAAGCAGAGGGATCCAAAAGAGAGAGTACTGAGTAATGGTCATTGGCATTTAGCAGTATGTAAAATGTTAATGAGCTTTAGAAGGACAGTTTCTATGGAGTTTTGTGGGTGAAAGCCAGATTATATGAAGTCAAGAAGGTTGTTATCAGTGATTTAGCAGCTTAGATGGTTGCTGACTAAATGTTGTAAGTGTTTGAAGGTAACTGGGAGCAATAAGATGGTTCTTAGATTGTTCAGAACATTTACATAGAAAGCTGGCACACAGGTAAATCAAATAATAATAATAATAACTAGTAAAAGAAATTAAAATACAATTGGCATGCAATTAAAATTAATATAAATAAACCATGGATGGTTCAAGGAGTCAATAGTAGACTGTAAAAAGTTAGTGATCCACACTAGGGCTAAGCCATCTCCTTCAGAGTGAAGACAGCTCACAGGTCCATATGAAATAAAGAGAGAAACAGGGGAGTGCCTCTAAGTGTAGTATTTAATAATCCAAAGTACATAGCACATTTAAAACTCACATTAAAGTAGGAGGAATAAGATGAAGCTCTTCACGGATGAGACTGCTACAGCGGCAGGGAGAAGACCGGCATTAGAATTCTGCGATGTATCTTCTATCTCCGTATAGCATGGTGTCTTCAGCAGGGAGATTCTTGATCCTTGTTGTCCTTCTAACATGTGTTTTCAATTACGTGACGCTTAACGTCATTTCCTGTTCCTGTGCATATAAACTTTGCTCATCTCACATTCCAGCCACACTTGATAAAGGAGCGCTAATGCTCTGTGAGAGCCTTGCGCATGCTTGGAAATGCATTGTGTTTCCTGGCTCCTTGGTTACGTCATACGCCAGCTGGCGCTGCACCTCCACCTACACTCCGCAGAGCTGAAAGCCAGAAGCAGCCTATCTCCCCACTGAAGACACCATGCTGTTCGGAGATAGAAGATACATCACAGAACTTTAATGCCAGTCTTCCTCCCACCGCTGTAGCAGTCTCATCCGCGAAGAGCTTCACCTTATTCCTCCTACTTTAATGTGAGTTTTAAATGTGATATGTACATTGGATTAATAAATATTACACTTAGAGGCACTCTCCTATTTCTCTCTTTGTTTTATATTGTTCAGACAGGTGGGATCCGATAAAGACCTTTTAGTATAGTGGTGACCAGTGCATGTTTTAAAGGGGAGGGGACAATGCCACTAGACAGGAAAAGATTGCAGATGTAAGTAAGATAATATTTATTAGAGCAAGAGGGGGAGCGGAGTAACTGTGAGAAAAAGAGGTCCAGGAGCTAGGTGGTGAGTTGGGAGCCAGAGAAAGTTTAGCATCATTCTCTTTAGAGACTCTATCAAAAAAGAAGAGTTTTGAATGTGATGGTGGAAATTGTATGTTAACTGGAGGAGGTAACTGAAGAATGGCAATCATATCATGAATTGCATCTACCCTGTTTTTGAAATTACTGAAATGACTGGCAATGTCTTGGGTAGTGAATGAGTTAGTTGGCGGCATCAGTGGAGGATGAAGTAGAGTTAAAGGTAGATGAGGACAAGGACAAGGACTGGATGACAGGTTGTTAATGAGAGTGAAAAAAAAGGTCTGTTTGGCAGCATAGAGGTAGGAATTAATTTTTTTTTTTTAACAATGTTTTTATTGTTTAAAAAAAAAAGATAACAAAAGTGAACATACATTTTACATTTTAAACAGATTGACAGTTGAAACTACCTTTACAAAACGTTTACCAGCAGTTCAAGAAGAATTCCAATGAGATTATAACATAATAGACAAATATCATACATACAAGCAAACCTGGCCATTGTATACAGAGAAAGTCATAAAATGTATCAGGTCATTTATTATCAAATTTATTTATTTTTTGTTTACAAACTATTTATTGGGGAATAAACACCCCATTTAAAATAAATGTGGTAGAAAAAATAAGTACATCTCATAGCAATTATAGACATTACCTGTATAAAATGCAGAACCAGTAAAATATACACATTTACAATGATAATAGTAACAAGTGACAAGCAGAAAAGTAAAAACGTTTCAGGAGAAGCTGCTGATAAAACAATACCATTCTGATAAATACCTAAAGAAAGGCATAAGAGGGGCATGGCTTGACGGCGCGGCGGATGGCGGCTTTCTGAACCCGCTCTGCTCTGCCATCCGGGACATCGACAGCACAGAGGGACCCCCACAGCTGTAAACATACCTGGTTCCTGTCCGGACATCCCCGGGAGTCCAGCGCACCATGACACGCCACAAGAAGGAGACCGGCCAGCTCAATAAACTGGCCGGTTTCTTCATACAACAGGCTCCTGGTCTCCGGCAAAATGGCGGCGGCGCAAACCTGCAGCATAGCCACAAGGATTCCGCCAGGCAGCATCCACCTTCATCTGCCCCATCCCTGCTCAAGATGGTGGCTAACCCAGACAGCGGTAACTCCTCAGGGTCCTCTTCCCTGCCATCACCTCCTCCTTCTCCAACTTCCTGGAGTCCGGCTAAGAACAAGCCAAAAAGGGATTCACCGCCAGGGCCTCACTGCCACACAGGTATGGACCTATCAGTGTCACCATCCACGGCCCCCTCACAGCGCAGCACAGACGCTTTTAATGCACAAAAAGATGAAATCCTGTGGCTCAAATCCAAGATGGCGGACCTGGAGGATTGCTCTAGGCGCAACAATATCAAGATCAGAGGCATTCCAGAATCTGTCCAACCCTGGCAACTCCACTCCTATGTCTCTAATCTTTAAACCTCCCTGTTGCCTTCCTTACCTAGCTCTGACCTCCTAATTGACAGGGTGCATAGACTGTCCAAACCGGCATTCCTTGCTGGAGATCTCCCTAGAGATGTGTTGTTGAGAGCCCCCTTCCTTTCATGCCAAGGAGCAAATTATGCAAACCTTCCGTGTGTCTGCCAATGTTTCTGAAGAATACAGACACTTGCAATTACTACCTGACCTATCCAGGCACACGTTACAAAGCAGAAGAAACCTGGCCACCATAACTAAATCCCTACGAAACAACAATGTTCTGCACAAATGGAGGTATCCGACCACCCTCTCCGTCACCTGGAATGGTTCCACTGTCATGATAAAATCCCTGGAGGAAGAGCTATCTGCTCTGCGCAAATGGAACATTCTCCCCCATGGGGCAACCGGATATGCCGACGACCCTCACCCCCCTAAACCAAGATTCTGACTGGCAGGTGGTCCCCCAAAATGGGCGGCCAAGAAGAAAGGAGAAGCTGCCTGGCAATAGGCTATGAGCTACCCTATATGGCCCCTCACATCTTGTTTAACAGACTTTTCTGTTCACAGACTGCAGAGACAGTCCTTTTCTTATGCCTGTTTTACCCCTCCTTACCCCTTGACTATACCTGTCTTGTCAGCACTTCCCACCCCCCTAGGAATGCACCTTTTTTGCTACGCTTCGGCACTTCCATTTTCCACAACACTTAGACTGTGCAAGACAATTCGTCAAGGCTTACTGAACCACCTCTACGTCACCCTAACAGACATCTACTTATGCTTCCATGACCATAACATGTTTATCCATAAATGCAAATGGACTGAACCACCCGGCGAAGAGACATTTCCTATGGAAAAAGGCTTCCTCTAGCAAGGTGGACATTGTTGCAGTAGAGGAGACGCACTTCTTTATGGAAATCATCCCCCTTGTCGCCATAGAGACTTCCCTCATGTATTCTTTGCCAACGAAACAGAAAGGGGTTATGATTGCAATAAAGAACTCACTCACCTTTCAACTCAAGGACTCTATCTTGGATCCCAACGGTAGATTTATTATCCTTACCTGTGATATCAACCGCCTGAAATTGACCATAGTGACTCTCTACGCTCCGAACTCCCACCAGCTCAGGTTGCTCAAGGAAGTCAACCGAGTTAAGTATGGGAACCTACTCATTTGTGGGGACTTTAAACCTGGTAGTCGATCCCCGGGTGGATTCCTCGTGCCCACCCGGAGGCCGACCGCTGTCGATGGGGGGCCTGCTTCATCCAGAATATTTGTATGATGTGTGGTGATGTGTAATGTTCTGGTACCTCTGGTACTCTTATTTCCACATTTCTCTCTTAATATTGCGTCCCATCTTGCTATCCAAATGGAACGCATACACCTTTAAGGGCAATGACGTCATCGCCGGGCGCCGCTATGAGCGGCTATTTCAATCGCCGGCTTTCTCTCACTCATTGCTCGTTCAAACCGCATGTTGCCTTGTCTTGTCCAATGCTGCCGGAGCTTCAAGCAATTACCCTTGCCTGAACAAGACTGGAACCTCGCTACCGATCCAGTATCTCGCTACCGGATTACTCCATTACTCTTGGACCTTGCTACTACTAACCCATCTAGTGATAA
The DNA here is from genome assembly GCF_965119305.1 of Pelophylax lessonae. Lineage (NCBI taxonomy): Eukaryota > Metazoa > Chordata > Amphibia > Anura > Ranidae > Pelophylax > Pelophylax lessonae. The sequence goes on along the minus strand of NC_138776.1, from coordinate 119,817,263 downwards.
GTACCCCGCAGGGGATTCCTTCCTCAACCTAACTTTCACTATCTACTACTGCATACTAAAGGGACTATTACTATCTAAGCTATTTCTATCATCTGCATAGATTGCTAGCTCTTGGGACTACCATCACCTATCATTGCACTAGGTTACTCTCTCTTGCATACTTCATCTGCTGTCCCCTACCACCTGTTACTATACATGATTGCTAAAACCTATCTGCATACTATCATCACCTACCACTCTCCTGAATACTACTACTAAGTGCTCACCATTCTATTGCCTGTCTCTCACCTCTATTCTATCATATACATTCTATCACTCCAGGAACATCATATTGAGTGTATGTATATTTGCATAACAGGCTGTACACAGTGATGAAGTCCTGAGAGTTGGATATGTTGTTCAACACATTCTCTACATGACTACTGAGTGTAATAATTCTGCAGCTGCAAATCTATTCACTAACAAAAAACGCATGCGCGTTACAGATTGAACGAGCCCGAAAAAATATGGATTCAGCAGAATTACCCACTCAAGTAATGCAATTAAAACAACAAGTAGATGCATTGATACTTGCTCTTACAGAGGTAAAAAACGAAAATCAGGCTTTAAGACAGCAGGTTGGCCGTCTTGCGCAGCTCTCTGCTGCTCAGCCCCGTGAGCCTAAGATAAACCCTCCTCTAGTGTTTACTGGTGATCGGAGTAAATTCCGTGAATTTAAAAACGCATGTCGATTGCTATTCTTGTTGAAACCTCATACCTACCCCACTGACCAAATCAAAGTCTGTACCACTATTTCCTCTCTGACGGGTGATCCCCGGGCCTGGGCAGACTCTCTCTTTGAGAAAGATGACCCACTTCTTAACTCCTATCCTTTATTCCTAGCGCAACTCGCTAGTTTATATGAAGACCCCAATAGGCAGAGTACTGCTGATACCCAATTGAGGGCTTTAAAACAAGGAAGGAGACCTGTTGAGGACTTCGTGGCAGATTTCAAAAGATGGTCCCTTGATTCAGGGTGGAATGACACATCCTTGCGAACGCAGTTCAGACTCGGCCTATCAGAAGCCGTTAAAGACGAGCTCGCCCGAGCGGATTTACCAGACACCTTGGATGGCCTGATACAGACCAGTATCAATATTGACAGACGACTGCGAGAAAGAAAGGCTGAGAAGATGGGATTGCCATTGTCCAGTCCTTCTCGGATGTCACCTGTTGACCCTACTCCTATGGAGGTAGGAATGATATGCCCACCTTTGACCTTTTCCGAACGTGCCAGGAGGAAAACCGAACATCTCTGCATGTACTGCGCATCCCCGGATCATTTGATAAACGGCTGTCCCCTTGTCCGCAAAAAAGAGGGTGAGTGTTCAAATGTCTTGCTAGGGGGACTAACAACTTCATTTTCTAATCCTTATCTTTTTATTCATTTGACATTACAGTGGGACCAAACTAGGATCACCACCAAGGCTATGGTCGACACAGGATCTTGTGGGAACTACATTGATACTTGTTTTGTTACCTTAAATAAAATACCTATTATTTCAAAACTTAAACCTGTCTCTGTTAGTTTCATTAACGGTATTCCGTTATCCTCTGGTCCCATCACTAATCAGACACAGGCACTCCTTGTCACTGCTGACGGGTCTCATGTGGAGACCACCACTTTTGATGTACTGACCTCACCACATTTTCCCATTATTTTGGGACTTCCCTGGTTACACATACATCAACCAATCATCGATTGGAAAACAAGAACTCTAACCTTCTCTTCTCACTACTGCGAAACCACGTGTAATCTCTCATCACATGGAAGGATCCTGTCTGTGGTGTCGGATGAGATTATACCAATATGTTATCAGGATTTGTCGGAAGTCTTCCTTGAGAAAAACGCTCAAGTGTTGCCTCCCCATAGGGACTATGATTGTTGTATCGATCTACTCCCTAATAGCAAATTGCCTTTTGGTCACATTTATCCTCTTTCACAGGATGAACTCTCTCATCTCAAGGAATACTTGGATGAAAATTTGGCGAAAGGATTCATCAGACCTTCTACTTCCTCCACTGCTGCAGGACTCTTCTTTGTCCGCAATAAAGATTCAAGTCTCAGGCCTATTATTGATTTCAGACAATTAAATACCATTACAATAAAGAATCGTTATCCTTTACCTCTTATTCCTGAACTTATAGAACAGGTGCGCGGAGCTTCCTACTTTTCGAAATTGGACCTAAAAGGGGCATACAACTTAATTTGAATCCATGACGGGGATGAATGGAAGACAGCATTCAGAACCAGATACGGACTGTTTGAGTACATCGTGATGCCATTTGGGTTGTGTAATGCTCCCGCAGCCTTCCAACGATTTATAAATGACATATTCAGAGACTTGCTTGATGTTTGTGTTGTAGTATATCTGGACGATATACTTATTTATTCTCATTCCTTATCTGAACACATAAAACATGTAAGACTCGTGTTGTCAAGACTACTTGCACATAATTTATATGTTAAATTAAAAAAATGTTTATTTCATAAAGAGGAAGTACTATTCCTAGGATACATTATATCCAAAAATGGAATCAAAATGGACATGAGCAAAATATCCTGTATTCTAGATTGGCCTGTGCCAACAACTCGCAAAGCATTACAAAGATTCCTCGGATTCTCTAACTACTATAGAAAGTTCATCAAGAACTTCTCTGCTATTGTGAGACCTCTCACACAACTCACAAGTACAAAAAAACAATTCAAATGGTCAGAAGAAGCAAATGGAGCTTTCTGCTTGTTGAAATCAAGCTTTACTTCTGCTCCCATACTACGCCATCCAGACCCATCCCTTCAATATATTTTGGAGGTAGATGCATCAAATATGGCAGTAGGAGCAGTTCTCTCACAATGACCAACAAACACTTCACCACTTCACCCAGTTGCTTTCTTCTCAAAGTCACTAAGCAGCCCCGTGGTGAATTACCCAGTGGGTGAAAAAGAGTTACTAGCCATAAAACTGGCATTAGAGAATTGGCGACACCTACTTGAGGGTACTCGATTGCCAATCCTTATATACACAGATCACAAAAACCTTCAATACCTTTAGACTAATAGAACTCTTTCCCACCGGCAGGTACGATGGTCATTATTCTTTTTGAGATTTAATTTTCTAGTGACCTATATACCTGCAGACAAAAATAAAAAAGCGGATGCGCTTTCACGATTAACCGAAGATAGCTACGCCGAGGTTCCCTCAGTTCCTATAATACCCTATGAACGTATTGTCGGTGTTGTCCATTCCCTGAAGGAAGAGATTTTGCACAGCATAGGACTGGATTCACCTCCACCACAACTAAATGCTGATGCAGAAGGCTTCCTCTATTACAACGATAAACTATACATACCCCCTACTATGCGAACCAAGATCTTGGAATTGTCGCATAATGTACCGATGGCAGGACATATGGGTATGACTAAAACATTCAATTTACTTACTAGGCAATTTTGGTGGCCTGACATGAAGACGACCGTACAAAAGCTCGTTTCATCTTGTGACATCTGTGCAAGGTCCAAAATTGACACTACAAAACCATCGGGTCTACTTTGTAGTTTACCAATACCCCAGGTTCCATGGGAAGTGGTGTCCTTAGACTTTATAGTAGAACTACCACCTTCCAAAGGATTCAACACCATTTTAGTGTCAGTGGACCATCTGACCAAGATGGCACATTTCATTCCTATCCGAAGACTACCTTCATCCAAGCAAACAGCGGAATTACTTGTGAAACATGTCTTTAAGTTACATGGTATTCCAAAAACACTTCTGTCTGACCGTGGTTCACAGTTTATCTCAAAGTTTTGGCAAGCTCTATGTCAGATTCTATGAATAGAGCAAAAACTTACTTCTCCTTACCACCCTCAGACCAACGGACAGACAGAAAGAGTCAACCAGTGCATTGAGCAATATCTACGTTGCTATACTTCATATCTACAGGACGATTGGGTGGACCTCCTCCCGCTGGCGGAATTTGCCTATAACAACGCGACCCACAGCACTACTAAACAAAGTCCATTCTACTTAAACTATGCGTTTCATCCCACACTTCTTCCACCACGTATCTTGCCATCAAGTAATCCAGTGGCCTCTGATTATCTTACCCAAATAAAGGATTCCCTGGGTTTACTCAACACCACCATCTCACATGCCCATAGCCAACAAAAGAGGTACTACGACCTTCGTAGAAAACCCTCTCCCCAATATGCCATTGGGGATCTTGTTTGGCTTTCTACAAAAAATTTGAGATTAAAGATCCCTAGTAAAAAACTTGGACCTTTATTCCTGGGACCTTTCCCAATAAAGAAGCTTATTGGAAAAGCTGCAGTACAACTCACATTACCAACAGACCTCAAGATACATCCCATCTTCCATGTGTCTCTACTAAAGCCCCATGTTCCTAACCAAGGAATAAGGCCTACCATCTCACCTCCACCTCCTGTACAAGTTGAAGGCGGAGAAGAATTTGAGATAAAGGAGATTCTGGATTCTCGTATCCATAGAAGAAGACTCCAATATCTAGTATGATGGAAGAACTATGGGCCCCAAGACGACACCTGGCTGGATACCTCCGATATACATGCCCCTAGACTGATTCACAATTTCCACTCGAAATACCTGGAAAAACCAGTTCTAGAGGCCTTCCGGAGCTGGCCTTAAGGGGGGGTACTGTAATGTTCTGGTACCTCTGGTACCCTTATTTCCACATTTCTCTCTTAATATTGCGTCCCATCTTGCTATCCAAATGGAACGCATACACCTTTAAGGGCAATGACATCATCGCCGGGCGCCGCTATGAGCGGCTATTTCAATCCCCGGCTTTCTCTCACTCATTGCTCGTTCAAACCGCATGTTGTCTTGTCTTGTCCAATGCTGCCGGAGCTTCAAGCTATTCCCCTTGCCTGAACAAGACCGGAACCTCGCTACCGATCCAGTATCTCGCTACCAGATTACTCCATTACTCTTGGACCTTGCTACTACTAACCCATCTAGTGATAAGTACCCCGCAGGGGATTCCTTCCTCAACCTAACTTTCACTATCTACTACTGCATACTAAAGGGACTATTACTATCTAAGCTATTTCTATCATCTGCATAGATTGCTAGCTCTTGGGACTACCATCACCTATCATTGCACTAGGTTACTCTCTCTTGCATACTTCATCTTCTGTCCCCTACCACCTGTTACTATACATGATTGCTAAAACCTATCTGCATACTATCATCACCTACCACTCTCCTGAATACTACTACTAAGTGCTCACCATTCTATTGCCTGTCTCTCACCTCTATTCTATCATATACATTCTATCACTCCAGGAACATCATATTGAGTGTATGTATATTTGCATAACAGGCTGTACACAGTGATGAAGTCCTGAGAGTTGGATATGTTGTTCAACACATTCTTTACATGACTACTGAGTGTAATAATTCTGCAGCTGCAAATCCATTCACTAACAAAAAACGCATGAGCGCTACATGATGTTTGCATGCGTCCGAAAGGGACTATACGTTTTTCTCATCCAAACATAGATCTTAATCGCATATAGACCTTTTTGTTGTAGACTTATTTCTTCTGGGCTGGTCTAACTCCTCGGTGGTCAAGGACATCACATGGTCAGACCATGCGGTGGTTGAATTGACCATCGAGGAGGGAACCCCCTTTAAACCTGCTTATGTGTGGCGATGTGACAATAAGATCCTACAAGACCCTACCTCCTTCACCCGCATACATGACAGTCTTCGAGAGTTTTCCAACTTAACTCCTCCTTGGTGACTGACCCTTGGGTGCTGTGGGGGGCACACAAAGCCTTTATAAGAGACGTGTACATCCAGCAGCGCGCCCAGGCCAAGAGGCTGTGGCACTCGAAGCTGAATTAATTAATTTGCCAAATTCGCACCATAGAAACCAAAAACAAACAGCAACCCTCCGGCTCTGCCTCTTCCGAGATTTTAAAATTGCGGCAAGACCTTTGTCTCTTGCTGCTAGAACAATCTTACAGGCACCTAAGATATCTAAAACAACAACACTACACTCAAGCCAACAAGGCAGGTAAATACTTAGCTAATAGGGTCAAACATAGACAAGCCAAGACCAGGACCTAATTTCTGCATGGACAAACTCCGCAATGCAAAATTACACACCCCCAAGAGATAGCAGACGCCTTCGCTGATTTCTACAGCTCACTTTATAACTTAAAAGATAGTCCTGCCGAGCACCAACCAACTGTCCCAGATATTAACAAATTCCTGAGCTCCGTACATTTGCCCTCCCTTACGGATTCACAGTTACAATCCCTGAACGCTCCCTTCACACTGGAGGAAATAGCTGCTAGTGTCAAATTTCCTACCCAAGGGTAAGTCTCCGGGCCCTGATGGCCTCATAAATGAATATTACCAGCTATTTCTACCCTTGTTGAACCCCCACCTCATGGCGACTCTCAAAAAAGCAAAGCAAATGGCTTCCCTACCCCAAGAAATGCTAACTGCCTACATTGTCACACTTCCAAAACCGGGCAAAGACCCCACAACCCCTGCAAATTTTTGCCCAATCCCCCTACTAAACTCAGATGCTAAGATCTTCGCCAAATTGCTGGCCAAACGTATCCAAGCTGTCCTACCCAGCCTCATACAGAGAGATCAGATGGGGTTTATGCCAGGTAGACAGACTGCTGATGCCACTAGACGTATAATAGACATCTCTCACATAGCAACCCGCTCTAAAACGTCCTCGGTTCTTCTCACGATTGACGCTGAGAAGGCGCTTGATAGGGTCCACTGGGGTTATCTACAAGCTACCCTATCGAAATTTGGCTTCTCTGGTCCCATTCTATCGGCTATATTTGCTTTATATTCACATCCCACAGCCCAAGTATACACCTCAGGTACCCTTTCCAAATCTTTTCCTATATCCAATGGCACTAGACAAGGCTGCCCATTATTCCCAACCATCTTCAACCTGATCATTGAACCATTGGCCTAAACCATCAGAACCCACCCCTCTATCTCAGGTTTTCCGATCCTACATTCCCAGCACAAAATTAATTTATTTTCCGACGATATTATCCTTATGATGACAAACCCTTCTCAATCCCTCCCAGCAGCGTTTCACACTCTACAGGACTTTAGTAAAGTCTCTTTTTTTTTTTCTTTATTTAAAGTATTTTTATTACATTTTTTCTTTAAGGATACAATACATTTCGTCTTTCAGATGTTTCTCAAAACAGGAAAATATCACATTCAATATAATATACACAGTAAACCTTAAAGGGATGAAAAAAGAGAGGAAGAGAAGAAAAAAAAGAAAGAAAAAAGGGAAAGAATTTATTTTCCCTTCCTCTTTCCTCTCAATTCCTAATCCAATACCGATCGTGAAAAGTGAGAATAAACACAGCAAATATAAAACAATCCGTGTAAAGTAAACTCACAAGCTCCAGACTTAATGTGTGTAAAAAAAAAGAAAAAAAAAAAAAGAGGGGATAATTCCCCAATAAACATTTATAGAGTTAATAAGGGCTGTGTATATTTTTTAACAGTGCATTTTGTGCGTGACAAATATATTGTGATGTCATTTAACAATCATCAAAACAAAAACGGGAGAAAAGAAAAAAAAGTGTAAATATTTTAATATGTGTCATATGTGACTTATATTATGAAATCATTTGGTGTGTAACTTTGCATCCTTGTATATGTGAAGGAAAAAAAAAAAAAGCAAAGAAATTTTTTTTCCTGTTCTTTAAAAAGACATCTGAACCAGTTAGAGCTATTGTTGTCAGGACAATCACAATATTCCATTTAACTTTATAAAGGAATAAAAAAAAGATATAACAGATTTTATGTATCCTCCTTCTACCTCTCCGTACGTATCCCATTAGTCTCCCCCGAGGGGGCTCCACCCACAGACCGATACGAAAAAAGAAGAAAAACACGGGAGAAACACGGGAGAAAGATAAAAAAAAAAAAGGGGGAGAAAGAGAGAAAGGTAGGGAAAGACCCCCATCGACTCCGGCCGAGTCAGGGGCATCTAGAGGCTCACTAATTGTACACATAAGGGGGGTATCCCTAGAATTGTAAAGTCTCTTATTATAGGCTCAATCCTGGACCTCGGAGTACATCCAACCACCAAACGCGACCTCCAACTCTTGGTACCCATTCCTTGGGCATCAGGAAGCATACACTATCTGGGTATAGATATCACAGCTAAGTCGTCAGCCCTACTCCATACCAACCTAAATAGAATACTTTCCAAACTCACTCCGGAACTCAAACGCCTGGGCACGTTTGAACTCACATGGAGTGGTAGATTGGCCGCCTACAAAACTTTCATACTCCCCCAAATCCTGTACCTCTTCCGCAAACTTTCGATTCCTTTCCTGACTACCAGTCTCTCGTTATTAACTAGATCCATGCACAAATTCCTTTGGGAGGGTAAGAGGGCAAGATGTGCAACCTAGATCCTGACCAAACGCAGGCAATTGGGTGGTGCGGGTATGCCCGATCTCTCTACTTATTATTGGGCAACTATCCAGTCACAAACTAGCGGATGGCTCCGTCCTCAAAATCCTCCACTATGGGTTGAGTTAGAAATGGGCGTAGCACCTATCTCGGACTTGCGTTTGCTCCTACTCAGCGACCGATGGCTCCAGTGGGACCTAAAACCTCTTACCCTCCCAAGGCATCCCTCCGAGCATGGCGTAGACCAAGCCCACTCCATAATCTCGACAATGTCCTCCCAAGTGCCCCTCTTCCTTTGTCGTTGCTCACCAAATTTATTCCATCAAACCCCTCTTCACCAGGGGTCTGACCGATGTCTCTCAATTTTTCTGGGAAGGGTCATTACTTCCGAACCGGACTCTTATCAGCACTTATGATATCCTTATGACTATGCACTACACTGTCTTCCGTATATCACATTTCCTATCCACCCGCCCTCTCAAAGACATACTGGTAGATGGGAGGGTCTGGGCACAGTATATAAATCCCCATCCCAAACCTAAAGGAGTATCCTTCTACTATGACATACTGCTAGATAACACTGTTTTCCGTAAAAAAACACCAATGTTTAGATGGGAAGCAGAACTGGGATCTACCTACTCTATCAAGCAATGGAGAGGTAGCACTCCAAACCATACACCAACACTCTCATTGTGCCAACCACTGGGAAATGGCAATGAAGCTCACCAACAGGTGTTATTACACCCCTTACAGACTGGCTGGCTTCTCCCCAGCATACTCTCCTTTGTGCTGGTGAGAATGCGGTCACACTGGAACTTTATTACATTTACTCTGGGGCTGCCCAACCATTGCTAGTCTTTGGCGCAGTGTATTTCGTTATATAGCATCACACACAGGCTGCCTAAATCCCCTTACACCAGCACTGGCTAATTTGCATTTAGGTATTGAGGCTTATCCACATCAATATCGCCCATGGAGTACACATGTCCTTCTGGCCACTCGCCTGATGATACTGCGGCAGTGGAAATCCACAACCCTTTCTGCTCCTGTCAGACATCCTAATACTATTGAAAGCGAACCACCAACTTGAAAAATCACTCGCTGTTAACTCTCTCTCCTTTAAGAGGTTTCATGACCAATGGAACTTCTGGGCTAAGGAATAGCACAAGTTAATTGATACCGTATACCTACTCGTATTCCACAACGGAAGGGCTCCACCTTGTGGGTTGGAGACCCAATAGGGCAACCCAGCTGGTGGACTACCTTCCACCCCTCCTCTCTTCTTTTCCCCAAGCCGTCATTATCTCCACCCCAGTCCAATGTTCCTGGATCCCTGGGTTGGGGCATCCACTAAAAATCGTTTGTGGTACTTATTGTTGTTGTTGCTGATATTAGCATCATCATTACTGTTGTTACTGTTGTTTAGTGATTGCTATTGTCATAATTATTGCTTTTATTACCCTTATTGGCGTTACTAAGGTGCAGACAAGACGCCTCCTTTTACTTTTTTCCCTACCCTCATTTCTCTCCCCTTTCCCCCCCTCCCCGCCCCTCCCCCCCTCCTCTCCCTCCCTCTCTCACCACTCCCTTACGGTTCAGTCAATGATTTCTTTCAACATTATGCTGTGACATATTAATGTATTGACTTCTACTGATACTGTTACTGTTTTCTTGTTAAGTAAAATCAATAAAAATTATAAAAAAATAAAAATAAAGGCATAAGAAAAACAGTAAACAGACAAGTACTCCATACTAAATCTCAGAGATGAGTTATTCAAAGATGTTACAATTATCAAACCAAAGGTTCCACTTTTTTTCATAGTTAGGCATTGTATGGTATAAAGCGTGAAAGGGTTTTTCAACTCTACTGATAGATTCCACTCCACTTAATTTGGGACAGGGGAACTGAGGAAGTTTTCCAGTGCAAGACAATTACCCTTTGGATAGGCACACAAATGGTGTGAATTAGTCTCATCAATAAAGTGGAGACCTCCATAATGGGAGCAAATAAAAGGCAATGCATGGAAGTGAAAGACATTTGGCCACCTGCTATTACAGATGCAAAATAGTTTAGTTTACTCCATATAGGGGCCATGTGAGTACATTCCCAAAACAAGTTGAGAAATATACATGGTGGTGGGCAGCCTCTAAAACACAGGGGAGATACTGTAGGAAATAGAGAATGCAATTTAACTGGAGTCAAATACCATCTACTAAATAGCTCGATGGGTGTTTCCTGGATGGTAAGTGACCTGGTGCATTTCTTTAGGTTGTCCACACATTCATTTGATTCCACAGCGGTAGAGTCTAAAGAGCACTCAGATTCACATTTAGATATATAAAGATATTTATTTTGAGAATTGTGAATACATCCCAGAAATTAGACCTTTGCCTCTAGGAGATTTAAGACAAATTTGTTCATACAAGAAATGATGTGGAATGTTGTCTACCTTGTAGTGGGAAGAGAAAGAAATGTTTAATTTGAAGATAATGAAATATTTCTTAAGATTCTTTAAGTTCCCTGAGGAGACTGGAAAGGGATAAATGTGGAATTCTCCAACAATTTATGAAGAAAAAAAGCTCTGAGTTAATCCACCAAGTGAAACCAAATATATTAGAGAAGCCCAAAAGGAAATGCAGGAACCCCCAAAAAGAAGCTTTTGGTGGAGCTTTAATACATATTGCATAAATATATAACCACACACTATGAATTATGAGGTTAAAGGTGCTCTCAGTGCAAAGAAAAATGCAGTAGAAAAAAGTATATATTCAAAAATTCATGAGTCCGTATGAAAAGTTAAAGTGATAAATGCAAAATCAGTGCAAAAAACGCAGTCTCTGAAGGTGAACTGGAAGCTTGAATCCACTCATGCTCCCCCCTTTTTGGGTCCATACTCATCAGAGAGAAAAACCCCTGCAAGGGTCCCAGGCACCAACAGGTAAACCAGAATGCCAATATGTCTAAATCTCCGCCTCAATATACCAGATTACTTGGGGCTCCCATTACGGGGTTCTATTTTCTAATGGATATCCAGCTGTCACATGACCCAGCTCTCTCCCAGTCTGTCTGCAGGGAAACATAAGTAGGAGGAGCTTCTAGTCCTCTGCTGCCAGTCACATGTTCAGCCTGTAGCCTGTGGGGGAGGGGGTTCCTGACACTTTGGCATTTTTTGCACTGATTTTGCCCTTATCACTTTACCTTTTCAAATGGACTTACGAATTTTTGAATATATACTTTTTTTGTACTGCATTTTTCTTTGCACCTTTTACCTCATAATTCATAGTGTGCGGTTATATATTTATGCAATAATTTGCTTAATGAAATTTGTACTTTTGTCACTCATTTTGCACTGTGGGCACCTTACTATTGAATTCATATGATATAGTGTTTGGGATTTGGTTACATATGATTATTTTTGTATTGCATACATATTATTTATGTCGTTATGTACACTAGGTTTTAGGGTAAAAGTAGCTTTATTACTTTTTACCTAGATATTTGGCAGCACCACCTATACCTCTCCCTTAAATATATCCATTCTATGTCATATCCCATATTTTTAGATATGTGAGGTCGGCTGCAGCCTTGTCATACACATCCTAGTGCAGAATATATTTACTTTAATCAAAAGATGTATGAGTAAGGGCTCTTTCAGACGGCCGCTCCGCTGCTTTTGTCCGCTGCGGGACTTTTTTTTTTTCACGGAGCGGATGACAGTTGTGTCATCCGCTCCGTAAGTCCGCATATCATCCCATCCGTTTGCGGATGATATGCGGACATAATGTAAGTCTATGGGGATTGCGGATGTCAGCGGATGACACCGCTGACATCCGTTTTTCCTTCCTTTCCGTTTTTTGAACGGAGGAAAAATAGGGTTCTGTTTCGTTCCAAAAAACGGAACAAAACTGAAAGGAGGAAAATCGGATGTCAGCGGATGGTATTCCGCTGACATCCGCAATGCCATTGACTTACATTATGTCCGCAAATCATCCGCAAAAAAATAGGATGATTTGCGGACACACGGAGCGGCCGTGTAAAAGAGCCCAAAGGGAGAATTATATTTTTTTCAAAGACAGCAAAAGGAGGCAGGGGACAGGGCCAGTTCCTGCCCAGTGATTTTATTTTAAGTTTATAAAATCTGACCAACATGATACAATTAGAGACACTCTCACAAGATGTGGAGCAATAATCCCTCAGCCATGTTGCACCTTCAGCAGCAATCAACAGTTACAAACCAGCAATGAAGTCTGACTGAAGTGATAAACTATTGTGTTAGTGATTTTTATGAAGTTTCTTGGATTCTTGTGCTGTTGGATTTTCATTTATGGGGCAGAATGCAAAAAAATTTAAGTTCCAATGTTTGGATTGAATATGTTCACAACTTTGCATCTTGTGTATCACAAACTTTAACCAATACTGCATAGAAAACAATGTATTATAATGGATGCCTCTGTACAAGTGGTTAGCGAATATAGCTTAGTGTAGCTTCACCTACTGTTCAGCAGTCCTCATTCCAAAAGGCCAAGCAGGCCTATCCTATTGGGATATGGCTGTCCCATAGCAAACTGCTATGTTCACTGGCCAGAAAGTATAGAAGGCTGAACAAAGGGTGAACAAAAGAGTACCTGTGGTTTCAGTTGTGCAGTTGTCCCCAGAGGATGGATGGGACTGGTGTCTAGGGACACAGGCATACTGAGATTGCGCAGCTGTGTGAACACGCGGCTGCGCAATCTCCCTCCTTCTGAAGGACGTTCCTGAACATCCACTCAGAAGGTGAAAGCTCCACCCAGCCGTTTATATACATTGGCCTGGTGGGAGGAGGTTAAGGACCCTGCGGCTGGCTTCCCAGCCCTGTTCCTTAACAACCACCTTACACTGCACCCTGATTGGGCAAACCTTTGTCCTCATCAACAAAATATTTTGCCAGAGGGTCTCAACAAGGTACCCCCAAGTTTTGATTGCATGTGGCCTGGTATGAGTCATGCTTATCTTCTGGCAAGCCAGGCTGCACACTCAGATTACAGAGTTTGGTATGGATTGTTATTCGGCGGGCAGCAGGCATCATGACTGGTGGTGGATTTAAATTTTTTTGAACTTTTTTTTTTTTATAGGACTAATCAAGTATGTAGGCGTTTTTATTTCTAGATTACATTTTGTGATTTTTTTTTTTTTGTAGATATTCTCTTTAAAGATTTAAAGTTTCCAGTAGGTATCTTGAGTGGACTTTACACATTCATTCTTGCTCTTGGAGGCGCTACAGTAAAAGTGAGATTTAAAAAGAAAATGCATGATACAGTTTAAATTGCTGGCAAATGACATTGCTAGCTTCCTAAAATAAAAAATTAAAACACAGTACACAGGTCCCTCCGGAAGTATGTCAACATAAATAAACCTTTGGAGGGTTTTTTGTCATGTTTCTTTTTTTTTTAAAGAAGCTAGCAATGAAATGTAATTTGTGACAGTTTTAACACATTTTTTTTCTTTGTAAATGAACATCCCTTTCTGTACATCATAGAGATGCACCCCTTCAAGGGAAGGATTAGGGCACCCCAGGTAGGTTTTTTTAACAGAATTGGGCATTTTGTAAGTTTCACTTTAATTTTTTTTTTCTTTTTTTAATCACTGCTCCTGGCCAAATAGAATGTTTTACATTTTTTTTGAATTTGTACCCCATGGCCAGTGCCCACTCCCCCTCTAACACCTTGCTATTGGCATTTTTACATTGGCAGATTTGCCTCTTACTGCTTTCAGAAACACCACTCAAACAGAACCTAGGGTTCATCCCTAATGCCAAGTATTTGTAAGAAGAATTTATAGTAAATTTTGCACACGTTAATGAGTTCAAACCACCTGCTGTGGCATCTTCATCTTTGTTTCTTTAGGAACACGAACACTATTTACCTTTACTAATAGGTAAATAGAAAAATTCAGTATGACTTAACAGAACAGAATGCAAAATTATCTACTATGTATAATGTTATTCAGTAGCTGCCTAAACACACTTAGGCCTAACACAATGAGCTGTTGAAACGATAAAATATGTTTTGTTCTTTCCTTTTTCCCAACAAGCCACAAGGATTGGATTGTTTGAACAAAGTCAGCTTGTGTATTACCATGAAACTCTTCATCTTTGTCAGGCAAGGGAATATTGTCTATGTTGGCAATCAAAAAATATTCATGAGCTTTGATATGCTTGGTCTCCATGCAAATGCCACAACAAAGTAAGCTGGGCATAGGACCTTTTGCTTTGGCATCCACATCAGTCTTCTTTAGATCAGGAGGAGTTCTATTTGATATGAATGAAATATGTTTGTTACTGATGCAGAGCAAGAGCAAGATAATTTCATCAGTACAAACTAAAATAAAGGCTGTCCTACCTTTATTTTAGGAGATATCACTTGAATGTGTTTCAATTATAGCCTTTCTGTCTCTACCCTCCATGTTTGCTTAAACAGAGCATGGATGTCTTTATAAGGGAAAAAAATACAATTAAGAAAATATAATATGTAAAAGTTTAACCCCTACCTGCCCATCCCTTGTGTACCTTTAAGTGGATCTTAACACCCAGGGGGGTGGGGATGGACTGCCTATTTATGTGACCACTGTGATTGGCTGTTACAATGGTCATATAATCAAGAGCCTATCCTGCCAGACCCTGGTCAATATTTGAGCAGTGGGCACACTCTCAGCACAGAAACTTCAGCCACCCATGGACGCATATGTACAGTGTTATGTGGTTGGCAAAAAGTGAAAAATGCTAATCTGTAAATAGTGTAAAACAAAAACTTGAAAAAATAGTAGTGTGGAGTGGGGAAATGGCTGGGATTTAACCAGAGTTTAGCTCTCAGCTCAGGTTTCTGCCCTTTATTTCTTGTTTAAAAGACCATTGGTCTCTGGCTCTTTTTATTATAATCTGTGTTACTGATCAGCAGTAAAGCATATCTGATACTTGTGGTTGCATTACCATGGGGGTCTATCCTTTCTTTCTACAGCATGCTTTCCTCTTGAGTTTGGGGGTGTAAGCATCACTGGAACTTACCTGCTGGTCTATATAGGACTTTTTAGCTGAGGTTGGACCAACACGTTTTGCCTGCTCATTAGTTCTATTTCCTAACCTCACTACAGTATATGTTCTTTCCAGCATTATTGTTTCTCTTTTCTTTCAGTTTGTATATGACTACTCTTGTTTGAATCCTTTTTGCCTCACCTTGTTTCTGATATTGTCTTTTGACTATGTACCATGTTTTGTCCCTATGCAGCTGTTATCTGCACAGTTTTATCTGAGGGCTGCAATCTGATATACCCAACAATAAAGTCTGTCACATTTTGCACGGTGCTATGTTATCTTGTGAGTGTGCTTTGACTCTGCACCACTTCTCTCTTAAAGCCTAGTACACACCATGAGTTTTTTTTTTTTTTTTTTTTCAGCGGGTTAAACAAAAAAATAAGTGACAATTCAGTCCGATGTTAGTACAGCAATCTCTCCTTCTGTTCTATTGTGTTCTGACATGGGGGTGCCCCCCCCCCTTCCCTGCCAGAACACTCTGGTCAGCACTCTCAGCCAATGATCGGGAGCTGGTCAGCTGCTGGTTTTCCACCATGCACATCCGACAGAAGCTGGCAGTTTGGCTGGCTTCTGTCAGACTGGCTGGCATACACACAGGCCGAATGCTGGCCAGCTTTTTTGAACTGGCCGATGTCGCCTGACATTCATGCCTGTGTGCACTAGACTTAAAGGTGATACCCTCTCCAACATAAAGGTCCACTATCCATTTTTTTTTTTTGACAACCCGGCCTCTCTTTAGAACAACAAGAGGGAAGGGAGAAACATAGTGCAATAGCCGTGGTGCATCACAGGCATATTTATAAGGTATGTCTGGCCTGATCGTAAGATGCATGGAGGTAGGTCCTAGTGCCCTGGCCAGGGGCATAGACTAGCAGAAACAAGTGTATGGAGTAGATTGGCCCTCACTTGGGGATCGCTATGCTATGAAGAAGTTGCCAGTCAATAACCCAATCCCCACAACCCCTGTCTGAACTCACCACTGGGAACATGTGCAGTAGGTACACATTTCAAGGAGTGCCTCTTCCAAGTGCATCAGTTTTTATAGGTTTGTTTTTTGCACTCTCTGAAATTCAGCAACTGAATTTTTAACCAATTAGAGACTTTCCTCTCTCTACTCTCAACTACAAGGTGGCATTGCATGTACCCATCACCTCTGCCAGTCCAGTATTCATCTGACTCTTCCATGTTTATGCCTTTTAGCAGTTTCCACCTCTGACCTGACCTTTCAGTTCTTCAGATGTCTTCTTGACTGTCATTAAATCATCCACATTTGGATTTTTGATATTCTACTGTACAATTGTTTTTTCAATTCATTTCTGGATACATGCATAAAAAGGAGGACCCTCTACTTGATGTGTAATATTACATTTTTTGTCTTTGCATATCACATGTTACCTATGCCAGTGCCCAGCTCCCAGGTCATTTTTTGTGACAACAGTCTTGCTTATCAGCCCTAAAAATTATTTTTCAGAATTTGCCTTCCAGACTTCTATTGGGTTTGGAGTTAGGATGGCAATTTTCAGACTTTATGATGGGTTTAAAGAATACCCCATAAACTGAACTCCAACACATTCAATCATTCAAACCCATGTAACATTTGCTGATTCAACACTTGTCCAAGATACACAACGTTTTCCCTTTCTGTAGGCTTAGTATTTTTGACTTCTTAATTTTTTGGCTTTATCGTTTTATATCTTTTGCATTTCTTTTCTTGCTATCAAATATGATGTTTTTTTTTACATGTGTTGTGCCATGGTGCAGTACATGTACTGTTTTTAGTCTTTTTATTTGCAATTTTAGACTGCTTCATTTTCAAGTTAGCCACAGGGCAAAATTATTAGAAAGCACACAGACCCTATGATCTCCCAGAGTATCTGACACAAATAAATGCCAGATGTAGATATGAAAGTCTATATATCATAGAGGACACCCAAAGTGTGTTTGCATTAAAAACTGAAGATGAAAAAGTTCTCCTCCGCTGACACCATAGCAAGCGTGTCATTTATACACATATATTCTCCACTATATATGGAGTTTCACATCTACGCACATCTGACAGGTGTTTGTGTCCATTACTATACAGGTATTCGCGGCCAATACTAGTAAAAAAATAAATAAATAAAATAAAAATGACATAATCTTTCCCCTAGTTTGTAGATGTGATAACTTTTTCGCAAACCAATCAGTATACACTTATTGGGATTTTTTTTTTTTAACAAAAATATGTAATAGAACACATATTGGTCTAAAATGATAAAAAAAATAGATTTTTATTTTTTTTTTATTAGGGATGTTATATAGCAGAAGTAAAAAATATTGTTTTTTTTTTTTTTCAGAATTGTCTCTCTTTTTTTGTTTATAGTGCCAAAATGAAAAATCGCAGAGGTGATCAAATACTTTCAAAAGAAAGCCCTATTTGTGGGAAAAAAGGACATCAATTTTATTTGGTTACAGCGTCGCACGATGGCCCAATTGTCAGTTAAAATAACATAGTGCCGTATCGCAAAAAATGGCCTGGTCATTAAGGGGGTGAAACCTTCCGGTCCAGAAGTGGTTAATAAAGATTTTATATAAAATATATTAAAAAAGACATGACATTTGTATTAAAAGTGAAAAGTAAAAACCAAATTGTCCAAAAAACATAAAATTTCCTTTTAACAATAATGTTAATAAATACCCAGGATCTTTGTATTACATCTTTATTCAGGCATTACATTAGATTTTTTTGGTCTATCATCACAATACAGTGACTGTAACTCTTTTTGTATTGATTTAGGGGATATTTAGTGTGCACATATCTGGTATGTCTAATAATTACCTAATTAAATTCATATAATCAGTAATCTTCTTAGATCTCTCTAATGTGTATCTGTTACAAATGGATTCAGTCTCTTAATGTTAAGCTAGATTTAATAGCAGTTGAATGAGCATGCAAATCTGTCTTTCACAGGAATCATATGCCAATCTGTAGATCATTTAATTCATGATGATTTGAATGAGAAAAACAATACCTAGAAAGCATATGCTGCTTAAAGTGCTCTTGCAATGCAAACATGTAGCAATCAATTAGTTAATGATGCAGTTATCACAAGCAGGGTGTCTAATTAGGTTCTAGGCAGATGCTGCTTACACGCAAGAATGATCTACTGTTAAGCATCTGTTGACCCTTAGATTTTAATCATTTCTTAGGATTTCTATTTAGCAGGTTGGGGGTTTGCCAAATTCTGAATATTTTTTTATGTACACTATTTTTATTAAGGTTTATCAAAAATAACAAAAAAGATAAGCAGTATCTGCCATACATTATGCTTTGGAAAGGAGAATCAAATGAGTAGATACGATTGATGTAACAACAGAATCAGAACTAAGTGTTAACTATAAAGTAAAGGGTATTGTCCAGCACCCCCAGGCACCCCATCTGGGGTCAAATTGTGTCATGGTGGAAGACAATACGCCCTGCTCTAACATCATTCATGAGAAAGATATAAATGCAAATAAAAAAAAGTGGATAGGGCTCAACTGCAGGATGCTCAAAAAAAAAAGAAAATGTAAACAATTTTGATTGTGGTGATATCCAGGGTGTGTTGAGAAAGTATTGTTGAAACCATTCAAGCCACGGAGACCAATTAACTTATGTCGAGGACAAGCGTCCTTCAGAGGAGGCAAACATATGTTCGTAGGAACCATGGGTGTGCACCAGAGAGATCACCTCGCTTCTGTTGGGGGTATCTGGGGATTTGCAGTTATGAACAATTGTTAATCTGGCCGTTAGGAGGATATGGGAGAAAATACATCTTATATGGGGGTGAAAATTATCAAGACCTATGCCTAGCAGCGCAAGTGCAGAAGAGGGTTTCGTACCTACTTTGGTCACTTCAGAAATTAGTTGAAGATGATCCTTCAGAAGGTGGATAACCTGGTGCATTCCTAAAAGATGTGATACAATGTTCCTGTAGCCCCACAGTTCCTCCAACATAGGGATGTGGTGGTTGTATCAAATTTGTGGATCAAAGACGGGGTGACATATCAGCAGAGTGTGAATTTATGAACCAGTTTGTGAAGGTTGCAGGAGTGGGATGCATTGAGGTTAACTTTTAGGGCAGCTAATAATTGGGAATCTCTAAAAGGTTGGCCTATGTCTTCTTCCCATTTTAGCATAGGGGTTAACTTTTTAAAGGAGGTTTTGTCCTGTATGAGGTTGTAAAATAGGGTGATTCCTTTGGAGTGGGTGTCATTTCCTGATAGGTATTTCCAGGGTCGTGCGTGTATGGATAACCGGAGGTGGGGGTTACGGATAAGGCAGTGGGTCACTTGTATATATTTGTAATAATCTGCTGATGGAAGTGCAAATACATTTTGTAAGGTTGTGAACGGTTTAAGGAGATTGTTGGGGTAGAGGTCAGAGACATATAGTAGGCCCTTTTCTGGCACTTTTTCAGAGATAAGTTAGGAATAATTAGGGAGAGTGTTTCAATTGGCACTGGGATTATATGTGGCTTGTCCCCTTTGAAAGCATATAAGAGAAGGTCAGTGAAAGCCTTTACTGTGGCCTTAATGGTTGGGGAGAGCTAGAAACCAATAGCTCAGAAGGTGGCCAGGGACTTGTAAGGATTCAATTTCATACCATGAGCAGGTGGTATTGGCTGTGAACCAGGTTTTTTTTTTTTTTTTTTTCAAAAAAATTTTTATTGAAAGAATTATAACAATATAAAGAATACATACAGTCTCTTATAAGTCAACGTATAGACAGTACATACAATGTACAGCAACATAGCTTATTTAAAAGTTATTACAAATAATCCAAGAGTAAACGAATATCAACGTAAGACACGTATTGAAAGGCTTGACCTTTTAACAAACAGGAGACTCAACAGGAGTGGCCGTCAATACTAAGTCAATAGAAAAGCTAGAGACAAAATGAGTGTCAACTTGAAGCTCAATTGTGTCAAATTGGAAGTGCTATTCTAACCATAGTACAATAAAGTAGAGAACTGTAGGCACATCTCGGTGTATGTGACTTTGAGGTAAAACACAGGGGGTATGTTGCAAGATATCAACTGGGTTGTTAGAGAGATGTTGATATGATAATAAATGGAAGGAAATGCCAAACATTTAAGACTATATGTAGGAGTAAGATGATTTGGTGGGAGGTGACCACTCCGGGGAGAAGAGGTCATCTACTCATCAAATTTGGGGAGTGTAGGAGGTGGGGGGGAGGAAGGGAGGGAGAGGAAGGGGAAAGGAGGGTAGGGAGTCATCGGCCTCCGCCTTGCCAGTCTGGGGGGTTAAAAACATTATGATGACCGAAAATGAGAGATGGCAGTATGTGGGGTTGGTGTTAGGCTTACCGCATTGTGCTCCGTAAACCTCTCTCACTTACAGCCCTTGTTTAGGGGTGAGAGGGGTCTACCGGTGTGCTGTCGGTCTTGGTGTGTGTGCGAGAAGCCAAGGGTTGTCATGATGTATGAGGCAAAGTATTAGAGAGAGAGAAAGTCATGTGGTGGAAACTGATGGATCAGTTGTAAAGGTGGGAGTGATGGTTAGCAATGTATGGTTTTGTGGGTCTCGAAATAATTTCCAGGGAGCCCAAGTGTGAGCATAGGAGATTGTTCTATCTCGAGCGATCGCAACTAGCTCTTCTAATCTAGCAATTTTGTCCATTTTGTGAAGCCATTCCCGTTTATGTGGAATTACATACGATTTCCAGTGGATTGGTATGCATGCTTTGGCTGCATTGAGTAGGTGTGGAGAGAGAGATTTGCAGTACCTGTAAGGTGGGACAATAGTATAGTTTAGGAGGTATTGAGCAGGAGAGAAAGGGATATCAATTTTTAGGTCTTTCGTGATGGTTTCATAGAACCAGAATGGTTGTATTTTTGGACAGGACCAGTAGATATGAATGAGTGTCCCTGTATCAGAGTGGCATCTCCAGCAAATGTCAGTGATATCTGGGTTGTATTTATGTAGGAGTGAAGGGGTCCTGTACCATCTAGTTAGCAACTTATAGCAATTTTCTTGTGTGGATACATTGAGGGAACTTTTATGGGCAATGTGGCATAGATTTTGCCATTCTTTTTCAGACAAGGAGAGGTTGAGGTCTGATTCCCATCTGGGCTTAGCTTTGTTGGTGTGTTCTTGGACTTCCGAAACCAGGAGATTGTATGTTACCGAAATAAGGTGGCGTTGTGGAGTGGTGCTTGTACAAAGCTTCTCAAATGGGGTGAGGTCTCTGGAAAGGGCCCCATTATGATTCAAGGATTTGAGAAAATGTCTAATTTGAAAGTAGGTCCAATTGGGTATGGGGGAAGGCGTGGTGGGTGATTTGATCTGAAGGCGTTCTAAGAGGGATCCTTTGTCGAAAAAGCGGAAAGCTTCGATGGAGTCGTTATTCCAATAATCTCGTAGGAATGAAGAGGACATACCCGGAGGAAAGTCTGGGTTGTGTTTGATTGGGGTCAGGGGGCCTGGGGTTGAGGAAATAGATGCTAGCTTGCAGGTATCCCTAAAGGAGGATAGGGTGGTATTCAAGAGGGGATGTTTCTTTACGGACATAGGTATGTGTTCAGAATTGAGCCACAATAAGGTCTTGAGGGGAATATTGCAGAAGGATTTCTCAAGTATCACCCAATCTTTGTTGGGTTCATGGAGAAACCAATCCAAAATTCTAGTTAGGTGACATGCCCAGTAATATTTTTGTAAGTCAGGTAGGCCGATGCCTCCATCTAGTTTGGGTTTTGAAAGTAGTGCGAAAGAGAGCCTGGGTTTTTTTTGACACCAGAGGAATTTGGAGCATAAAGATTTGAAGGAGGTAAAGAAGGATTTTGGGATTTTGATGGGGATAGCTTGAAGGAGGAATAATAGGCGTGGTAAAACGTTCATTTTAAGGATGGCGGCTCGCCCAAACCAAGAGAAATGTGGTCTGGACCATTTCTTAACGTCGTCTTTGATTGCTTGTAGAGCTGGGAGAAAGTTAGTGGGGAATAGTTCGTTCAGATTATTCGTGAGGTGAATGCCTAGGTATTTGATGGAAGATTGAGCCCATTGGAATGGAAAGTTCGATTTACATTGGTCTACTAATCTTTTGGATAGGGTAATGTTGAGGGCGTTTGACTTTGAGAAGTTTATTTTAAAATTGGACAGTTTCTGAAAATGTTTAAATTCTTGTAAAAGTGACGGGATGGAGAGGAGGGGGTCGCTAAGAAATAATAAAATGTCATCAGCAAACGCTGCTATCTTATACGTACGATGAGAGATGGTTATTCCAGAAATGTTCGGGTTTAGATCAAGTGTACGTAAAAAAGGTTCTAAGGTAAGGACAAATAGAATTGGTGATAGGGGGCAACCCTGCCTAGTCCCGTTTCCTATGGAGAAGGCGTCCGATAGGCTTCCATTGACTCTGACACATGCCATAGGTGTGGAGTACAGAGACAAAATTAGAGTGAGTAATCGGTCCGGAATGCCAATGTGTTGTAGGACCTGCCTCATGTAACTCCAATCGAGCCTATCGAACGCCTTCTCGGCGTCGAGGGATAGCATAAAGCCCTTTACTTTATGAGAGGTCATCCAGTGATGGATATTAATAGCTTGAACCGTGTTGTCACAAGCTTCGCGGCCGGGGGCGAATCCCACCTGATCTTTGTCAATTAGCATCGGGACCAGGGGTAGCAGTCTATTCGCGATAATTTTGGCGAAAAGTTTGATGTCTACGTTAAGTAGAGAGATGGGTCTGTAGTTAATTACTGAGGTTGGGTCCTTATTATCCTTTGGTATTACTGATATATGTGCGTCAAGCAATCTGTGATGGGGATAAGGGGGAGAAGCCAGCGAGTTAAAGGCTTTTAGTAACGGAGATGATAGAAGGTCTGTGAAGGTTTTGTAATATGGGGCTGTGAAGCCATCTGGGCCTGGGCTTTTTCCTGCTTTTAGCTGAGAAATAGCTAGTTTGAGCTCTTCCTCTGAAAGGGGCTGTTCCAGGTTTTGGGATTGGGAATTATTAAGAGTTTTAGTGCAGGATTTCTGAAGGAAATCTTGTATGAGGGAGTTCTGGGTTTGAATCGGGATTGAATGATCTAGATTATAAAGCTGGGTGTAATACTTCTCAAATTGGTTTGCGATCTCTGGGGTTTTGACAAAGGTGTGTCCTTGGGTGTCTTTGATCAAATGTATGGAGGATTTTGCTCTTTTTTCTTGGAGGGCTTTAGCGAGGAATTTACTACTCTTGTTCCCAAACTCGTAAAATAATTTTTGTTGAAGGATAAATTTACGTTTAATTTTGATGTGAAGTTCCTCTAGGAGGAGTTGTCTGTTATGTATTAGTTCAAGGTATGTGAGGTGTGCTCTGGTGCTTTTGTGATTTTTTTCTAAGGTTTGGATTTTATTAATAATTGCTTGAGTATGTGCTTGGTGCGCTTTCTTCTTTGAAGATTTGAGAGAAATAAGAACTCCTCTTAGTGCACATTTATGGGCTTCCCAAATCGTAATGGGGGAGATGTTATTAGTGGTATTTTCAGAGAAGTATTCCGTAATTTTATTCCTCAAATATTGGCTGTCGGGTTCATGAGTGAGAAGCGTTGAATCTAACCTCCAAAACTTGTTATATGAGAAGTCTCCAGGGATTGAGATTGTCAGGGAAACTGGGTGGTGATCGGAGATTAGCATTGGTTCAATTGTGGCCTTTTTGATCAGGGGTAAGTCTTTTTGTGACAGGAATAGATAGTCTAACCTGGAATATCTTTGGTGAGGAGAAGAGAAAAATGTGAAGTCTTTTGTGGAGGGGTTTAGGGTACGCCAGGTATCGTGTAGGAGTAGTTCTTGGAGGGATTGACGAATTTGTTTGAGGGCTTTATATGGGAGGGATGAAGTGCCTGAGGAACCAGGTTTTAAGTTGTCCTAGGAGGGAAGCTGTTTAGTAGTCCTTAATAATTGGAAACCCTAATGCCTCCCACTGATCTATGTTTCATGAGGTTGGCCGTGCACATCTAGCCCTTCTTTGCTGCCACACAAATTTGCAAAAAATGCTTTGTATGGAAACATAGAAGGACATGGGATTTGGGAGGGGAAGCGAGCTAAACAAATAAATCAATTGGGGTAGGAGAAGAATTTTAAATGCTGCTAACCAGCCTGACCAGGAGGGAAAAGGTTTAGAGATCTGTACTAGTTCCTTGGGGAGATTGCTTAGGAAGGGGGTAAAGTTGGCTTTAAAGAATGATGATAACGATAGAACAAGGTTGTTAGGTTGACCCCTAGGTAGGAGATGGAGTCTTAAGCCCATGGATAGGAGAATTTACTTTGGGGCGTAGACTGCAGGTCCTTTAGTTACCCTAGGGGCAGGATGAGTGACTTGGTCTCGTTTACCTTGTAATAGGATATTGTACTGAATTCAGACAATATGCATTGTGCCGAATCCAGGGAGGAATCGGGGTTAGATTACATGAGTATAACATCATCTGCAAATAGGTTGATTTTATGCTCTTTTGAGCCTATGGTGAAACAAGTAATATCAGATTGAGATCTAATTTTTTCTTGCTCGGGGTTCTATCATGAGGTTGAAGATTAGGGGGTGAGTGGACACCCTTGCCTTGTGCCACTGGTTATTGAAAAAGGCTTGGATAGCATAGAAGAACAGTATACATAAACTAAAGAATGGGAATATAATGCCAAAATTGCTGTGACAATGTGGCCCTGGAAGCCGAATTTCTCAAAAGTCATAGATAAATATTGCCAGTTGACTCTATCGAATGCATCCAAAGAAAGAAGCAGAGAAGACATTCCTCTGCTTTCAGTGTAATCAATGTTGTTGACCACCCTTCGGGTAGTATCGAATGTCTGATGTACTTTGGTAAACCCTGCCTGGTTGGGATGGATGAGAGATGGGAGTAGGTCAATTAGCCTGTTTGTGATGACTTTTGCGTACAATTTTATGTTGTGATATAGGAGCGAGATAGGGTAAAAATTTTGAGGAAAGGTAGGTTCCTTGCCTGGCTTCGGCAGTGTAACAATCATCGCTGAAAGCATATCTTTAGAGAATGAGGCAGAGGAAGAATCAGTATTGAACAGAGGAGTAAGATGGTCAACGAGGATAGTTTTAAAAAATTTTTAGTACTCCCCCCACAAAATCCATCAGGGCCTAGGGGTTTATTGTTGGGAAGTGTGTCAATTGCAGGCCCAATCTCCTCAGCAGTAAAAGGAGCTTTGGGGACTTCCAATTGATTAGAGGTCAAGCTGGGGAGGTGAACTGAGTCTAAGAATGAAGAAATGGAGGAAGTAGCAGGCTGGGGTGTTGTGGGATCACTTTTTAAGTTGTATAATGAGTCATAGTAGGTACTAAAGGCATCTGCTATGTGCTATGGGTTAAGCAACTTCTTTTTAGTAAATAGGTGGTGTAGATATAGGATGTGGGTTTTTGTGCGGTGCCCTTTAATTTGATTAGCTAGAAGCTTCCCTAGCTTGTTGGCAGAGCTATAGAAATGCATCTTTTATCGTTTTTGGAGCTTATCAAAATTTTCAATGAGAAGGGACCTTAAGGGCCATACTATAAGATTTTCTGAAGACTTTTTCCTTCAGATTTACCTTTTCTATGTAGTTCAAGGGCCTGCCAGATTGCATACAAATTGAAAGTGTTTAGGTTTGACCTCATATTATATGGTTTTGGTAAATCTAAAGGAAAAAGTCTTCAGAAAATCTTATAGTGTGTATGGTCCATTAGTTCTAAGTGTAGTTTAAGTCGTTTAGTTTTGAGGTTGGGGTTTGGATGCTGCTTATTAAGAGTGTCAGTGGTTTGATTGCTTGTTAGTAGGTTGTGAATCTGCCTTTTTTCCCTTGCACCCAGTTGAATGAATAGGCCATGCATAAAGGCCTCATGCGTGGCCCACAGAGTACTCGGTTTAGACAATGAGTCCTTCTTCAGCTTAAAAAAGCTTAGGAGTTGATCCTGAAGGATAGCTGCATATAGATCAGATAGGCTGGGGAGAGCTTGGACAATCTTCTATAGTAATGTATATAGGAGAATGGTTCGAACAGGTGATGGGAAGGATGGAGGAGTCCGATACTTTCTAGAGAGTCCATTGATCCTCAAGGAAGAGGTTGATTCTTGAGTATGAATTGTGGCAAGGAGAAAAGAATATGAAGTCACATTCTTCCACATGTTGGCAACACCAGATGTCGTGTAGTTGGAAGATTGGTAGAAGGGGGAGCAGTGCTGGTTTGCATCTTTTAGGTTGTGATGAGGAATCAAGTAAAGGGTCTGGAGAGATGTTGAAGTGGCCACACCAGATAATAGAGCCCTGCTAGATAGTGCTGACTGGCTTTTGGAGTTTGCCCAGGAAGCACAGTTGGTGCACGTTTGGGGCATAAACTTTGACAATGATGTACGTGTTGCTATTTATAGAGCAGCGAAGAATTAGGAAATGCCCTTCGTCATCTTTGATGCATTCTTGTAGTTGGAAAGAAAGGTAGTTGCTGATGTCCACAAGGGCACCCTTTTTCTTTGCAGGAGAGTTGGCAGTGAAAATCTTGTTGAAGTTCTTGTTGAAGCATCTTGGTGGGTTGGAGGCATGAAAGTGGGTCTCCTGTGTGCAGAGAATGTCGTATTTCGACTGAGTTGCTAGTTTATGCTTGGTGGTTAAGACCTTTGGTGTTTAGGGATAACATTTTGAAGGTCATGGTAAATGAGGTGTGTGTAGGGAGATAAGAGGCAATGGAGCCAGGGGTATCGGGTGTTGAGAAAATAGATGGAGAAGGTCACCACAGCTAATGAGAATAGAGCTGCATTGGAGATGATACTGTGAACAGGCTGAAACTTCAAGCTTGATCAAAGGAGAACAGTAGCTAACAGGTAGAAAAGTGGTGCAAATAAACAATAAGAGAAGAAAAAAAAATAAAGGACACAACGCCCCCAACACACTTCCTGGGTAATGGCACTGTAGCGCCAAGGAAGGAGCAGTGGGGGTAAAGTGTTCCAAAAGGCCGAGTGTGGCCACTCATCAGGTGGGATATTGACATTGCAGGTTAGGCCAAGGCAAGTGCTAGCAAGGTTTAAACCTACCAGAATGTTGTTGGAGCAGATGCTTCTGGCAAGTACCATCTGAACTTTGCTCTATTGGTGTAGATGAGGAGGAATTAAGGAATAATGTCCCAGCTTTGTAAGAGACATAGACTATCTTGGAGAGATGTCACTAAGTGCTTGGTACCGTTGTGTGATTTTAGCTGGAGCAGCCCATTGGTACGAAATGTGTTGGTTACGCAGAGCCTTTGTAATTGTGTTGAGTTGCCTGCGACGTTGCAGGGTGTGCTGCGACAGATCTCCAAAGAGCTGTAGTTGTGAGTAAGGGTCAGGCAAGGTGCCCATGGATCTTGCTTTCTGCATAAGTTGTTCTTTAATATGGTAAAAATGGATGCAAAGTAATGGATTCAAACTGATTCGGATAGATAGGGGGGTTTGGGGAGTTTATGTATACGATCTATGATAATTTCAATGTTCTTTACGTCTGGCAATAGGGCTTTAAACAAGCCTTTAGCATATGCAGAAAGATCTTGAGCCTGCACTGATTCAAGGACAGCACACAGTTTTAAATTGTTGTAGTGGAACCTGTCCTCGATATCTGCCAGTTTGTCTTTGATCCATTAATGATCAACAAGATCGTTAATAGTGGAGGTAATGGCTCCCATATTTGCTTCTACACGGAACATCCTATTCTCTAGGGTGGTGACAAATTGATTGGATTTTTGGAATAGAGTGAGCATATCTGCTTGAAGGGAGCTCCTCAGGGATATGAGCATTTATTTTACTGTATATCTTTGTATGTTTATTAATATATATCAATATATATGTAATCCAATGTTTGCCTGTTCAAATATGTAAAAAAAATAAATTTGAATTGAACTCATGAACCCAATGAGTATGGCTGCAGGACAGTCCTAAGGCTGCAGATCCTATCCTTGTATCTTAGATGACAACTATTATACTGGATTAGAAGGCAAATTATTGAGCAATCATACTAAGGTTCAGGTTTGCATAAATAGTTAAAATAATTATAATACTAGATAAACAGATAGGAATTGTCTGTTATGGAGTTGCCTGTTATGATTATTTTAAACAAGACTATAAAAATGAGAAGATCCCAATTAATTATATATTTTACATGATCAAAATAGTAAAAACTGCTACAGCAAAAAAAAAGTAGGAGTGGGTGTGTGTTAGTTAAAGCTTAAATAAACAGTTGCTAAGAACAGATTGATAATTTAAGGATAAAGTCTACTAAGCCGGCAATAAAACAGGATACATAACATGTGAAGGAGGATGTGATAGTGAGACATGAAGACAATTATTTATATTAAAGTCAATAATATACTCCCTAAGTGTTAATTCAAGGCAGCAATAATATACATTTTATGGCAGCTGCAGCGTGAAAAGCTTTTAAAGGCTTCTGGTTTTGAGCAATTCATTACTTTTATTGCCAGAAAAACTATTATTTTTTGTTACTTTATATAGTAATTCAACCGTATAACTACAGTAACTGCAAATCACACAGCAAAGACTGAAAATGCATTTCAATCAAAGTATACTTTTTTAACATCTAGATAAGTACACCTTAGGGTTATCAGTATAATAAATAGGATGTAACAATGTTTTCAAATATGTGCACAATTTATATGGAAACATACAGTATCAAAGCATCGGAAATAGTATTTGTTGTATACCCAATGCTGTCCCATTATAAGGCTTTAAATAAACTCCTGTTCACATTAACGTTAGTATAATATTAGCAGAAAGAAAAAAAATATAGGCTCACATTGTGTCTATGTGTTGCAGAGTTCCATGGTGCCATTAAACCCAGAGGGTTATAATATATTATTACCTGCTTCCATTTCTGAAGTTGAGCTACTGTAAAACCAGAGGGGGTAGGTGTGAGATTTGTATGTGTGTCAATGGTTTTGTAGCATTTACTTGAACACAGGTTCAGGGCCGGTTCACACTTTTGCGAGTGCGGCGATCGCATGTAATTCGGAGCGCACTACATTACATGCGATCGGATGTGCGGATGCGAATTCAGCCATACACTTTGTATGGCTGAATTCGCACTGCACCCGCACAAAAGATGCACAGGACCCTTTTTTCCAGCCGCATCAGGATCGGATCGCACAGTGGTTCACAGTGGTTCACACTGTGTGAATTCGCAGCCTTCCCGCATCACACAAGTGTGAACCGGGACTCACATCAGCACTTTCTTCCCAAAATGAAAACATAAACAAACAAAAAATTTATTTCTTAAGGCATACATTGTGAGCTTTAAAGATGTAGCACAATTCCTACTGGAAACATGAGCTGAAATGTTGTAATTGATTAACTTAATTAACATTTTATTGTTTATCTCATGTCCTCATTCTCACTTGAAGACATAAACTATAGTAAAAATGAAAATAAAACTGTTCAATGTGCTTGTAAAGTTGTTTTAGTCACACCCAGCTAAGAGGAGGCAAACTCAGATTACACTGTGGGACCTTAGAATCCCTTTAAATTCCTCAGAAATAATTTATGTCATACCATAACTCCAGGACATCTCTGGAGTCTCTCCCATCCCCTGGAACTCCTTACCCCAATTTGTCAGACTATCTTTTACACTGTCAACGTTTAGGTGATCCTTAAAAATCCATATCTTTAAAGAGGCCTATTCTGCCTCCATCTAACAAATATATACTTTTTTTAAATTTTGTCCACCAGCTCTTCCCCTACAGCTATTACCTTTTGTATCACTTGATCCTCCCTTTCAGATTGTAAGGTCTAACAAGCAAGGCCCCCTGATTCCTCGTGTATTGAATTGTTTTGTAACTCTATGTACTGTCTGCCCTTACTTTGTAAAGTGCTGTGTATACTGTTGGCACTATATAAATCCTGTATAATAATAATACCAACATACTACATAAAGGGAGTTTAACAGTGCCAACCCTCAAAAACCATAAAAGAAGGAATATGGAAGCGCACACTGGAAATCCGCTTAGTTTCAAATGTGAAAGAAGGGCTTTATTGCATTTCTGTGATGGTTTTAATATTGTATTTTTTAAAGATAAGTACAATTAGAAAGAAAAGTGTTTCTGAATGCATTATCCCTTTAACCAGTTGCTGACCACACGCCGTGTATTTACTGTGACAGTGTGGCTGTCCCAGGCTACGTCATTTGAGCGCCTGCCACCCCCGCTCATCAGTGGGGAAGCCGGTGCACGGGTCAGGAGGCTCAGATTGCCGCCTGACACCCGCGATCATTCTTGCTGAGAGAGAAGGATGGGCAGCTGTTGTAAACACTGTTCTTCTCCCTGAAATTATCACAGAGCCCCTGTGATCCTTCTATATCGGATCACAGGTCTCTATGGTCATTCCACAAGCCATGCCCCCACACAGTTAAAAAAAAACACGCCCCTAGGTACACATTTAACCCCTTGATCACCCACACTGTTAGCACTGATTACTGTAGTAATGTCACTGGTCCCCCCAAAAGTGTCAAAAATGTCAGTCAGGGGTCCGATCTGTCCGCCACAATGTCGCAGTCCCGCTAAAAATTTCAGATCGCCGCCATTACTAGTAAAAACAAAAATAAACAATGAAAATGACATAAATCTTTCCCGTAGTTAGTAGACGCGATAACTTTTGAGCAAACCAATGTAAATACGCTCATTGCAATTTTTTTTTTTACAAAAATATGTAGCAGAAAATTAACCTAAAATGTTGTAAAAATTAGATTTTTAAATATTTTTTTGGGAATGTTATATAGCAGAATGTGAAAAATATTGTTTTTTTTTCAGAATTGTCGCTCTTTTTTTGTTTATAGCGCAAAAAATAAAAATTGCAGAGGTGATCAAATGCCACCAAAAAAAAGCTCTATTTGTGGGGAAAAAGGACATCAATTTTTTTTAGGTACAGCATTGCACAACTGCGCAATTGTCCGTTAAATTAACGCAGTGCCGAATCGCAAAAAATGGCCTGGTCATTAAGGGGGCAAATCCTCCCAGTTCAGAAGTGGTTAAACACAATCTCTTTATATGTGATACAGTGCTAGCCTGGAGAGAACTGAGAAAAAAAAAACTGGATGTACCCCCTCAACTCTCACAGTACCTCCCCATCTTAAATCACCTCCTGTTCCCACAGGCGCAGCAATACGCAGCTTTCGCCACATGGACTTCGCAAGGGTTAACTAAATTCTGACAACTTTTTGACACCTTATCAGTCAGGCCTCTTACTTTTCCTTAGATAGCTCAAAGGTTTAATCTACCCACCCACCATCTAATATACACCTAACAAGCAATCAGTTTTGCATGAAAAGTGTGTCCTCCTAGGGACATGCATTTTAAAAGCTCTCTCACTGACTCTCTGTGGACCTCCAATGTCACAAAATTTCCCACCTCTTTAAACCTCTAAACTCCAAATTTACAAAACCACTACACTCTAAGACAGCATCATCATGAAACAAAGACTTGCAATCCACTGAAGCACATCATTTTGTTTTAGCTGGTTACAATAATACCTGCGCATTCGTAACCAACTAATTCTGGCGTGAGAAACAATACAAAATAATGCATCGAGCATATATACCTCACCTAACACAATCAATCTCCTGACCGGCAATATTGCACCCTCTGCAATGAATACAGACCTTCACTGCTACACACGTTATGGACATGCCCCCCATTTCATACTTTTGGGACCAAGTGGAGACTCTGACCTCCAAGGTAACTGCTCTTCAACCTCACAAGGACATCTACTCTTAAAGTTCATGAAATGCATTAAATCTCATAGTCCATAACAATTAATGGGTATAAACTGATGCACTGGCTGCCGCCATCCTCAGAGTTTGGCCAGCTCTGTATGAAATAAAGACAAGAAAAGGAACGGGGAGCACCACCTACAGTAAATGCAGCATTAAAATAAGACAGTTTATTCACATCAAAATAAAAACACTCACAAAATGTAGGATGCCAACATGCTCATAATAAAGATATGTGGTATCAACCTATTTTTGACAGGTACCTGCTCCTACTTCTGTTCAGGCCACCTCGGCAGATCCGAGCGGAAGATCTCCTCTCCCCCTCCCTCCCTGCAATCTTCTGGGATGAGTCACAGGTCCCATAAGATTGCCTGACCGTTGAGGAGGCACAGTGCGACTTGCGCATGCGCAGTGCACAACTGGCTGTGAAGCCCTAAGCTGCCACAGCTGGGTGCCTATACTTGTAATGCCAGCCCTGAGAGAAAACAGGGAGAGAACCGAGGGTTCAGGTGGCCACATCGCTGAATCCTATGACCGGTGAGTGTGTGTTTATTAAAAGTCAGCAGCTACACTTTTTGTTAAAAATAAACTACTGGAACTCCTCTTTAAATAATTTTTAAAGAAGTTATATATTAGAGTTTAAATAGTAGAAATCCTATATATATTATATTGGCTGTGCAGCATTAATCATCCCAACAAATATGATATCAAAAACCTGTCAAATAGAATAGGTGTTGTCATGCAGATTAACATATGCACATACGAATACCATACATCTCAACTGCAAAAATGAGTACAGTAATTACATTTTACAAGTTTTTGTTCCAATACAGAAAAATATGGAAGCCAACCATGCTCCCTTACAGAAAAAACATAGTATCTAATGCACTAAATAAAAACCCTAGGGGTTGTTAGTCATGCCCCTGGACTATTGTCACTTTTGGTTCTGGGATTGGATGGCTTTTGGCTCGGTATAGCATGCGCTTTAGCTTGGGTTGCCCATCATCATGTCATACCTTAATATTCCATGTCCAATACAAATTAGACACTCAAATAATAGCGACGACCCCATGTATTCATGGGCTCCAACCTGGAGTGTAACCATGAATGGAGGGTCAAGATGACAGAACCTGCCTGGCTAACTGGGCTCAGAAATGTAGCCAGAATGCGAATGTAGGCCATTCTCCTCAGAAGCAGAAATGGCAGGTGTATATGATAAATGGTTATGTATGTTATAAAATGTAAAAAAAAAATAATTTAAATTACAGCATTTTTTTTTTCAAAAATTACATTTTTACATATGATGTGTGCTCCAAGCTGAAGTACATATCATACTGGGCTGGAAGCCATATGATCTGAGAACTAGATGTGACTTTAGTCCAGGGGATTGATTGGATAGAGACTAAAACTGAGTAGCAGCTGGATGGAGAATGTGGATTATGTACTGTAGGAAAAAAAGAAGTAATTGGCTGTCTGTTAGCCACCTTGTATCTATCCCAGGTATCTATCCTTATATTAGTACCAGTGTGGATTCCTCTGGGGATCTCCATTTTAATGCCACCTTACTTATCTTTTTTAGTGGTATCCAATTCAGCTGCCAAGTTCCCTTTAGATAACAGGAAGGATACATGCACACACTAAATAGAGAACTTTATGGTAGAAAAAATAAAAAATGTGGGTCAATTTTGTGATTTTGTAAGTATTAAAGTGGTTTTAAAGTCAGAATGTTATTTTATCTTAAACCAGTCTATACATTAAGATAAAAAATCTGTGTGGAGCAGCCCAGCCCCCCTGATACTTACCCCATCTCGTCAGCGATGTCAATGAAAGCCTCAGCTGCCAGGGACTCTCTCTCCTGATTGGCTGAGACACAGAAGCAGTGCCAATGGCTCCTGCTGCTGTCAATCAAACTCAGTTAGCCAATCAAGAGAGAGGGACAGGGCTGAACTGCAGCTCCATGTCTGATAATATGTGGCTTTCTGTATCTAAAAGATAGTCTTGATTCACCTGTTGGCTTGTATGCAATTTTTTGGCAGTTTTTAGGCATTTTGCCAAGGCACCCCTCAAGAAATTTGGAGGCACCCTGATTTGAAAAAGGCTGGCCTAGGGATAGGAAGTGCACTACTACTTTTCAGGGGCAATTCCTGACAAAAGATACATTTTAAGGGAACTGCTTAACCAAAACTAATGTTTATAGATGTTTCCTATAGGATAGCACATCTTGAAATGAAGAATAGCAAGTTAATAGAGTTGCTTACCCTCTCAAAATTACTTGTTTATTTGTAATAGCTTCATTATACAGAGTAGTTACTGTACTTTTCAAATATTTCCAGATATTATTTAAAACCGGTCAGTGAGCTATCAATACTTCCCAGAAACAATGCAACTGTGGTAAAGTTAAAACGTTCATTCATTTTAAATCTGAGTTTTCTGTAATCTCTTTAATCTAGTCCCCAATTGCTTCTCGCAGATTAACTAAGAGTTTGTTTTGTGTAAAGTGTACTATAATACCAATCTACAAGGTAACTATGAATTTGATTGGTGGCTGTAAGAACTTTCATAGAACATACTGTACTTTTTAAGTGAGGCTTTCTCTATATATGCTTTGTTCCCACAGCCCTACAAATACAGTAACCCTTCCAACATATGATTTATTGTATACTTGTGGTAAACCCGTATAAGTGCCCCTGTCATTTTGGCAAATTAAATGCTTAGGTAAATTTAGGAATAATTTAAGTTAATACTTGGAAAGAAGAGCTTTGTGAAAATACAAATCTGCACTTAAAGATAACTCCACTTTCATTGAAAAAGTATAGCAAATAAAAACCAATATAGCATATACAATTGCTATGTGAATGAAAGGTATGTTTTCTTTTTAAACTGTAGCCACCGCATTTTTCTATAAAGTCAAAGCAATATGGCATCTGAAGGTGTTCTGTACACAGTTGATGTACAGAATGCCCCCAGAAATGTCAATTCTAACCAAAAATGTTTAGTAAGATACTCCCTCCAAGGTAATCACTTCTAAAGGATTGCAGACACTGCAGCTTTCCTCTCCAGAACTCTGAAAGTGTATCAGCTGTTTGTAATGAATTAGTCACTCCCATTCAGAATAAGTCCTGCACAAGACATTATCTAACAAAGAGTTATTCCTTCAGAGCATAAACAAACATGAATCTGCAACAAGCTTTGTTAAAATTCTTGCATTGTACATTGATCATTCAGAGGGGATTGCTATTTCTTAATAAAAGGGGAGTTACTCTTCAAAGTCCATAGGAATGAAAATGAGTGCAGAGAGCATGCATGGGCCCAACCTAGAAGGTTTGTAACAAACAGCCTGATGATCTAGTCAGAGTTATCTTGCTGGATCAAGGACAAGTGAGTATAGGACATGGAGGAGGAGGTTTTTTGTATGTATAACTACACTTTTTCCTGTTTGTTCCTTTCTGCCACCCAACAACTACCCTACACTATGCAACCTCATCATCCTCTTTTCCCAGACTCATACTTATCTCTATCCACTGACCAAAGTCGATTGCAATGTTTATCATGATGGTAATATTTTCTTTGTGCTGGCCATGTCTGTGCAGTTAATCCTCGTATACCTCTGATTACTTACCCACCCCTTTGGCACAGACCACATGACCAATGTTTCATTATTTTACAGTATATTTTACTGTTTAATGGAACTAAAATTGTAAGGATAAGATGGAGTTGTTATTTGAGTACTTTGCACATCCCTTTTCATACATGTGTTATTAGAAAGATACAATGAAAAAAACAAAAACTCACTCACTCTGCAATATTTCCAAGGGATAATTAAAACAGAAGTTTACTACAGTTGCACATAACATCTACTAGCTGCCAACATCCCAGATACAAATGGACATATGCACGGTTGTGCAAAGGAAACCCCTTGGATCTTTTATTGCAGAATACAGACAGAGTAATTTGATTAAAAAGCATGTGCCAAAGCACTTGCCTTTTAATTTTAATTACTGTGTATTCTGCCTTAAAAGTCCCCAAGGGGTTTCCTTTGCACAACTGTGCATATGTCCATATACTCACATCTGTGGAGTTGCAAGGCACCCATAAGGAGATCGAGTAACTTGGGCAACCAGCAGAGAATAGTGTTTTTTTCATGCAGAGGTCAACCACACATTTGAAGTTAATTGGGGTTTTCTGGAAAACAGGTGGCTTCTTCAAGAGGTATGTTGAAAGTGGAACATTAGGGTAGTGCTCGCGAGCAGCGCACTAGGATGGCTGCGAGGTAAAATGGGGGGGTGGTCGCGAGCAGCGCACTAGGATGGCTCCCCTACCGACAACATTGGCTGAAATAAGGCTGCCTGGAGAGCATTTTATCCCTGCTTTTGCAGGCATACTACCTCCCCCCTGCACAAACCAGATGGGGCACAGAACAGGTGCGAAATGGGCTGATCACCAGAACTCTGAGGCCTTCCCACCGGATGTTCCACTGGAAACACCATCCACTGACATGCAGCCCTCTCCCCACTACTGTCAGGTGAGTCAGATGCCTTGCTCAGATTCTGAGAGCTTGCACGGGGCCCAGCTACCATACCAACCACCAGCTCTGAGAGATGCAGATCTGCTGGCTTGCTTTGAGACCATGCTGCAGAGCAAGTTGTCAGCCGCCACACCAAAGCTGGCTACGCGCCTCACTATAGAGATCCAGAAATCAGGCAACTGCAGGAATACTCTAGAAAACAAAATGGATGCTGCAGTGACAGTGATAGATCATCATGAACAGGACCTTCATAAGGAACTGGATGCAGCCCTTTTAAAGCTGGAGGGCTATGAGAATAGGTCCCGGCGGGGGAATCTCTGTCTGCATGGCCTCCCAAAAACCATTGTCAATCTGACCTCCACCGCTACCACTCTGTTCCAGGAACTGATCCCAGCCATCCCCAAAGATCACATGGAGTTTGAAGGCATCCACAGGGCTCTGGGGATGTGGAGAAAGGAGGGTCCCCCCTGGACATTATTATCAAGTTCACGTATAAATGCACTAAGTAGACCCTCCTTAAGGCAGCACGCAACAAGCCTGACCTGCACTTCCAAGGGCACAAGAAATAGCTCTTCATGGTACTGGCACGCTCTACAGTACAAAAACGCAGACAGATGAAGCCATAAACCACAGTCTTGATGGATCATTATATCCAGTATGTTTGGGGCTTTCCTTTCCAACTCATGTTTACTTACCAAGGTTGGAGCCACATTATTCGCAATCTGTAGAAGGCCCAGGCAACCTTTGAGGTACTTCACCTGATGTCCTGTCTTCATGCTTCCAACAGCCAGGTGAGGGCCTTAGGCCCCCAGCCCTCTTCCAAGCAAGCATGTCACATGTGGGAGTCAGTTGGCAATCGCAAGTGTGCCCTCCCTAGCACCCCACCACTTTTAAGACTCCCTTGCTCGGTGAGCCTGCTTTCTACATCTCTTCTGTGAAACTGAGACTTGTTCTCTTTCCTAAAGTTGATTACCCTTGATGGGTAGGCAGTTCCTGCTTGTTTTTCAATGACTGTTTTTTTTTTGTTTGTACTGTTGGCCAATTCAGCACATTTATCTTTACATTCCTTTATTGTCCTGTTGCCTTACTAGCAAACTGGCCTTTCCTGACTTGCACTTGTATTTTAGCTCAGGTTCTCACTGGCATAAGTTTAGGGACTAAACATGGGCCTTATTGTTGCCTTTACACCCAGGCCCCAGACGCCTGGGCGGTCAGATGGAAGTTAAAACCCCAGGTACACCTGAGACTCTTTTAAAATCCTGAACAATTATATGTAATTACTTCAATATAATGCTGATTTTGCTATCTGGAAAACTTGCTGTTTTCCCCACTCCCTCCATTCCTTTCTGCCAATATCGATGGTCTTCCTGGTCTACTTGATAGATTGTCTCCACTGAGGTTTTGCCTTGTGCTCCGGTTTTGCCCTCTCCCCCTGTCAGGGATCATTTGGATCACTGGAAGTTCCACAAGGCCCCTGTGTTGGAACCCCTGGCTGGGGACCCTTAAATTATGTCTGGAACTTATATTATATTATGTTTACTTTGGTATTGTGTCCTGATTTTTGAGGGGTTTTTTTCTTTTTTTGTCTCCCTCTCCAGAGGCAGTTATATCTTTTACAGTTTACGGCCATGTGGTTTGTGATAAAACCACCCCTTCGAGTATCCTGCAGTTAGGATGTGATTCCCATTTCAAGTGGTGATTATGTGCATTAGACACGTGCAATTTGTTTTGGTCCAAATACAAATTCTGACAAATTCTTGGTTATTTGGAGATTCGTATGTATCCGAATCTCCGACAGAAATAGTAACGAATATTCAAATGTATCCAAATTTCTGAATGAAATAGTAATGAATAGTCATGAATTCCATTGAAATCTGTTAAAATTTGTTTAGTTTATTCGTTTTCCAATGAATTCCAACTTTTCAGAAAGATTAGAATTCGGAATGGTCGCAAAATGATTGACCAATTCTAATTCTGTGTGAAGAAATAGCAGGTTGTGAATCAGCGGGCCGGGAATCTGCCTGTCCTCATCCTTAACAACCATGAGTCATCATTTGTCAGCGGGCTTCCCCACTGACAGATGAATTTAAAGAAAAGAATGCTGGCAATTGCCCGGCAACAGAAAAATGTTAAACAAAATGGTTTAGGGTCCCCCCAGTCCCTACCAATCCCTTTTGGTCTGGTATGGATTTTAAGGAAAGGGGGGGCGAGTGAGTGCCCCCCTTCCAAACCAGGCCACATGTCCTCAATATGGGGGGGGCTCGGCTCCCCTCACCCCATGGGGACAGGGGCCCTATCTTAACAACCCTGGGCTGCTTACCAAGTTGGCCCTCAGATCCCACAACCCCTATGTGAATGGGTAGGGGTACATCGTGACCCTATGCCGTTTTTTTTTTTTTTTTACATTTTTCTATTTACAGGCAATTGCTGGCATTCTTTCCTTTACATTCAGTGCGGCTTTCCCACTGACAGATGATGATTTATAGTTGTTGAGGATGCGGGCGGCTGGCTTTCTGGCCTGCTGCATACCAACCAGCTATTTCTTCACACAAAATTTGTTTTTCGACCGATCCGAATTCTAATCTTTTTGAAAAGTTGCAATTCGTTAGAAAATTAATAAATGAAATTAAATGAATTTTAATAATGAAATTTAATGAAAACAAAACAAAACTAAATTAGTTCTGAAACCAAAATAAACAAATTCCATAAGGAAACAAAATTTGTAACATAATGAATCTATCCAAAACAATTTTTTTTCTATTCTGCACATGTCTAACGTGTATTGTTTAATATGACTTGTTTTCTTCTCTCTCCCTCCCAAATGGAGGTGAGCTTCATTTGGTGATAAGGGCAGATGTCTTGCTTGGGCAATCTTTTATATGAAAGCGGTTCCTGTTCCCCCCCATGATGGCTCACACGTGTTGAAATTTTTCCCACAAAATATCCATGTAATTCAAGTATCAAATGATCAAAATTCTTTCACCATTTGAAATCTCAGTCCATAGATGTAGTTTGTCTGCAGGAAACCTGGTTTTCATGATCCTCATCTCCCAGGTATCTGTCCTTTTACTATCCAGTGTTTTATACAGCCTCTTCCTCAAAGAAACATAGATTGGTGCTGATGGCGTTCCAGCGTAATCTCCCATTCACTTGTTCCAGAGAGATTTCAGACCTCATGGATAGATATTTACTCTTATATGGTACTTTGTGGGATTAAGAGGTTACCTTGGGGGGTTATTACGCTCCCAAATAAATTTCAGCAGAGATTCTTTTCACACTTACTACTAGTGGTTACCAGGCACCAGAAGAGCCTACTCATTTTGATGGGAGACTCAAATTCTGTCTTTATTTCTACTCTGTACAGACAATGTTCCAAGGATGTACCTCTATCCCACGATGCCTCTCAAGAACTGGCAATGTGCACTCTCTTCCAATCGCAAGGCTTGGTGGACGTGTGGCACAAGCGACGCGTTTACTCTCTGGAATTCCCCCTTTCTCCAATCCTCATTACAGTTTTTGCAGAAAAGACCATGTGTTTCTGCAACTTTGGTGTCTGCTGCAGGTGGACAACATTGATATCTCCACCTCTCCGTGGTCAGACCATGACCCTTTGGTTTTTAGGATCTTCCTCACTGGATTGACCTGTCCAGCCTATCTTTGGTGAATTATCCAACGTCTGAACTGGAAGGTTTTACCCACTTAATAACCAGTCCATTTTTTGCGATACAGCACTGCGTTACTTTAACTGACAATTGCGCAGTCAAGCAATGCTGTACCCATTTAAAATTTATGTCATTTTCCCCCTAAAATTATAGCTTTCTTTTGGTGGTATTTGATCACCTCAGCGATTTTTATTTTTTTTGCTATAAACAAAGATTGAAAAAAAAGCAATATTTTTAACTTTCTACTATAAAACACAGCAAATATTTATTTTTTTTAAATCTAATGTTTTTCCTCAATTTAGGCCAATATGTATTCTGATACATGTTTTTGATAAAAAAAATCCCAATAAGTGTATATTGATTGGTTGGCGCAAAAGTTATAGCGCCTACAAAGGATGCAATATTTTTATGGAATTTTTTTTTTTCTGGCAATGGCGGTGATCAGCGATTTTTACCGGGACTGCGACATTATGTCAGACAAATCGAACATCTAACTGACTCTTTTGACACTTTATTGGGGACCAGTGACACTAATACAGTGATCAGTGTTAAAAAATGCACTGTTACTGTACTAATGACACAGGCAGGTAAGGGGTTAACATCAGGGGTGATCAAAGGGTGTGCCTAGGGGCTGTTGCACTTATTGGGAGAACACAGAGATCTGGGTTCCTGCTTAGCAAGAACACAAGATCTCCATTTTGTCCCCTTGCAGATTTGCAATCTGCCTTGTTTACAAAGGGGATAATCGCGGGTGGCTGGCGGACATAGGGTCCGCTGGACCCATTGATTTATATCCCCGCTAGCCAATCATGGCTTGATGGGGCCATCTAGTGGCTTTTGAATGAAACGACGTACAGGTACATCGTTTTACGCAATAAGGCCCCTTTCCACAGTAAATATATGGCGGCTGGTCGCCAAAGTGGTTAATGAATCCCTCTTGACCACTCAGGATACATGTGCTCAGGTGCAAGCACATATTCAAACTCATTTTACTGAAAAATGTCTCCTGTCTCCTTGTGGGAAGCCCACAAGGTCACGGTCAGGGGCATTCGACTCAGATTGCCTCCTTTAAGAAATGCGCTAGGGAGAAACAAACTCAGGAATTGTCTACCCTTTTGGAGGCTGCAGATGTAACTTGGAAGGCACGCCCAACATGGCAAATAGAAAGGTCCATGACAATCTGGCCACTGAGCTGAATCTCCTCTCCTCTGCCAAGGCTGAAAAGGCTTGTGCTGGACCAAACATAAATTTTATAGTAGTGCAAACAAACCTGGTCCTATGTTGGCCTGGAAACTTAATTCAGTGGGGTGAACAAGTAAGCAGGTTCGGCTGCTGGTAAGGGGAGGTGGTTTTACCTCAGAGCCTTCTAAGATAGCCTCTAGATTTGCCTCCTTTCTTTTATCCCTATACAGCAGACCTGCCTCTTTTTATCTGGACAAGGCCGAGCTTTTATCCAATGCTTAGCCTTCCTTTGTTGTCCTCGATGGCCAAGGACACCCTGAATGCACCCATTTCTGAGTCAGAGACACCCTGAATGCACCAATTTCTGAGTCAGAGGTTGCCCGAGCTATAAAATCTCTAAAGTCATCCAAAGCCCCAGTTCCAGATAGTTTCACCAGACTGCATTATAAAGCTTTTACAGCTTTAGTCATCCCTTACCTGACTTCTTACTTTAACTACTAGCGTGATGGTGCAAGGCGCTCTCCAGTCCCGCTTAAGGCCCACATTTCTATGATTACCAAATCGACTGAGGAGACCTCTGACCCACAACATTTTTGTTCTTTTTCTCTGTTGAATCTGGACCTGAAGGTTTTGGGGAAAATCTTAAGGACAATGAATACCTTCAGGCCTTCATTCAAAGGGACCAGGTAAGCTTCGTGCATAGACTTCAGGCATGAGATAATGTAAAGTAATCTACGTTTTCTATATCCTTCACCAGCGTAAAAACCCAGGTTTTTTACTCTCTTTAGATATCTATAAAGCATTTAATTCCCTTTCTTGAGACTACCGCTGATTTGTTCTGATTTATGGGGTATTTGGGCACACTTTTTATCATGGATCCAAGCCCTGTATTCATCACTGTTGTCCTCTGTAAAATATGCAGGCTTTTTTTCCATCTCGCCCTGTGTGTGCATTTTACAAGCTCGCTTCTGTAACCTCATGTTTATTTTTAAAACCAATAAACATATTGAAACAGAAAGTTAAAATCAAACCAATAGAATATTGACTGGACAATGGTAATGATTGATACATAAACTAATAATAAATAGTTAATAGTGAACAAATTATTGTGAAGAAATAATGCCTAAATGCTTCCTGATACAATTAATGAGTTTTTACTGAAGCTGTTAGCCGAAGGTTAAAAAATAGGAGAATATAGAGAAGTGCCTGGTATTTTTTGAGGTAATAGGAGCTGCATGTATTGTAATTCATGTTTTAAGCAAACCAAAGTGCATAAGGATATGTGATTGATTAAATGTGATATTATTGAAAATTATCATAATTCATTAAAAAAAATGATTTTATATTGCAAAAAGACTAATCTTTTAATCCTCCATATGGCACCCCAGTGATGAGTACAGAGAGTAAGCTTTTCATTTAATTATGCTCAGGATGCCATAGACTTCAAGACCCCCATTTGGTGTGTGGTTGCTGACGACCACCTCTCCAGTGGTCATGGCATTAGACCAGGAGTGCCAATTTACCTCCTTGGCCACTCTATGGTCCTCTGGTTTTTACCAAGGGGTTTTCCCCAGACTTAGCTCTGCTCTGTGCTTGGGGAAGTCATGTTTTGGGTTACCCGAAGATAGCTGCATTTAACAAATGGTAGTGACAAAGTATCTTTACTCCAAAAACAGATTTTACTGGTAAGTCAAAATTCTTTCTTTATTTATTTATTTATTTAATTATCATTCATTACCATAGCCCTAGCCAATGTTCTATTGGTTTGTTTTCCACTTTACCTATGGTACATATAATCTGTTTTTTTAGATATAGTCTGGATATCTCGAGTCCACTCCCTTTTTTGCTCTCTGAATCATGGATTAGAAAGAGGCCTAAACAGTAAAGTAGATGTCAGAGAGACAGTTTCTGTGTGGCAATGCTGCCTATGTTTAAATAATGGCGCCTTAGGTTATTTGATGCTGGAAATGCAATAAATTTGGTCGCAGTTAGTTGTAAACCTGAATTGCTATGTGGACTGTCATTACCTCAGCTACCCCCCAAATTGAGACTATCGGCCTCCAGAAACAAATAAAGCAAGACTGATATCATTGCAATATATGTAATAATACTCTGTTAATAATAATGGGATTTATTATTGGGATTTTTATTGACAAATTAGGTTGCATTATCAGCCCTTGATGTCTGCCAGAATTTAAGGTAAGAAAGTAAAAGGATGAGAGGAGGATTGTGAGAAAAGCTAAAAAGTATTTATATTTAGAAAGAAAAACTTTCAAGGTTACTCATATTTGCAGTCACTTCTCACCAGGAAAGTGCTGTGCAGAATCAATCATTTGTTTGGAGATTGCAAAATAGAACAGTGTTCATTTTTCCCTACGTGAGGACAGCAAAGGTGACAGCAAAATGCAATCTTCATTTACAATACATTTCCAAAGCACAGGTCATGCAATATCATCATCACATTTCTACTTGCATCCATAGAGTATAAATAAACATCTTCCACAGTCCCAATAACAGGAGCCAAATCTCATTCAGTATACTCTAGGAAAAATAATCATAAACTTTGTATCGAGTAGCCATCATGGCACAGGAGCAAAGCTAGTTCTTAAGATGCAAATTCACCATGCAGGAATGCCCGAAGCAATCTTTGGAATGTCTACAGTATATACTACCTAGAATGGAATAACATTACCCCTTGCAATAAAAATGGAAATGTGTGCATGGAAAATGGATCATTTTTAAGTCAAACCAGTTGACTTTAAGCGCTGAGCTCAATATCAAGCATCTTAAGAGTGTCGTGCATTGTGACCACATAAAATAACATTCACAATTAACCAAATATTAAGTGTAAAACTGTATGTTATGTGTATGCATGTGTAAATAGAATCTCATTTAAATAAAAAATAAAAAAAAACCTGCAGAATTGAGTCGTTAGTACCACTTTTTGGTTCATGGCTGTGTGTAAGTCTGCATATACAGGCGGTCCCACGAGTTGCAAACAAGACAGGGTCTGTAGGTTTGTTCTCAAGTTGAATTTGTTTGTAAGTCAGAACATGTCAATTTTTTAAGTGTAGCTCCAGCCAAAAAAAATATTTTTAGATTTTTTGGATAGCATAGTGAAGGGTTAACACTCCTGTAACGTTTGTGTTGCTGTC
The DNA here is from genome assembly GCF_965119305.1 of Pelophylax lessonae. Classification (NCBI taxonomy): domain Eukaryota; kingdom Metazoa; phylum Chordata; class Amphibia; order Anura; family Ranidae; genus Pelophylax; species Pelophylax lessonae. The sequence continues at coordinate 119,772,420 of NC_138776.1, read as the reverse complement.
TGTGCCCCTGTTCAGAAGATTTTACCTCACTGTTCCCTATAACAATTGGATTTTGAAAATTTTGGATTGTTTTGGAAACAAGGATTGGTGATAAAGCTTCAGTGGAGACACCCTTTGCCCATGATATAACTTACAGGAGTAAATTTCCCTTCCCAGCGGCAGATTTCCTCTCACTTCCTGTTGTCTCCCTCCATTTGTAAGTAGGAGTTGTTCATAAGTTGGATGTTTGTAACCTGTGGACCTCTTGTACTGTACATTTTTAAAATGTATCTAAAGCCAATTTGTTGGGGTTACAACCTCTGTCAGTTTTTTCTTTTCACTATTTGTCCTGATGACTAGTCCCCAGGACTGAAGATGATAGAAAGTCCAAAATTTTAGAATTGTCACTGGAGCATGGACAGAAGGAAAATATTTTAATAGGGTCACTTGTAATGACTGTCTAAGAAAGGATTTCCCTTCCTTTGTTGCATGAAGTGATTGGTGTTGAGATCTCTTCTCACTTCCTCTTGTGCATAAAGGTGGAAAGAGAGGGGAAATCAAGCTAAAGGGACATAGAGAGCAAAACAACCTTTACATGAGTTTGAACCATTTCTTACTCTATCCAAAGCTAAGTTTTTGACTTTAGATATACTTTCATTTCAATAGATTTTTATTAGGTTTTAGTACAAACAAGGAGACCAAAGTAGACAGACAGGAAAGGAAAGTAAAATAAACAAACATAGGTAGATGTCATTGACAGTTCCATCCATTAGGTCACCTAGTAAGAGAAAAGGGCAGTAATGACAAAGCATATGAATATCATGAGCAACCCATTCATCGCATAGCTTAATCAAACACTCCTTTATTCATCTCTTTACATAGTTATCGTACCATGATGACCATGGGGCCCAAAATTGTTATTCTCGAAGTTACTGGGCTTCATTTGTTATGGTCAGAAGCTTGTATGTGTGATTCGTTTGGGTCGTTGTAATGACGTCAGTTAGCGTTGGAGGAGTATTGGGTTTCCTGAGTCTAGTCAGTGAAAGTTTGGCTGAAAGTAGGATGTGAATAATGACCTCACAAGTTGCTGGAGGTATGCAGTTAATGTTCAAATTGAGTCTTTCTAAAGCATGATACACACTATACAACTTTAGAAATTTGCTTTAGATTTACCTTCAATTATGTAGTGCAAGGGCCTGCTTGACTGCATACAAATTGAAAGTGTTTAGGTTTGACCTTATATTATATATTTTTGGTAAATTGAAAGGAAAAAATATAAAGATAATTGTATAGTATGTATCCAGCTTAAGCCAGGAAATAGTGGAATATAAGTACAAGTGATGCTGGTCATTAATGAAAAAAACATCTTTCCAAAAGTTATAGTTTAAATTTGAGGTGCTACACTATGAAGTGGAAGTGATTATGGTTCTTATAATAGTGCATATGTATTACTCCCTCATATGTCAAAAATGCAAATATCCTCGTGAATATGTGACAACAATTTAAATACACAAAAATATATTCTCCAAATAAATAAAAGTAAACAATTATTTCTAAATGTATAAATGGGTATCTTCTACACCCCGTACTTGATTGTGCTTTATTATTTACGTCTTACGCCTGCTCAAATGTGATATTCCCCCACCTTAGTCCAAAGTGGCCACTCACCAGATATATTCAGGGCCGTCAAGACCCCCACAGCTTTATATATAATTTTGGTCACCGTTTGTATCTCCTGTTTTCCTAACACCTCATCTCAATCCCTAATACCCTCGACTTGGGCAGATCTGTATATTTTAACTGTATATTGTTGAGCCAGGTTCCAATCCGGTATGGATTTCCAAAAAGAAACAAAGGCAGATGATTGTGCAATACGTTTATTAAAAGATGCCAAAATCCCACAAAAACAATGGTATTTGCACTCACATTTAGTTGTGCCCTGAGCGGCACCCACTGTAAAACGCATGGTATGCAGTATTTCCTGCCGTTCACGCCAGGTATCGGCATGCGTGCCAACTGCGTTCCACCAAGAACTGGAAGTGCCAAAACTGGAATGATTCCTCGCTGTGGACTGCATTTCACTGGACTGGCATCGTCAGGAAGTCAGTAGGAATGCAGGTTGGCACGCACGCTGGTACCTGGTGTGAACGGCGGGAGATACTGCATACCAAGCGTTTTACAGGGCACAACTAAATGTGAGTGCAAATACCATTGTTTTTATGGGATTTGGATAATTGTAATAAGCATATCAAAAGTTCATCTGCCTTTGTTTCTTTTAGGAAAAATCCATAACGGATTGGAGCCTGGCTCAACAATATACAGTTAAAATATACAGATCTGAGCAAGTCAATGGTATTAAGGATTGAGATGATGTTTGGGAAAACGGGAGATACAAACGTTGACCCATATTATATATAAATCTGTGGGGGTCTTGACGGCCCGAATTTGCTGTATCTGGTGAGTGGTCCCTTTGGACTAAGGTGGAGGAATATCACATTTGAGCACGCATGAGACGGAAATAATGAAGCACAATCAAGCACGGGGTTTAGAAGATACCCATTTTTATATTTAGAAATAATTGTTTACTTTTATTTATTTAGAAAATATATTTTTGTGTATTTGAATTGTTGTCACATATTCACTAAGATATTTGCATGTTTGACATATGAGGGAGTAATACATATGCACTATTATAAGCACCATAATCACTTCCACTTTATAGTGTAGCGCCTCAAATTTAAACTATTAGTGTGAAGGATGCCCTTCTATGTCTGTTCGCATGTTTCCTCTCCCTGCTTAAAAGACTGTGTAGAACTGGTGTTGGGCAGACAAGCCATGTGTACAGCCAGGCCAAAGAAACTTTTTTACTAACTTTTGAAACCCTGGTCTGATTCGTGCCATTTTTTAATATGTTGTCCCCCTGAATGGATTGATTGTGAATATGTATTTGTATAAAGATTGGATGTATAGTTTTAAAGTTACAGCATGCAGGTAAAACTGCATTTTTCCCTACCTGTGATAATTATGTTAACCATTGTGTACCATAATTACCTCACAGACAGAAGGGGGTGGAGTTTATGTGGATTGTAACCTTTGTGTTATTGGAATGTGTATTTGTTGTGGGTGTCTCCCTTGCATGGGAGCGGGGCATAAAAGAAATTGTAGTTTTTGAATGCCTGGGGTTGCTTCCAGTAAAGTGGTTCCAGCATTCAGCTTTGGCTCATGTGTGGAATTATTCAGCGATACCAGCGATTTATTATTTGGCGAATTGGGAATTCTTCAAATATTGGGGATTAAGGAATTACAAGGCGGTGAGATACAGTGATACCGTCACAATTAGTATTAATTTTTGGAATTCCCAAGAATTGATGGCAGCTGCAGGGATAATTTTATCAATAGAGCAAAATAGTAAGCCCCATTTTTTGTGTTTATATTTCCAATAGTTATGTATGCAGTGGCAGTCCCAGAGTATGTGCTTCAATGTACCCTCTTGGTCACACCCTCTCCAGTATTTTGGTAAGGTGCTCCCTTTGTATTTTTCCATAACAAATGGGGTTAGGTACCACTGTTGGGCTAGTTTTTAAGTAAATTCCCATAGGGTTGCACACGATGGGGCTTTGTATACTGATTTAAATGCTAGCGACCATTGAGTGAATGTGTAGCTAGAACGTAAATCTTGTTCCCATTTATTCATTGGAGGAAATTTAGTAAATGTACTTTTTTACCCAAGTATAGAATATATTATCGATATCCCCTTGGTCGAATTTATGGGTGGTTTTGGGTGTGTCCCTTGGTTTAAGGGTCCCTTTTTCATATAGTGAGCCAATTGTCGTAGAAACGCCACTAGTCCATGAAGAGAGGCGAAGGGCAGGGATGAGGAACTTTAAGGTAGAGATAGGTGGATTTGAATTAGTGGTTGGAGTATTCCCCCAAGGGGAGGTAGCCAATATCTTCCAGGCTAAGATGGAGGCTTTAACTGTATGAGGGAGATATACAGGTACAGTCGATTCAGGATGTTTACTATAAAGCCAAAGCTGTAGGTTGTTATGGGTTATTCACCCCATAGTGTACTAGGGGAAGGAAGGAACCAGTCTTTAATTTGTGACAAAATAGTTGCATAATAGTAGTGCTCTATGAATCTGTGTTTAATTATCGTATTGTACGTACATTGAGGTTTCTTACCTTGCCATATATCTAGTTATGAGGGTTTGTAATGAGATAAGATAATATTTAGGGATGCAGATTGGAAGCTCTGAGTAAATAGAGGGGTTTGGGTAACACAAGCATTTTGAATGCTGCTAGATGGCCTGTCCATAAGAATTCAAATTTGGATAGAGATTGGTGATCTTGCGCGAATTGTTTTTAAAGAGAGAAGTCAGTGTGGAACAGAAGTTTTGTAGATTTAGTTAGAGTTATGCCAAGGTATGCTATCTCCGAATCTAGCCATTGGTAGTTAATGGATAACATGTTTCTAGTTGTCTAATCTACTTCTAAGTCTAGAATATGGGATTTTGTGTCATTGACCATGTAATAAGAGAGTGCTCCAAAATCTGTAAGAATATTTTAAATGATTGGTAAGGAGTTGAGTGGGTCACTGATCATGAGTATTAGGTCATCTGCAAATAGACTTGGTCAGAATTCCTCACCTTGATCTCTGAGTGGGTCTGTATGTATTTGTTGCCACAAGAGCTTTATCACAAAATTAAAATTAAAAAGGATAAGGGGCAACCCTGTCTTGTACTGTTTGTTATACGGAAGGGTTGGAAAAGCATTTCATCTACATGTATCTGGTCTGGTCATAGAGGGCATAGAGGGCAGATATGGCAGATAAGATCTTGCCTGTCAATGTAAACTTGCATAGGATTGCCCTTAGATAGCCCCAATGAACTCTATGAAACACCTTCTCTGCATCCAGGGAGAGGAGCAGAGAAGGTGTCTTGTAAAGTGTATGATATTTAGTAGTTGCCTAGTTGTGTCTGCTGATTTGAATTGAAAATTTTTAAACTCGTGGGGGCATAATCTGCCCAGGTTATGGGTGCAATATCAGAGTCACCAATCCTCTGCAACAACCATTTGTCAGTCATGAAGTAATCAATATGTAATAAATATGGGTGTAGGTGTTGTGGACTGGAAAATTATAAGTATAATCTTGTTCATTAGGGTGGTGGCATCCCCACACATCGTCATTAATGAATTTTACCATTGCAGACTTGTGTCTAGAGCTGGGGATTGAGGTGTCTAGCAGATGAGCTGGAACTAAGTTAAAATCACCACATAGGATCAGGAGCATATCTCTACCCACTTCTGGACCGGAAGATTTTCCCCCTTAATGAAAAGGCCATTTTTTGTGATTCAGCACTGTGTTATTTTACTGGACAATTGCGCAGTTGTACGACGTCGTACCCAAATAACCTTTTTTTCCCACAAATAGAGCTTTCTTTTGGTAGTATTTGACCACCTGTGCAATTTTTATTTTTTGCGCAATTAACAAAAAAAGAGCGACAATTCTGAAAAAAAAACATATTTTTCACTTTCTGCTATATAACATTCCTAAAAAAAAAACAAATTAAAAATCTTATTTCTTTCATCATTTTAATCCAATTTGTATTCTGCTATTAAATCCTAATAAGTGTATTTTAATTGGCTTATGCAAAAGTTATCTTGTCTACAAACTAGGGGAAATATTTATGTCATTTTTATCTATTGATTTATTTTTTACTAGTAATGGCGGCGATCAGCGATTTTTAGCAGGACTTTGACATTGCAGGGGACAGATCGGACCCCAAACTGACATTTTTAACACTTTTGGGGGGACCAGTGACATTAATACAGTAATCAGTGCTAAAAATATTCATTTACTGTAATAATTACACTGGAAGGGAAGGGGTGATCAAAGGGTTTTTTTTTTTTCAAATATATATTTTATTAAGGGATTTTAATAAGGCCGTACAATCATCAAGAGATAAAAAACAAGAACAGAGCACCATATAATCTTATGCTTTAACAGTCAGTATAAAATGTTTATTTCATCAAAATTAATACAGGTGTCTACCGATCAGGGTCTCCTTTCTCCTCTTAACCTTCATCCGGTCTATCTGTACCTCTTACCCTGCTATAATCTTCTACTCTCGGTCTGGACAACCTCTACCTACCCTATCTTTTCTGTATACTAACCCAAACAACCATAAAAAATAAACACAACCCCAGGAAAAAAAAAGAAAGAAAAAAAGAGGAAAAAAAGGGGGAAAAACCCATCTCCTCCCTCTCTTATCAAGACATCATACAATTGATCCAGGTGTCTCTCCTCGTTTCATATGTATATTCTTTCTGATCCAGATATCACATTTTAAATAAGGCTTTACCTTCTTTCGAAAGAGTAAATAAATTCCACGCTCCCCACATCTCTAAATATTTTTACCTTTTATGGTGAGTTGCCATTACCAAATCCTCCATTTAATTTATTTCTTCTATTTTCTGTATCCAGTCTGCTATTGTTGGTGGTGTTTGTTTTTTCCAGTTAAGGGGTATACGTATTCTAGCCGCATTTGCAAGCTGGCATATCACCGATTTTCTATATCTTTTCACTGGAATGTTACATAATTGTAGGAGAAAAAAGCCGGATCTTCTGGAATCTCAGCCTCTGTAAACTTTTGCATAATCTCTCCTACTTTTTTCCAATAATTTGTCAATTTAGGACAGTCCCAGAAGATGCGCAATAACGTGTCCTCTCCTTCCAGGCAACGCCAGCAGCGGTCAGAATTATTAATCAAAATTTTGTGTAGCCTGTATGGAGTATAGTACCATCCTGTTAGGATTTTAAAGTTTGTCTCTTGGTATTTAGTACATATCGAAAATTTAAGGACCAGGTTGATCATATGCTGTCTCTGCTCCGGTGAGAAAACTCTAGACATTTCCCTCTCCCATCTATCTAAGCAAGGCAGCTGATATTGCACTATAGGTATGTTTATCAGGCTATATATTTTGGATATCGCATGTGTAAGGCTCCCTTCATCTGTACAGTAACTATCATAAGTTGTCAATTGACGATTATAGGGTTAAATGTGAGCCTAGGGGGTGTTTTATAACTGGGGGGATGGGCTTGTGAAATTAACATAGAGACCTGTGTTCCTAAATAGGAGGAACACTGGAGTTCTATATTGAATCCTGAGAGAACAATGGTCTGCTTTGTATTGGGCGAGTAAATGGTTACTCCAATCCCAGTGGACACCTTCTTAGGGGAAACGTGTTGGGTGGAGATGCCGTGCTGTCACTTCTCGCGGTCCACACTGCAGAGAGGCCGCGATCATCTGTAACCATTTACTCGCCCATCTTATCCTCTGTTCATGTAAGTGTTCTACCTTTTTTGCATTAAACTTATCATTGAGATAATGCACTATTGCCTGCTCCTTACTTTCTTATGTGGGGACTATCACTGTGAATGAGATACACCGGGAGTGACCCATAGAGGAAGTTTTTATCCATACTGATATGGAGCTGTAGTAGGACTGTTCAGAGGGAGACAACTTGGATATCAGAGATACTGGTGGTTGCTGTCAATATTTCCCATACCTAACCTGTAATAATTTACATCTGGTAGGAGTTTCATCCTCACTATCTTACGAGGTGAAAGATTTGGTTGTGGAAAGACTTCTTGCTGCACTACACCAGCCCTTCCAAGTTATAAAGTGTATGCTATCTTGTTAGCTGGTACGGGTACCATCACCATTCTCACATTTCACATGGTGTTGTGGAGGACACAAGTCTATGAACCATTATTGCACTTTCTCATTTGCACTTTATCATCAAGAAGTTTCATGTACACATGAAACTTCTGTTGTGAATTTTATGTATTTATCTTTATATTTTATTCTTTTATTTTATTTTTAAATAATTTTGATGTTTTTTTGAGCCTCACTTTTCAATTTCGATCTCATTTTTGATGATTTTGATTATATATACTATATATACTAACGCACTCATACACTTTTTTCCGTACACTCACTCCACTCAGGTTGGAGTTTCAGTTGCTGCTGATAGGACACTCACCAGTTTACGCACCTTCATTTTTTTCTAAGCAGATAAAATATACACTAAGATAGGACACGGACTTCTACTGAGATAGGAGTAGGATATCTCAGTAGAAGTCCGCTCGGTGGAAACGCGTCAGAGGGAGGCGTGCCGTCACTCACATCATCCGTGGTCCGTGCTGCAGCCGGCCACGGATAGTTAAAGGGTTATCCAGCAATTAACTTTATCTCGGTTCATACAAGTGCATATGCTTTTGTTACAATAACGTTTTTGGGGTAATGCACTATTGGTTGCATTCTTTATTGCATTTATGGTGAACACTGGTGGAACATCACAGAGGAGTGCAGGAGCCATGGGTGTATATTTCTGAGATTATCCAGGTTGATCTGCTGTTGTTGGAGGAAGGGAAGCCCTCTGTCATGCACCTGGTAGAAGAGCCTGATATGATGAGGAAGGCCTCTCTTACACCTCTGACTCGGGGCCCCTGATAGAGCAGACAGGTAGCACAGGCGTGCAGAGTGGCATGAGTGCCTATTGGTCTTGAGCCGGACGAACTGTCAGGATCAAGCAGGGGAAGACCATCGGTGGACCGCAGCGGAGCAGGAGTGCCGTATGGACACCACTGAGCAGGAGACAGGAGCAGGCTGTGTCTGTCAGTAGGTTGCAGCAGAGCAGGAATGCCGGATGGACACCACTGAGCAGGAGACAGGAGCAGGCAGAGTCCGTCAGCAGGTTGCAGCGGAGCAGGAATGCCGGATGGACAACAGTGGAAAGTAGGCAGAGAAAAACAGCAGGCAGTCCAGCAGGGTAATAGGCAGGAACAGGGTCAGGCAAACCGGGTCATACACTGGCAGACGGATCAGGTGCAGATGTACAGGCAGAAGCGTGGTCAAAGGCAAGCTGGGGTCAATGCAGGCAGAGTTTAGGAGAAGTCAAGGCAAGCGGGTCGATAACAGTAATCAGATGCAGGTTTACAGGTAGCAGGTATACACAGGAATGCTGTAGACAAGACAGCACTGAAGCACAGCACAGGCTCAGTTTATATAGTCCCCTTGATGACAATACAAGCAACAGGTGCACGCACTTGAGCAATGGGCGTAGCCTATGCACAGGAAGCTGTCTAGAAGAGCCATTCTGTCTATAGGAATGTCCTTCCTGACACCCTCTAAGGGATACATCCATGCACATTGTTTTATCCATCTGGTAAGAGGCTTGGATATTTTGTCTTTATCACGTGGTGAATTACAGCACTGGATCCCTTTCACTACACAGAGATTAATTTTGGGGAGTTTATTGCACCTTACTTTCATCCATATGGTAAGGAGGAAACCTTACAGGTGGTGGGATTCACAGACACTTCTTTTGGAGTTGTATTGAGTATCACTTGGTTCTCACCTTGGATCCATCATTATTTTTATGTTATGCACCATGGATATTTATGGACTTTATATGGACATTAGTCACGTTTAACACATATATTGAACATTTATTTAGTATCACGTCATTTGTTTCACAGATGCACTTAAGCTTGTTTTGTGTTTCCACAAACGAATATTTATTTATTTACTTTTATAGCGCACCAGACTATTTTATTCACAATTATTATTCCACACCAGGTAACAAGGATCTTTGGTTGCAGCTTTAAAACATATCAGCACACCCTTCACACAATTTTTTCATTTGCATAGCAATCTGTCTTCCACTGTGTCTGGCGGACAGACTGCACTGTTGCATGGTCCATAGGGTGTGCATGAGGCATGCACTTGGAGGACGTCCTATGATGTCCACCCAGGATAGTAGTGTTTCCGCCTGCTCTATTGTATTCTGGGAAGTGGTTTAAAAACAAAATTTCTGCAGTCTGTAATGACGTCAACACACTGATAATACACCTTGTTGGCCAGAGGCAATTTAAGGTTTGCCTCATTTGTAAAACATATGATGAACATCAGAGCAGGTTTTTTTTTATAAAAAATAAGTTACTTAGTATTTCTGACCTATGCCCTATTGATTCCTATAAAATTAACATAAATTAGGGGTTACTAATTTTAAAGGAATTAAATATCAATAAGCATCTGAAATATTTTTTTAAATACAGTAGTTATATCACTAGGGACAGTAGCCATCCTCTAATAATACAATTGCTTTGAGTTTGAAAGTTTGGTTTAACCAACTGAACAATGAAAGTATTCAGAAGCTTTGTGTATAGTTCTTTCCTTTTTCCTAGATTCAAGCTGCTTGTCAGAAAAATCAGATGTATCCTTGGGGCTGATTTACTGAAGAAGTAAAGCATTTTCAGTTTCACTGAAATTCACTTAGCTTAGTGATTGTGGCTTAGTGAATGAGTGAATGCAACTGTGCAGACTTCGAACAGCCAATCATGTGTACAATCATGTAAGCAAAAATCCTGTTTTTTAAATGTTGCATGCACATGATTGTGTATACTTTTTAAAGTGAATTTTCACCCTAATAACTAAACTAAGTAAACATTAATTTTGCAAAGCTAAAATAATTTTGTAAAATGAACATGCATTAATCCTTTAGTAAATCAATTCTATAGAAGGCACACTAAACTTCTAATATAATGTGACCATTACCACTGCCTTTTTGCTTACTAATACCAATAAATATGGATGGAGGAGACCAAAGTCTTTTACAGCTATCATCTTCGAATATCTTTGATAAGGAACAAGCATTGTGATTTTGTCAAAATCAATTTTGACACAAAATTCCAAATGTCACTCAAACTGCTTAGCTGAAATTACCATTCCATAAAGAGCGTGTTGAAAGGGGGTATTATGGTTAGTTAAGTTTATTCCACTTAGTGTTCTTTGTATTTGTGTTTTTCTTTTTTTTTTGTGGATTTGATCATTATCTGTGTACTGTCACTTTTTTATTCTACTTTCGTTTTGCTGTTTTTTTTTTTTTTTTTTTCTGTGAAAAAATAAAGATAATATGATGGGCTAATGGGGGCACTTGAAATGTACTTCTGTAACCTTTAGAAGCCATGCTAAGTTCATTGCAACCTTATAGGGCAACTCAACTTTCATGAGAAATAAATATAACAAACAAGAAAATAATATAGCATACACAATTGTTACTTAAGCCATATTGTAATTGAATGTTAATCCAAATTACCTTTCCTTTTCAATCTGAAGCTGTTATAAGTTTCTGTAAATTTCAATAATATACCTGGAGGTGATTCTGTATACTGTTGGTGTACAAATCTCCCCAGGAAATGTTGTTTTCTGCTTGTGTGATTGGCTCACTTATTTACTCAGAAGTCTGCACTAAATTAAAAGTAAAATGTAGGCATCCTCTGCAATAAAAATGTTAGTTTGGTGAGTCTTGGGGTTAACTACTTCTAAGAGATGCAGAAACTGTAACTTTTCTTACAAAAACATGAAGAGTGCACCAGCTGAATAACAAAAAGTACCCTGACATTTAAAATCAGTATCCAAAGGATATAGTGGAACAAAGCTTTTCTTTAGAGCAAAAAAATAAATTTGGAGATAAAGTACTGTATATGTAAATAATATAGGCATTTGTACATCAGATAAAATAAGTATTGAACACATCACCATTTTTCTAGGTAAATATATTTTTAAATGTGCTATTGACATGAAATTTTCACCACATGTCAATAACATTCCATGCATTCATACAAAGAAACCAAAACAAATAAGTTCAGAAATTAAGTTATGTGTAATAAAATGGAATGACACAGAGAAAAAGTATTGAATACACTAACTGAAATGTATTTAATACTTTGTACATAGTCCTTTGTTGGTAATGGGAGCTTCAAGATGTCTCCTGTATGGAGAAACTAGTTGCATGCATTGCTCAGGTGTAATTTTGGTTCATTGTTCCACACAAACAGTGTTCAAATCTTGAAGGTTCTGTGGGCCTCTTCTATGAACTCTGATCTTTTGTTCTTTCCATTGATTTTCTATTGGATTCAAGTCAGGTAATTGGCTGGGCCAGTCTAGCAGCTTTATTTTCTTTCTTTGAAACCAATTGAGAGTTTTCTTGGTTTTGTGTGTGGGATCATTTTATCACTGAAAAGTCCACCCTCATTTCATCCTTATTATGGTAGATGGCAGCAGATTTTTATCAAGAAAATCTTGATACACTTTTCCATCCACCCTTCCTTCAATGACATGAAGTTTGCCAGTATCATATTCTGAAAAACATCCCCACACTATCATGTTCCCACCTCCAAACTTCACTATTGGTATGGTGTTTTTTGGGTGATGTGCAGTGCCATTTGACTTCCAAACATGGTGTGTATTATGACATCCAAAGAATTCAATTTTGGTCTGACCAGACTATATTCTCCCAGTATTTCACAGGCTTGTCTAATATTGTGCAGCAAACTTTAAATTAACTTTAACATGCTTTTTCTTCAGCAATGGAGTCTTGCGTAGTGAGATTGCATACAGGTCATAGCGGTTAAGTGCATTACTTGTTGTTTTCTTTGAAACAATAGTACCTACTAATTCCCAGTCTTTATGAAGCTCTCCACAGGTGGTCATTGGCTCTTGGACAACTTTTTTATCTGATCCTTCATTTCACTCTGTCAGAAATCTTGCGAGGAGCACCTGGTCATGACCAGTTTATAGTGAAACAATGTTCTTTCCACTTCTGGCTTATGGCCCCCCAAAAATGCTCACTGGTACATTCAGAAGCTTAGAAATCCTTCTGTAACCACTGCCATCAGTATGTATTGCAACAATAAGGCTGAAAATGTCTTGAGAGAGCTCTTTGCTTTTACCCATCATGTGATGTTTCTTGTGTGACACATTGGTAATGAGACACCTTTTTATAGTCCATCAGTTGATACTGAACAAGCTGATATTCATTTGCAGTGACAAGGGGCAGGATTGCTTTCTAATTACTGATAGATTTCAGCTGGTGTCTTGACTTTTCATGCCTTTTTGTGCCTTCCTTTCTTCATGTGTTCAACACATTTTCCCTGTGTCATTCCATTTCCTTACACATAAATTAAATTCTTAACTTATTTGTTTTTGTTTCTTTGTATGTATGTATGTATGTATGTATTGCATGGGTTGTAACAATCAAATAAAATGCCATGTCAATAGCACCTTTAAACATATATTTACCTAGAAAAATGCTGACATGTTCAATACTTATTTTACCCACTGTATATACTTTACTATGTACAATTTACTAGTACATATAACTGTGTGATAACAATAAATTACATATTTAATGATTGAGATGATGTGTTGTTTATACAGTATGTGATGATTGACACCCTCCATTCCTAAATTAAATTATTATAATAGCATTATAATAGTATTTACTGAAGTCTCCCAATATTTTCAGAAATTTGGGAAATGGTGGGTTTACATTCCACTCATCATTGCTCTTCTGGAAGGAGACAAAGCAAAATCCAACAATGCATCTACTAGGTTATAATCACAGTGATAGGTTATAGTCATTGCTTTTATCAAATACAAATCTCCCCATTTCTAATACTGTTGTAATCCTAGAACAGAAACCAAACTTGTGAACAGAACTCTAAGTCCCACACTACAACAAAAATGCACCAATAAAGTGGTAACAAATCCAGAGCCTAGTCGAAAACTTCAAGGCAGCACTACAGTATAATTATCTACATTCATAGACCTTCCATTGAAGTTAAAATAATTATTTTTTTACTTCATAGTCTTCAAGAAACTCCATATTTGTGGGAAAGAAATTGATAAATAAAAAAAATATATACTGTATATAGTGTATACAATTGCAACACAAGTCATGGAAATTACCTTTCCATTTCATTCAGCGCTGTAATTTTCTGTAAAATGCAATGCAAAATGTTTACCTAGAGGCATTCTGTACACAGACGGTGTACAGAACACCCCCCCCCCCCCAGTTATGTCATTTCCTGCTTGTATGATTGGCTCACTGCTTTCCCTAGAAGTCTGCACTAAGATACAAGTTTGATTTTGAGCATCCCCTGTCACAAAAATTGCATTTTTGACAAGATACTCCCAAAGAGAAATGACATCTAAAGCGATGCAGACCCTACAATTTTCCTCATTAGAGCCCTGCAGGTGCAGCAGCTGATTGATAATTACAAAACCACCCCCATACAGATTCAGTCTGTACATGGACACAGACAAACCACTATTCCTTCAGAATAACTAAAGGTAGGAATCTACAACACAGTTTTGCCAAAAACCTTGCAATGTACATAGATCACCCAGAGGAAAATGTTTTTTTTTTTCTTAACAAAAAAATGACTCTTTAAAAAAAAAAAAAAAAGAAGAGGAAAATGGACCTGACTACCATGCAGCTAACAATCAGGCTTTACGATCCCAATTTTAATTGTGTTTATTAGATAATGGATGCTTTATATCATTTTTTAGTTTTGTGTAAAAATGTCATTTATTATAGGGTGAAAGTTTAAAAAGCATGCTGGGCTTTCTAATAAGAAAGGTCAACACTTCCTTTATTCCTTTTAGCAGACTGTGTTTATCCACTAGTTAAGACCTTGTTATTTTTTGCTAACAGAGGGAAGGTAGACATTTCATCCCCCTGATTTCAGGTCTGTATTTAGCACAGCAATTGTAAGAAATTGATTTTAGAGGGCACAGAACATGCATAGAGCTTTACAGGGAGTGTGCACTTAAAAGGTTTACTAAGAGCAAAAGGAAAGTTTTTTTTTTTTGGCAGAGGAGATACACACAGGCTTCTCTGCCACAATTCACTAGCATTTATTCTAAAGTTTAGTTTTGATTTACCGTCCTCGTCTAGTTTTTTCTCTCTCTTTCTTTTTTTAATAATGGTTATTGAAGGTGTACATCAAATCTTCTTGATTGTATTTTCATTATGTTTCTACATTTACTGATTGCTATCTATCTATCAGGGACATGAGAATTGTTTTACCCATGTGGGTTTTTTCTAATTCTTTATGGTTTAAAAAAGAAATACATAACAAACTATATGTTTGGGACCAACATAATGTGGAAGAGAAAATACCATACTGCATGCTCATCTCCATTGGCTCTTATTAATATAGTATTGCTTTAAACCACTGGTAGACTGTTGTACTTTGTTCTGTCAGAAAAAAAACAAGTAAAACCTTATTACATTATTGATACAGTCTATTTATTTAAGGACATTTTTTTCTTTTTTTTTTCTTTTTCTATAAGCTTTGTTCTTTGACCTGTGTAATCATATGTTTCAAAAAAAGTTAACTTGATGTCTTAGCACAGTCCTCATGACAATGTAAACTATTTTTAACATTTGGATGGAGCAGGGAATGCAAAGTTGCATACATTCAAAACAATCATCCTTTTTATAATCTATACAGAATGTATAGACTTGGGACTGTAAAGCTAACTTAGACCCTAAACTTTCAACATTTCTATTTAAAATTGAAGATTGTTTAAGTCATCTTATTTTGCAAAACTAATGGAGCTACCATTTCTAAAGTTTGTTAAGTTTACATCTATTTTGTAAGATGTAAACTCTAACTGAATGACATTTTGTTTGCTAAAGCACTCTGTATCATAAACAATTTTCTATTTTTTAAGTAAAATACTTTTTTTCTTCTTTTTTTTCTATTTTCTGCATCTAAGCGATGGTGACTTCCAGAAACTCTTTTGCAGATACTTCCTGTTTAAATCCATTCACTTCAACGATGGATGCATGTCATTTCTCAGGGTGGTTTTCCTGATGGTGACAGTGCTGGATTATACTTGCTTAATCTGTGTTGCAGCAGCCACTTGTAATCTCAACATATGACAAGGTGACAATACTGAAGCACAATTGGGAACCGGTACAGAGAGTTTTCCCCCTATTGCAGCACGTGCCTAAGCAAGTACCTTCACAGCAGGGTTACCAGGTTTTATTTTAATGAAATCTGCATACAGTAGTTTAAAATAATGAAAATGACTTTTGAAATTACATTAATATATTAACACTCCTCTTATGTTAGGGTCAGAACCGACCCGTTTTCAGGTTTTGAATGTCTATAAGTATCACATAAATTTGTTTATTGCATCAAGATTATTTTACTTTGTCAGGAACCTCTATTTAAACAATGTAATAGAAAAATAATCCTTTTCACTAAATTATAAAATACTGTGGTGAAAATTAAGACGTTCATGGTGTTAGGGTCAATTCTGACCCAGTTATAATATAGGATTTTAGGATACTAATAAGTGCCAAAACTGAAATCATAAACACTCTCTCTGCTTAGTAACACTGACAGCCAATCCCCTCTCAACCCTGTGAGCTGTAGTTAGGGAGGGGTCTATCTCTTTTCCTGCTTGTCTACTTTTCTAAATAAAGTGAAGAAACATAGGACAAATACATTTCAGAGTTGCTGACTTTATTTTACCATTTTTTCAATTTGAAAATGAGAGGTATGCTATCAAAAGAAAGGTCTAAGGGGTCACACCAAAAATATTAAAACCAATCTTTTCAAGCATAAAGAAGCCTAACAAGGTAACCAAGAGGTAAGAAACAAATTTGATGATAAATAATTATTCAGAGGGTATTTTATGGCTGATTTAAAACACGGGTCAAAACCGACCCTAAACATCATAGATAGTAACGGAATTCTAACATAAGAGGAGGGTTAAAGCTTAAATTATGGTTGATCCCTTAAGTGTACACCAAGCTGCTATTTTTACAATAATATTTAATCTATACAATACTATTCTTTTTAGGCTGAGCAAGACAATGGTCATCCACTTCCAGCATTTGCAAACCTTCACATTGAAATTATGGATGAGAACAATCAGGCTCCTTATTTCACGTTGGCTACATACCAAGGCTACATACTGGAGTCTTCTCCTGTGGGAACAACTATCTCTGACAATTCAAACCTAACTGCTCCACTGAAATTGATAGCTTTGGATAATGATATTGAAGAGGTGAGTTTTCTTGTGTAATATTATAATCTGATTAGGGCTCAACTCAAAGCAAATACTACATACACTTTCACAACAAAAAAAAAAATACTAGTTACATCTGTAAACTTATGTTAAGAGTCGTTAATAATTCTATGTATCATAGAACATCTAGGAAGAGTTTGAAGCACTTAAATGAATACCACCGGGTGTGATCCACAATTGAAACCACTAATGAGTCTGGTAATAACTTGAGGGTTGAATCTGAATATTTTTCATATAGATATTGTCTTTATGTCTAAATAATATCTAATTTATTTCACTTAAACTTTAGATTCCAAATGTCTTGGTTTGTTAAATTCACAGTAACTTGTACGGTTTTGATAATAAATATAGTTAGAAGAAAAATGATTCCCCCTCTTATCTCAATATTTTAATAATAAGCAATTGACAATTTAAATGTTACTGGTTTTACTAAGATGACGATGAATATGAAATAGACTATATTATTGTATCTCTACATTTAATGACATTATAATGTCATTAATGACATAATGTGTGGCAACCCTGTCGCTTGTTTCAGATATGTTCTGTTTCTCATACAGTATGGTCTAATTTTGTAGTTGGCAATAGCACCCGTTTTATTTTCATCACTATCATCCATGTGTGGCATGTTCTACCTTGTTGTGAAACCCAGGCTTCTGAAAATAGAGCTTAGCTGACTTGCTTGCACTGCTGGCAATAACAGCTAAAGCAAGAGGTTTACACTTGCTCATTGCCTCAGGCATGATGAGAACCGACTGTTCTAATTTTCTGAACAAAAACTGTTGGCTTGTTCTGGCTTGCTTTTTTTTTTTTTTTTTTTTTTAATCACTAATGATTCGTTTCAGCTTCTTAGAGGTCATGTAACACATGTTCATGGGTTAAGAATGTTCAATATGGATCTTTCTAGGATAGCCATATGTTATTTTTATATGTACGCAAGCAGAACACTTGAAACATGTTTTTTGCTTAATTGACATGTTTCATTGCCTGGAAAAGGCCTGGACAAGGCAGAGTAATCGTATTCCTAGATATACTATACTTTACATAGCCATAACTAAAAAGTCCATGCAATCTGTTTACAAAAACAAGACAGGTAGTTTTAGGCGTATGTGTATTGTCATCATTTATTACCTTATCTAGTTTCCCAGCTTTTGCACTAGTGTTTGAATATGATCAATATCCAGAAATGTTCTTATCTGTAATAACTTTCACATTTGACCAAGTTTGGTCTAATGTGACACCACTGACCATAGAATGATAGCACATTGACATTTTGCCATCATTGTAACTATACCACTAGGACAACTATAGCAAACAATATAATATTCTATTAACGTTATGGGTTTATCTCTAAAAATATGGTATTTAGTATATGAATTCCATTTTTCTTTATTGTTTATTAAAAGCCAGAAAAAGTCTTGAATTCTGAAATGGTCAGGTTATATGCTGCTGCCTACAGAAGGACTGAATAGAACAAAAAAGCTGTTAAAAGCCACTAAGCCAGCCCTCATATAACCATAATTATTTTTTCACTAGCTTTTTTATTCTCTTTTTTTACTTTCTGTTTTTCTCAGTATGCAGTTCATCATATATATTTTTTCTTTTCTGTGACTTCAATCATGGCTAAAGCTGAGTAAAGACATCCAGTTCAAACTGAGTGTGTATGTGTGTGTGCATGTGTGTGCGTGTCACTATTATTTTGCATATATTGTATATTGTGAAACTAAGAAACACATCCTAAAATTATTTTAATGTATCTACACTCCACTGACACCAATTACTCTGGAAGGTAGTTCCACATCCTTACTGCTCTAGCAGTAAAGAACCCCTTATGCAGTTTAAGATTGAATAACATCTCAATTAACTTCATTGTGTGTGTCTTCTCTAGAGACCTGTGATAATGTTTCCTCCCAAAGCTAGGGTCACCATTTAAAGTTCTGTATGTTGCTATCTTATCCCCTCTCCAGGAAGAATACACTTAATGTCTGTAGTCATTCTTCATAACTGAGGTCCTTCAGCTCCCTTATTAGCTTCACTGCCCTTCTCTGGACTCTCTGCAGTTCCAGCACATCCTTCCTGAAGATTAGTGACCAGAACTGGATGACATACTCAAGATGTGCCCGAACTAGAGTTTTGTAAAGTGGTTGAATTATAGTCTTATCTCTTGAGCAATCCCCTTGTAATGCATGCTAGTAGTCTGCCGGATGTGCTTGCTACAGATTTGAATTGCATGTTATTGCTGGGTCTGTGATCTACTAGAGTCCCAACGTCATTTTCTGTCCTTGACTATCCCAAAGGTTCACCCCCTAGTGAGTAACGCTTTGCTTTGCTTTACATTTTTACTCATGGAACCTCATCTGCCATTTAGCTTCCTATCACTCTATTTTATTGAGGTCTTCTTGTGACGTTTTATCTTTTTTTCATTTATATTTTTTGTTCATTAGAATGCACTGACAATTGCCATAGTTTAATATGTCCATTAAGCACTCCCCACTTATTTTTAGTGTTATTTGTTGCAAAAACATGATCCTATTTAGTATTTTTTAGTATGAAGGGTACTGTTTAAGCTAGTCTCTGCACAGCAGCTATCCAGAAAGGCATATCCTCAGCAACAGCTTTGGAGGTTAGCCTGGAATGTTGTTGAGACTTTAAATAAGAATATTATTTTTTATAGGCAATATATAAATACAAATCTGATTTTTTTTAATAAGTTGTAATATATAGTGCTTCGAAAGCCCTGCCAGCTTTCTTAGATTTCTTGAGTTGAAAATGTGTTTGTTGGGATGTGGCACTTTGTTTGGAGCCAATCTAGTCAATTTTATTCAGCACTAGATCTTATGTCCACCCTAGTACAATCCCCCTTCCCATTTAGAGGCTATCAGGGCATTCAGGGGCTTGCCCTCTTTACATTACCTCTTCTACTATTTTTGACTTTTGGTCTTTCTTAGTGTCCTTCTTGGTATCTGGGAGTCAGTACTTGAGGCAGGAATTTCGGGAGGCTCCTATTGATCTAATGGTCATTGTTAGGCACCCTAAGTCTCTTAGGGTCTATGTTATTATTCTTTCTCAATTTTTGGGGGGGGGGTGATCGAGCATCCCCTCTCCTGAACCAAACCAGGCCACATGCCCTCAACATGGGGGGGGTGCTTTGGGGCAGGGGGCCTCTGCCCCACCAGCTCAAAGCACCTTGTCCTCATGTTGATGGGGACAAAGAAAGACAACCCTGGGCTGTGGTTGATGGGGTCTGTGGTTGGGAGGCTTATCAGAATCTGGAAGCCCCCTATAACACCCCCCTTTGTGAATAAGTATCGGGTACATAGTATCCGTAGCTATTCACCAAAAAAGTGGCAAAAGTAATAAACACCAGAGAGTCGAGACATGTTTTTGACAGTTCCGTTAAACAGTATCCCTCAATGTAAATCCATCTTCAATCATGCCACCCGTCGACCTGAAAAAAAAATGCTCCACCTCCTGGTAGGCCTCCTGCTGTATGTCCACTCTACGCTTTGACATTTCTTATATAGGTAAGGGGTGGGGCCACCTGGCTACGTCATCTGATGGCACCACCCTTTTCTGACGTCAGAGACTGGTGCATGCTGGGTCTGTAACTTTAGAAGGGGCAGGGACACCGGGTGACATACCCAGGTGTCTCCGCCCATTACCTATAAAAGAAATGTCAAAGCGCAGAAGAGACATAAGGCTGGAGGCCTCCCAGGAGGCAAGAGCGTTTTTGATTTTTTCTTTTTTTTTTTTTGGGGGGGGTTCAGAAAGTGCTGTGATTGACAATTGAGGGACACTTTTTTTTTTCTTTTTTAATAAAGGAATTGTCAAAAACTTGTCTCTTGTGTTTATTACATTTTTGGTGAATAGGTAAGGATACTATTTACTGGACACTTATTCACGTGGGGGGGGGGGCAGGATCTGGGGGCTTCCAGACTTCGTTATGCCTCCCACCCACAGACCCCAACAACCACAGCCCATTTTTTTTTTTCATTTTGGCATGGGGTTTCCCTTAAAATCTATACCAGACATGAAAGATTTGTGCACTTGGGTTTGCATTATCTCTAGCAAGACAGGAAGAATCCATTGCTGAAGGACTTGATTTTCCTTTAGATTATCATAAGACAAATAATGCTGAAATTCTAGTGCTGACACTTTCCATGGAAGATAGCACATGTCCAGGGGTCCTTGAGATTTCAGATTATTTAGAGTTGGGCTCCACTAAGGTGGCTGATTTTCAGCCTCTATGAGAAATTATTCAAAATGTATTCCCTGCTTCCATCCCTAATCATGTTATCATAACTCTCTGGCTAATATCCCCCCCCCCTTCATCCGATGGCTATGGATGCTTTACTGAATTGTAGGGGGTCGGAGGACATACTGTATATTCCCATATCCTGGATCAGGTACAGAGACCAGAGATCAATAAACGTGATAGAATAATTCAAGAGGGATAGAACTAAGTGGCATGGAGGTCAACATTAAACTGGATAGCATTGTTACATATGGAAATATTTGGCAGAGACACGTCTATATGCTTCATGGTCAAATATCCCATTTATCATGAAAATGAAGCATAGAGTTATGAACTGCATGATATATTTTTTTTACATAAGCATCACAGTCCATCCTGAAAAAGTGTGGGGGAACAGAACGGAAATCACAATTAAAGGGCTACTACTCTTTGTTCTGCTGTAAACAGTGTACTGTATGTAGAAGTTTTCCAAAGTGTTAAGGTATGTCTGGGATAGGGATGATTGATAGGCATACAGATATTGTAATATGGCTAATAGTTGGAGGCCAGGAATAAATCTTTGCCAGGTTTTAAAATAACTGAGCTTCTAGTAGATTGTTAGATGGGGTTGTAGGGCTCGATTGCTGGTTAAACGCTCATAGGAAGGGTTGGATTAGGAGGTCAGGGAAAATTCTGCAATAAGACCAGGGTAAGACCAGGGCTTTTCCTTGTTTTCATCTGTTTAAGGGCTGTTTTGAATTATTTGGGAGTCAGTGAGCCATTGATTTTGCTTGCTTGTTGTGAAGAGATGGATTTTGGGCTTTACCGTTTCAAGAATTCGTCAATAATGGATTGGTGTGGTTGTTTATCATCCTATGGCTGTTGTTTTCTGGGGGGAGATTATATAGTTCAGAATAAAACTGAACAAAGTGATTTGCAATGTCTTTGTGAGCATCAATAGAGGCTTGTTTGGCTTGTTTACGTGCTGTTGCTAAGGATGATAATGAGCATCTGCTGTAAATACACATTTGTGGGCTTCCCATTGCGTTAGGGGATTGGTGTCTGGGATATTGTTATGTTCAAAAATGTCTGATATGTTTTTGTTGATAGTAGAGGTATTGACAGGGTTTCAGAGCAATGTCGCAATACAAGAGAACTTACAAACTAGGGAGGGTTGGAAAATTACAAAAAGGTAAAAACTGTGATGGTTGAGCTGATGGAAAAAGAAAAAGTGCAGTTGATTGAAAACTCATCTGAAGAGATAAGCTTTCAGGGATCATCTAATGGTGGGCAGAGTTGGAACTAGTCAGAAAGATTGGGGTAGGGAGTTCCAGAGGATGGGAGAGATTCTGGAGAAGTGCTAGATGCAAGTATATGAGAATGTGACATAGGAATTAGAAAGTAGTAGGTCTTGAGA
Source organism: Pelophylax lessonae (assembly GCF_965119305.1). Lineage (NCBI taxonomy): Eukaryota > Metazoa > Chordata > Amphibia > Anura > Ranidae > Pelophylax > Pelophylax lessonae. The sequence goes on along the minus strand of NC_138776.1, from coordinate 119,749,832 downwards.
GGATTGGAAGGGACAGTTTGTATAATATTGCGAGATGAGGTTTGTAATGTAACTAGCTTTGTGGATGGCTTGGTATGTTATCAGGATTTTGAATTTCATTGTTGAGCAGTTTCAAGCCAATGGCGGGTGTGGCAATGAGGGGTGGTGAACAATGAATGGTTGTGGTGGGATGAGTCTGGAAGCAACCTTTATGATATGATTGACGGGGGATAGCTTACGTAGAAGCAGGCCAATGGGAAAGAATTTCAACAGTTGGGGTGAAAGATAACAAGAGAGTTAATTATTAGCTTTGTGATGTCCAAGGTTAAGAAGGGGGCACAATTTGGAGATGTTGCAAACATTACTGCAGCAAGATTTGAACAGCAATTGGATGTGAAGCCAAAAGGAGAAATAAGGGGAAGGACTAATAATTGTGTCTTTAATCTTGAAGGAAAAGTCAAGGGAAGGGGCATAGTAGTTGTGAAAACACAGGGCTCAGGGGGCAGGTGGTTGGTGGTTGTTAGAAGAAACCTTAGCAACCCTTTCCTTGGTAGTTCAAAAAAGTAAAGTATTAAGTCTGATGATAGACATCACATAGGGGAGATTTCTGGACAGTGGGGATCAAAGCATTAATTGCTTCAGTCTTGATTTTTCTTTAGCAATCTCCTGGGCAGTGAGTAAGGCAGGCCATACACTGTTCCAAATTTAGCCAGTTCAGCAGAAACCAGCCGAGTTTCAAACAGCGTATGGACAGGCTGAATGTATTAAGTTGATCGATTGATCAACTTGGGTACAACCTGCATGTTGGGTTTTATCTGTAATTATTACTAGGGCTGCTATAGCTGCTGGCATTCATCACTGTCTTCAGACAATGGCTGGAGAGATTTCTGCCTCAATGCTGTTTGTGTTGATGGTTGAATCAAGTGCATTTCTTTCCTGCAACCCCTGGATGGCAGTAGCAGACTCTTTTTTAAGACCTCTCCTCTAGCAAGAAAGAAAAAATACATTGGGGGGAGAATGACTAAAACTGGAGTACATGGAATCTGGTGCAGCTGTGCATTGTAACTGATCATCTTTCAGTTTTTTTGTCAAATCCTAATTGAACAAGCTCAGTCAGAAGTCAGAAGCTGATTGGCTCCCATGCACAGATGCACCAGATTCTGTGTGCACCAGTTTTAGCAAATCCCCCTTCGTTTTTTTCATCCTCGCTTGCAGAGAAGTCTGTTGTTTCTCCTCTTCACAGAGGAGAATAAACGGCAATAGCCAATCACAGGCTATTGCAGCAATCATGTGATTGGGATCTTTGTCCCGATCATTAATACAAGGCCTGTAGCTGTCACTGACAGCTTGGTCTTATCACTGAGAGCATGCTTTCAAGATCGCTTCCAGCACAAATGGAGAACACCTATTGTATATGCAGCATGCAGGAATAAAGTCCACTTTCCGGATACTGTATGTATGTGTTATGTAGGCATTAAGGGGTTAAATTATACCAGACCCTGTAATAGATGTTAATGGGGACCCCATGCAAAAAAAACATTGGGTTCCCCCTAAGAGTACATACCAGACCAAATAGGAGTCGGTATAGATGTTAAAGCTGACCCCATACATACAAACAAAGCAAAAAAAAAAAAGCATTGGGAATGTTGTAGGGTCACAATACTGCAGACATGTCACCCTGTTAACCCTTTCACTGACAGGCTCTACTTTTAAACCCACGTGGCCAGACCATTTTTTTTAAATTTTCCATAGCTTTTTTATTTTTCCCTTTCAGTTTTAAGAGTTTGTAAAAGGCCCCTCAAACAATACATAAATGCACACTAGTAAACTAAAAAAAAAAAAAAAGGTGCTACTGATTTTTAATACTCTGTGATATTTGCACAAACGTTTATCAAAACGATATTTTTGCTAAAAATACAGACTAGGCCGCAATTTAATATTTTTTCCCTACATTGTTGTTTATTGAATAGTGGAATAGAACAACAGTATACAGCGGGTGTATCTCAGACGTACAGATACAGACTAGGCCGCAATTTTATATTTTTTCCCCTAAATGGGTGTTTATTGAATAACGGAATAGAACAACAGTATATAACGGGTGTATCTCACACGTACAGCTACAGACTAGGCCGCAATTTAATATTTTTTACCTACATGGGTGTTTATTGAATTCAGACTAGGCCACAATTAACTTTTTATCCCCTAAATGTGTTTTTATTGCAAAGCGGAATACAACAGTATGCAATGGGTGTATCTCACTGTACCATATGCAGACTAGGCCGCAATTAACTTTTTTTTCCATTAAATGGGTTTTTATTGCAAAGCGGAATACAACAGTATGCAATGGGTGTATCTCACTGTAACATATGCAGACTAGACCGCAATTAACTTTTATCCCCTAAATGGGTTTTTATTGCAAAGCGGAATACAACAGTATGCAATGGGTGTATCTCACTGTACCATATGCAGACTAGGCCGCAATTAACTTTTTTTCCCCCTAAATGGGTTTTTATTGCAAAGCAGAATACAACAGTATGCAATGGGTGTATCTCACTGTAACATATGCAGACTAGGCCGCAATTAACTTTTTATCCCCTAAATGGGTTTTTATTGCAAAGCTAAATACAACAGTATGCAATGGGTGTATCTCACTGTACCATATGCAGACTAGGCCGCAATTAATTTTTTTCCCCCTAAATGGGTTTTTATTGCAAAGCGGAATACAACAGTATGCAATGGGTGTATCTCACTTTAACATATGCAGATTAGGCCGCAATTAACTTTTTATCCCCTGAATGGGTTTTTTTTTATAATTGTAATTTTTATTGAAAATATAAACAAGTATATTGAACAGACATGGGGTAGGAAACCCCAAAAACAACAACATTGCAAGGCAATTCAAAATAGTCCCAGTAGGTATATGCAAATAGAAGAGAACAAAACAATATAAAGCACACATCAAGCCATACAAAACAAATATGCAATTGGCCTAATGAAATGAGAGGTTAATCAGCAGGAGACCAAGATCTACTCATATCAGGGCAGAATCCTGAAGGTCCCAATCTGCCCAGATAGCATTAAAGCGAGAAACTTTGTCGTGGACCGTAGCCATAAGGAATTCCATCCTCCATATCTCCAGCACCAATCATTGAAAAAGGGCAGCATCAGGGGGTCCCGTCTGCCGCCAGTGTAACGGGATTGCTCTCCTGGCCGCAACCAAAAGGTGAGATATCAATCGCTTGGTAGGCTTGGAAACCCCGGGGAAAGGAAGGCCCAAAAGATAATGAAGGGGATCTAGTGGAAAGGACAGGCCCGTCACAGATTGTATCTTTGACCCCACCATGGCCCAAAAAGGTTGTATGAGAGGACATTGCCAAAAAATGTGATACAATGTGCCCAAACCAGTGCCGCAACGCCAGCAAGTGGCCGGGCATGATGGGTCCATCCTATGCAATTTAGCTGGGGTTATATACCAAAACAACAAAATTGTCAATGTGGTCTCTCTCTGCACTACACACCTGGAGGACTTAAAGGCAGCCGACCAAATTTTGTCGCACATCTGCATTGAAATGGGTTTCTGTAATATTTCAGACCATTTGCACATATAGAGGTGAGTATCTTCCACCAATGACTGAGCATCGTGTAAAATATTGTAGATAGTGGATACTAAATGTCTCTGGTGAGGCCCCTGCGCCGTCAACTGTTCAAAGGCCGTGGGCCTCTCCAGAGTCAAGGATCTCATCATGGAGTGAAACAGGTGACGAATTTTCAGGTAAAAATAAAAAGTATGCTTAGGGATGTTAAATTTCTCCCGCAAGGTTTCAAAGGGATATAGGGTGAACAAGATTACGAAGCTGAAATAGTGAAGCCTGCATCCATGTCCACACCCATCCCACCTGCAAACTATCAGGAATGGAAGGGTTAAACAAAACACTAGTGAGCGATGGGCATGGCGAAAAGAGAGAGCACTTACAATAACCCCTAAGCCATACATCTAGAGAACAAAGCAGGGGGGCAAGACACATACCCCTCCTTAAATGGGTTTTTATTGCAAAGTGGAATACAACAGTATGCAATGGGTGTATCTCACTGTAACATATGCAGACTAGACCGCAATTAACTTTTATCCCCTAAATGGGTTTTTATTGCAAAGCGGAATACAACAGTATGCAATGGGTGTATCTCACTGTAACATATGCAGACTAGACCGCAATTAACTTTTATCCCCTAAATGGGTTTTTATTGCAAAGCAGAATACAACAGTATGCAATGGGTGTATCTCACTGTAACATATGCAGACTAGGCCGCAATTAACTTTTTATCCCCTAAATGGGTTTTTATTGCAAAGCGAAATACAACAGTATGCAATGGGCGCATCTCACTGTACCATATGCAGACTAGGCTGCAATTTATTTATTTTCCCCTAAATGGGTTTTTATTGCAAAGTGGACTACAACAACAGTATGAAATGGGTGTATCGCACTGTAACGTATGAATTAAAATCTAAAAAATAATTGTCCCCTTAATTGGTGCTTGTTTAATAGCAGATGTAAAATGCAGTGTCTAAACGCTGTAGGTCACAGTAAAATATGAAGGAAAAAAGTTTTTTTTTGCTTTTTTAAATGCAGATTAAGCAGACACATATGCACTCAGCTTGCATGAAATGGCCGCTACACACCGCACGCCTAACAGGTTGGATACTGTTGTTGTTCTATTCCGCTATTGAATAAAAAAAAAACATTTGAATGAAAAACTGAAGAATTATTATTTTACCCTAAATACTGAAAAATAATTATTTTCATCTTACATTGGTGCTTTTTGAAGAGCAGGTTAGAAAAGCAGTGTCTGTCTAAACAATGTATGTCAAAGTAAAATATGAAGGAAAAAAAGTTTTTTTCTTTTTTAAATACAGATTAAGCAGACACTTATGCACTCAGCTTGCATGAAATGGCTGCTACACACCGCACGCCTAACAGGTTGGATACTGTTGTTGTTCTATTCCGCTATTGAATAAAAAAAAAAAACATTTGAATGAAAAACTGAAGAATAATTATTTTACCCTAAATACTGAAAAATAATTATTTTCATCTTACATTGGTGCTTTTTGAAGAGCAGGTTAGAAAAGCAGTGTCTGTCTAAACACTGTATGTCAAAGTAAAATATGAAGGAAAAAAGTTTTTTCTTTTTTAAATGCAGATTAAGCAGACACATATGCACTCAGCTTGCATTAAATGTGCAGCACCGCACGCCGCCCACCTAACAGACTGATAAAAGTTTTTTTTTTCTCCTTTCTCCTCCTCGCTGGGCTCAGGTCAGGGCATAAAGATTGTGCACTGCACCCCCACACAATAAATCAATTTAGATCGCTGTCTGATTAAATAAGATTCTTCCTATTCTTTCCCTCAAAGCAATCTCCAGCCTGCCCCTACAATAATTTCCTATCTCTCCCTCTGGGCAAAAAGATTGTGCACTGCACCCCCACACAATCAAATCAATGTAGATCACTGTCTGATTAAAGAAGATTTGTCCTATGCTTTCCCTCAAAGCAATCTGCAGTCTGACCCTACAATAATCTCCCTATCTCTCCCTCAGCAGCATCAGGAACCTCTCCCTAGTATAGTTATAGCAGAGTGATGCACGGCGCTATGTGACTACAGCTTATATAGACTCTGGGTCACATGCTGCACTGGCCAATCACAGCCATGCCATTAGTAGGCATGGCTGTGATGGCTTCTAAGGGCACACTAGTTAAACGCTTGCTGATTGGCTGCCTTGCACCTGTTGAAACCGCGCCATTAAAACCGCGCCAAAACATCAAATAACATTACTGAACAACGGACAGTACCCGAACATACAGTGAAATGTTTGGGTCCGTGTCCTGGTACCGAATACCCAAAAGTCCGGTACGATCCCGAACAATACAGTCCGGGTTCGCTCAACCCTAATCTGGAGGTTTTTATTTTTCACCTACGGCTTTCAGAATATGTAAAAGATCCCCCATAACCATATATTTTCTGAAAGCACATGACTAGTAGAATAAAACTAAGGAGCTACTGATTTTGAAGGACCCGTTATATTTGCGCAAATGCTTATTAAATCAATATTTTCGCTAAGAATGCATTAAATTAATTATTACTAGATACAAACATGGCACATTTGAAAAAAATTCCTGCTAAATTTCTGCAAAATATAAAAGCTAAAAATGTGTTGAGTTCATAACAAATATTTGTAAATTTAAAATTATGCCTTTTTGCAAGATGGTGAAAATCGAAATTATGCAAGAAGATTTTTATTTTTCACCTACAGCTTTCAGAGTTTTTAAAAGACTCCCCAAACCATACATTTTCTGAAAGCACACGACCAGTAGAATAAAAAGAAGGTGTTACTGATGTTTAGGGGCCTGTGATATTTGTGCAAATCTATATCAATCAATATTTTTGCTAATTAAATATGTACGCGATGTTTCTTTAGGTAGCATAACAAGTTCTACCTAAATGGGGGCATTTTAGCAGCCAGTGCTGCAAGGATGTGGAGGGGCGGGAAGCAGGGGGAAAAAGGGCAGAGAAGTTGCGTTGAGTGTGAAGGTCACATTTTAGGTAAATACTAGGCAGTCTACTGAACAGTTTTGCTATGGTCACTGTATGCTCTATGGACCTGGTGGTGAAAAAGTTAAAGGAACTTGAAAATCAATAGATCTATTGGCAGAATGAACAGGGAATTAAACATATTATAGTGGGAACAGTTCTTAAACTTGCACTTTCATAAATGATGTTAGGTAGTGCCACTGTGTTATGCTACCTAAATAAACATATTGTGCATATTTAATGAGCAAATATGGTGACAGCTAGGTACATTGTACTGTATAACAAGTGTTACAGTATAGATACAAATTAGAGCACACTTTGTCAAAGTTTTTTCAAGCTGTTAGCATCTACATTATATCTTTATATATTGCCATTGAAAAAAACCTAGATTCAAGTGACCGCCAATAAGGAAAATTAGAGCCCATTCCATTCACCCCTGTTAGTAACAGAATAAATGTAAATATGAAGATTTATAGTTTCTTTTAGATACATGATTCCTTACTATCATCTGTGTACTTCATATATTAGTTTTGTTACTAAAGTTAACAAATATGATTTTTAAAACAAATAGTATAGTAGGAAGTATTTAATTTTATCTAATGAATTTCAAATTGTGAACTTTTATGTAAAAGCAGCATTGTATTTATATCATATGTCTATTAAAAACGTTACAAGACCAGGGCTTTTCACTGTACATGAATTAACTCATATACAGTACCTATATTCCAGTTTGTGAAAGCAATATGAATGATATGGCTCACAAATCCAGCAAGTTTAGTACATTGCCCGCGGAGATGCAAATATTACAGAGTGATGAAAAACCATTCTTAAGCTTTACTATGACCAATTTAAAACATTCATTATATCAACTTTCTTGATTATATTGCAAAATGTTAAGGTCAATAAAAATGCTTTTACTCTATATTGCTAACTTATTGTGATTTGTTCCTAAAATACCAAGTGTTAGGATATATGACATTTATTGAGTTTTCCCTATAATGTGGGACCACGAGCCACTGTAAACCTTTCAAGGGTTGTCAATTTGATGTAATTTTGAGTACAGTTTGTATTCTGTTATGGAATTTCATACATTTTAACCCACAGTGTAAGTCACTTAACATTCTTAATGTTTCCTGTAACTAAAGACTTTTCTCAGTTAAGTGTCCTTTAAAGACCTATAAATCGTGTTATAGAAAGAGTTGATTAGTTCATCTGAGATATTTCCACTGAATAGTCAAATATCAGTGTTGGATTCCGTTACTCATAACTATGTACCCGAGGTGCAGTTTCTTTTTTATTCAGTCTCTTAATGTCTGTAATTATTTTTGTAAGATACTAATCACTGACTCCTCTGTAGATTGCTTGTTTTTACTTAGTAGTCACTTTGATGCTTCTGCTGAGCCCAAGATTAAGGTATAAGCAGAATTATATTTTACTAGGTTACAATTATCACAGGGATTATTTTACCAAAAAAAGATAACAAATTAACCCTGGTGGTAATCATGTACCCACAAAAAAAGCTCACAAAAGAAATTGTGCACGATAACTGCAGGCTGAAAATATTTATAAAATCTAATATCCTTGATGTACTGCATATCTATAGCCCAAATTGTTTTTCATATTGCATAAAGTAGGGACACTTCTGTTTGTGTCATATGTATCACGTTAGAAGATTCCTGTTGACCTTCCTGTAGATTCAACACAAACAGAAAGGATGTCTTTCAAATGTGAGAGAAATCCCCTCTTAGTCAGTTGTCATGTGAACAAGTGTCCCTATTGGAATATTTTCCCTATATTCCTGTTAGATAGGAACTCAAATTTCTGGATTTAACCTAGCTTTCATTCCCCATGACATTGATAATCAGGGCAGTTTTAGAGATTGAATCTCCCTAACTGAGATACAGATAGTAATAAAAACCTAGGGATGGTTCTTACCCTTCAGTACATTATGCAACGTTTGCAAAAAGTTTTGGCTTTAGTTATACTTTAATAGTTCATTGCTGAGTGTTCTTTATACTAGTCTAAAATTATTGATAAAACGTCAAATTCTGAGAGCTCTTGGGCTTAACCCCCAGGACAATTTTACTCACTCTACAATTTCTATATATTTTTTATTTGGGCATGGATGGGTTCCTGGTTCACCATCAAGTGACAGATTTCATATCTGGTGTCCTTGTTTCAGTGACTATTGCCCTCACACCCCTTGATTTACAGTATCTCGCAAAAGTGAGTACACTTTGCTACAATGTAAAGTAGTGAGTGTACAGCTTTTATAACAGTGTAAATTTGCTGTCCCTTCAAAATAACTCAACACACAGCCATTAATGTCTAAACCGCTGGCAACAAAAGTGAGTACACCCCTAAAAACACCTCAAATTTGGGCCCAAAGTGTCAATATTTTGTGTGGCCACCATTATTTTCCAGCACTGCTTTAACCCTCTTGTGCATGGAGTTTACCAGAGATGCACAGGTTGCCACTGGACTCCGACATCACGGAGCTGGTGGATGGAAGAGACCTTGCGCTCCTCCACCTTCCATTTGAGGATGCCCCACAGATGCTCAATAGGGTTTAGGTCTGTAGACATGCTTGGCATGTCCATTACCTTTACCCTCAGCTTCTTTAGCAAGGCAGTGGTCGTCTTGGAGGTGTGTTTGGGGTCGTTATCATGTTGGAATACTGCCCTCAGTCCAGTCTCCGAAGGGAAGGGAATCATGCTCAACTTCAGTATGTCACAGTACATGTTGGTATTCTTAGTTCCCTCAATAAACTGTAGCTACCCAGTGCCAACAGCACTCATGCAGCCCCAGATCATGACACTCACACCACAATGCTTGACTATAGGCAAGATACACTCATCTTTGTACTCTTCACCTGGTTGCCGCCACACATGCTTGACACCATCTGAACCAAATATGTTTATCTTGGTCTCATCAGACCACAGGTCATGGTTCTAGTAATTCATGTCCTTAATCTGCTTGTATTCATCAAACTGTTTGCAGACTTTCTTGTGCATCATCTTTAAAAAAGGCTTCCTTCTGGGACGACGCAGACCATTTTGATGCAGTAGATGGTGTATGGTCTGAACACTGACAGACTGACCTCCCACCTCTTCAACCTCTGCAGAAATGTCGGCAGCACTCATACGTCTATTTCCCAAAGACAACCTCTGGATATGACGCTGAACACTTGCACTCAACTTCTTTGGTCGACCATGGGGAGGCCTGTTCTGAGTGTAACCTGTCCTGTTAAAAGGCTGTATGGTTTTGGTTACCGCACTGCAGCTCAGTTTCAGGGTCTTGGCAATCTTCCTAAAGCCTAGGAGGCCATCTTTATGTAGAGCAACAATTATTTTTTTCAGATCCTCAGAGTTCTTTGCCATGAGGTGCCATGTTGAACTTCCAGTGACCAGTATGAGAGAGTGAGAGCAAAAACACCAAATTTAACACACCTGCTCCCCATTGACACCTGAGACCTTGTAACACTAACGAGTCACATGACATCGGGGAAGGAAAATGGCTAATTGGGTTAAATTTGGATAAATTGTTGCCAGTGGTTTAGACATTAATGGCTGTGTGTTGAGTTATTTTGAGGCGACTGCAAATTTACACTGTTATACAAGCTGTACACTCACTACTTTATATTGATGCAAAGTGTCATTTCTTCAGTGTTATCACATGAAAAGATATAATAAAATATTTAAAAAAATGTGAAGGGTGTACTCACTTTTGTGAGATACTGTATATCACCATTGCTCACATCATTGACCCTGTTAAACCCTCCCTAGTTTATGACATCTTATTATGGTTCTCTTTGAATTCAGGATATTCCCTTTAAACCATTACAGGAGACCCCTCTTTTGATCTTATCTCAGAAGGTGGCCTCCCTTATTGTTATCACTTTATCTTGAAGGATTTTATAGCTGTGAGGCTTGTTTTCTTTTCTTCTCAATGAGACCATTGTGTTTCCTTCTCTTTGTTTATCTCCTTCACATCCTAAGGGGATTTGCTTTCACCATATAGACATGGTTGAAGCATTCTTTTTTTTTTTGAAGATGACGTCTTTGCTATTCTGAATGGTCTACACGAGACATCCTTTTGCCAACATATTTCCTGCAAGGACTAAACTGCTTGTTTCCTGTAACAACCTACATTTTCAGGGCAGTACACGTGTTCAGGCCTTTCAGCACCAGGCATGTATTTTTACAGCTATGTAGGGCAGCTAAGCTGCATGGTTTGTGATTTGCACATTTAACATATTTTAACCACTTTACTGTGGCAGGCAGCCGCTTCTTGGTGAAATGATGTAGTCCTACGTCACTCGCTCTCAGGAGGCTAGGGGGCGAGTGTGTGTGTCAGGCGGCTCTGATTGCCGCCTGACATCGGCGATCTCCCCCCGCTGACAGAGAAGGACGAATGGCTGATGTAAACACAGCAGTCTCTCCTTCTCCCTGAGATGATCACAGAGACTATGTGATCCTGCTATATAGGATCGCATGTCTCTATGGTCATCTCACAAGCCCAGCCCCCCACAGTTAGAATCACTCCCCTATGGTCACATTTAACCCCTTGATCACCAACACTGTTACCCCCTTCCCTGCCAATGGCATTATTACAGTAACAGTGCATATTTTTAGCACTGATTACTGTAGTAATGTCACTGGTACCCCAAAAGTGTCAAATGTCAGTTAGGGGTCCGATCATTCGCCGCAATGTCGCAGTCCCGTTAAAAATCGCAGATCACCGCCATTACTTGTAAAATAAAAAAATTAAAAAACAATAAAAATTACATAAATCTTTCCCTTAACTTTTGTGCAAACCAATAAAAATACGCTTATTGTGATTTTTTTTTATCAAAAATATGTAGCAGAAAACAAATTGGCCTAAAATGTTATAAAAATTTGGATTTTTACATTTTTTGGGAATGTTATATAGCAGAATGTGAAAAATATTGTTGTTTTTTTTTTAATTGTTGCAATTTCTTGTTTATAGCACAAAAATAAAAATTGCACAGGTGATCAAATACCACAAAAAGAAAGCTCTATTTGTGGGAAAAAAAGGAAATCAATTTTATTTGCGTACAACGTTGCATGACCGCGCAATTGTCCGTTAAAGTAACGCAGTGCTGAATTGCAAAATAGGGCCTGTTCATTAAGCAGGAAAATCTTAAAGTGCTTATTGTGTGAATGTCACATCATCAGCAGATGCCAGCTTTAAAGGCAAGGTCCTACAAGTGAATGGGGGCCCTGGTACTGCTATGATGCTTTCACTTAGCCTTGGAATCACCTACCCCTCTTTTTTTCCTCTGGGACTGCTTTTGATATCTCCAGTAGAAGATCGACTGACTTTGTCCCAGAAAATGCTAGAAGTATTGCAATGATAATTTTTGCATTATGTTATTGGAGGATACATTTCCCTCTGGTTGATAGCCAATTGCTATAGTTAATGCTTTCTTAACTGTTTTCTTTCCGCTTGCTGCTCATGAGCTTGTCAGTGCATGTAGGGTTAATGCCAGTAGAAGAGGCTATGCCATTTGCTTTGCTTTGCTTATGTCTAAACTATGAAGGATTTTTACAAAAAAAAAAAATATTTTATTGGGCCAAACTTGGTGACTTTTAAGGTATATACAGTACTTTCTGTAAAAAACACTAAACTGCATTCAGTAGTTGTGAGTCCAAGTAAGTGGTGAGGCTCTGTTTTGCTCCAAGTCAGTTCTGATCATAAGGAAATCCAAGCAACTTATGTGAGACAACACAATCAGTCATACGTTGTCTCATGTGTCACAAGGCTGATTGCAGAACTCGAACATTGGGATCCTTAAGTAGGACTTTTTAATATCCTATCTCAGTACATTGAGAACCTTGAGTTGCTGCTGTAGCCAGCTCCCAACTCAATGTTGTTTCCTATTACTGAAGCTGACAGTGAATGTACGCAAGTGACATGCAGGATATGTGGTGTGATGGAGGGAAGAGTGAAAGCTGAAGCATGCATAGAAATGTGGCATCCAAGAAATTATGACTTCCAGGAAGTTTAGACTCCCTGCAAAATTCACAGATCTCTATATATTACATACAAAATTTTAAAGAATCTTGTTTAAAAAAAAAAAACTAGTATTAGATGTTATTTGCTATTGCAAGTGCTTTAAATTAAAAGTGAGGTGCGGCAATAGGGTCTCTTTTAGCACACCGTCATATTAAGGTGACTGAATTTTCTGCACCTATTCTGTATCTTTAATAACAGGAAATCCCTGTAACTCTAACAAGGTGTGCTGGTTTTCAATTGTTTATATTTAAGTGTGGCAAAGATTAAAGTTTTAAAAGAACAAGAACAATATCACCAGCAAATCCAGGTATTAGAAAGGAAAATAAATTACTGACTAAAAGACAGACCAAAGTTCTGCTTCATCTCACTTATCTATATCAAAATGTGTTTAAATAGCTTACATTTAATTATTCTGCATTAATACAGTAAGTGCCGAATAAACTATTTCTGACAAAAGGTTAATAACATGAATGAACCACCTTGAATTTTGTAAATTTTAGGCAAATCTGTTTTTCTTGGGGGAAGGGGGGGGGGGCTTTTTTTTTTTTAGTATAAAGAGCAAGATTAGCAGAAGGGTCAGTTTAGGAAATCTACTTATTATTAAATTCACATAATATAATAAATCCAGACAATCACTCCCAACAGTTATTATTCATTTCGAAGGATAGCAAAGATCCCACTACCAAAGGCTCTGGTGATGTTTTCAATAAGATCAAGTCATAAAGACATCATATATAAACTGTTTTTAAATAACTTTCAAAATATTTGAATTGATGATGGTTGCATATTATATAATTATGCCAATCATCTAAAGTATAAAGACATATATACATACATATATATATATATATATATATATATATATATATATATATATATACTGTATATATATATATATATATATATATATATATATATATATATATATATTGTGGGAGATTAGCTCGGTGGCGGGTGTGGATGACCCCTTTTTGGGGTTCGTTACACAGGGAGATAGCTGAGAAGTGGTTGCAAACAACAGTGTATGAGTTTTATTCTTGCAATTTTTCTTCACACAAGTGCTAGCATCAAAACGTCAAAAATAAAATAAAAGACAAAATAAATCCTTGCCACTGTGGGCGGCTACTTTCTCACACACAGGAACCTACCTAAAGAAGTCTGTCCCCAACCTACTGTTGGGCAGACTTGGCTGATCATACAGCAGAATATCAATAGTACATTTATTATCTCTTCACATAGAGAATGTCCCTTTTCTCTTCACACAGCACATGTTCATTGGACTTTCCTTTCACATAGAAAACATCCATTGGTTTTTCTCTTCACACTCTTCACATAGAAATAGTTCATTTTCTCACCTTGAGAAGTCTTCACACTTTTTACCCTCCTCAGCGCACATCGCTCCAGGAGGTCTTCCCCATGCTCACACAGCTTCAGGGGGCATTCCTTCTCCCATGCTCACACAGCGTCGGGAGGCACACATCTGACTGTCCTCCTCTCCCAGCTCACACAGCGTCAGGTGGCAGCAATCCTTCTTCCATGCTCACACAGCGTCGGGAGGCACACATCTGACTGTCCTCCTCTCCCCAGCTCACACAGCGTCAGGAGGCAGCAATCCATAGACTTCCTCTGGACAAATTATAGAGGCCTTAATTTCCTCATTCTGAACAGCTGAAGTCTGTTCAACATCCTTAGATAGTTCTGGCTACCTCTGCAGCCGACACCCTATAGTAATTGGTGAATTTTCTAAACCAGGTGGAAATGTATCTCCTGTCTGTGACTATATCCACAGATTTACCTGACTTCCTGTCACAATATATATATATATATATATATATATATATATATATATATATATATATATATATACTGTATATATACTGTATATATATATATATATATATATATATATATATATATATATATATATATACTGTATATATACTGTATATATATATCAGGGCTCAAAATTTCAAGTCCTGAGCTACTACCCGGGCCTTAAGGGTTACTCGCCACCAGTTGCCCCACCTATAGGAGACGCCCCTCCCATCATGTGACCATAAATAAGACATGCTGTGCCTTGTAGTCCTATATGAGACCCCCCCATCATGTGACCATAAATAAGACATGCTGTTCCTTGTAGTCCTATATGAGACCCCCCCACCATGTGACCATAAGACATGCTTTGCCTTGTAGTCCTATATGAGACCCCCCCCCTTAGCCATTTGACTAGAAATATGGAATTCTGAGCCTTGAAGGCCTATATGAGACCCCCCATCATGTGACCATAAGACATGCTGTGCCTTGTAGTCCTATACGAGACCCCCCTAGCCATGTGACTAGAAATATGGAATGATGAGGCTTGTAGTCCTATATGAGACCCCCCCATCATGTAAACATAAGCCATGCTGTGCCTTGTAGTCCTATATGAGACCCCCCATCATGTGACTAAAAGACATGCTGTGCCTTGTAGTTCTATATGAGACCCCCCTTAGCCATGTGGCTAGAAATATGGAATGCTGAGCATTATAGTCCTATAGGAGACTCCCCCCTAACATGTGACCATAAATAAGACATGCTGTGCCTTGTAGTCCTATATGAGACCCCCCCCCCCTTAGGCATGTGAATAGAAATATGGAATTCTGAGCCTTGTAGCCCTATAGGAGATGCCCCCAACCATGTGACCATAAATAAGACATGCTGAGCCTTGTAATCCTATATTAGACCCCCCCAACCATGTGACCATAAATATGGATTGCAGCCTCACCTGTGCAGGAGAAGAGAGAGGAAGAGGAAAGGCGGCCGGATAATCAGAGCGGGGATCGCTGCACTGTAACATCTTTCATTTGAATTGCCGGGCGCTCAGCTTCACAGATAGTCCCACCTCCTGGCTCGGCTCCTATGATAAACGTCACACGTATCGGCGGTGTTCTGTCTATCAAAGGAGCCGAGCCAGGAGGCGGAACTACGTGTGAAGCTGAGTGCCCTGCAATTCAAATGAAAGATGTTACAGTGCAGCGATCCCCGCTCTGATTATCTGGCTGCCTTTCGTCTTCCTCTCCTCTCTCGTCCTCGCCCGCAATCATTTTCCACTCGCAAAATGCGAGCAGGCGAGTGGAAAATTTAGGGGCTGTATATATTTATATATAAATATATATATATATATTGCAAGCGAAGAAATGCAAGGAGCTTATATATGCCCCAGGTGCCATGGAAAGTTGTAGTTTTCTGTTAATATGCCACATGAAGGGATTGGAAGCAGGGTGTATGTGCATCAAATAGGACATAATAATGGCTAAGTAGTATTGCATTCCAAAAATGACAATAGCCGGTGCATTTTGGGGGTATGGGACCTCTTCTCTGCTAAAAGAACATAAAGTTACTGGTCAAAAGTAAATCATTAATAAAAATATACTGTAGATTTAAAATGATAGATAAAAAAAAAACAACCTAAAAATATGGTTGTCCAACCACTACGAACACTTTTGACTAACAAAGTTTTCCCTAATGGGTTCCTTAAAACAGACAGGCAGCTCTGGAACTTTTTAGTGTTCTATCAGCAGTTAGCCTTTTCACCCAGCAGTAGGCTCTCCCTAAAGAGATGAAAAAAGAGAGAGCCCTGAACAATTGTTAGCTCACATATAAAAATCACTGTGCACAGCTTAGACTAATCAATAAGGTTTGTCTACCTGGAAAGTTGTGTCTACCTGAAAAAAATGTTTTATCCATATCAGACATAAACCCTGTAGCCCCTGTATATTTGAGAACCCCTAAGTTACACATATACGCGGCCCACAATCCTGCAAGCCAGTGACTCGCAATGTGTAAATATAAGGAGTCTCAGACTCGGTTTACACTACGTCGCTCCGACTTAGGGGGCGACCTGTGAAGTCGCGTGCAGTGCGACTTCGGCGCGACTTGCACAGACTTCATAAAATGAATGTATATGCAAGTCGCCTCCAGGTCGCCCCAAAGTAGTACAGGACCCTTTTTCTAAGTCGGAGCGTCTTGTGTCGCTCCTATTAGAACGGCTTACGTACCGCACAAGGGGAGCGTGACGGACCGCGACTTGTCAGGCTGACAAGTCGCGGTCCAAGTCGGACTAGTGTGAATGCGGTCTAAATGAATTTGTGTAATGTTATGTATAGAGTTACATTTTTTAGCAGAGTGTGTGGTGTGGGCAGTAGACTCAGAAACAGAGCAGGAGGTATAGATTTATTACATGAGTTACATAAAAAAAAAAGAGACCGTACAGGTTATGGTGAGAGAGGACTTAAAGTGATTGTAAACAACCCATTCAGTTTAAATTAGAAATAAAAGTCAAAACATTTTTGTGTAGATATAAAAAAGCATTACAAATACCTTTTTTCCTTTTTTTATAAGTGATCACATCCCGTCTGTTCCCTCTGTTCTCAGCTGCATAAGAGCTGGGAGGAGGAGCAGCAGCAGTATGCTAAAATTCCCAGTGAATGGCTGTGGCGCAGGGGCATGTCAGGACAAGTCTGATCATTGGAGAAGAGCATACTGATTTCCCAGCACAGCTAGAGAAATGACCATGGTGTTCTCTGCTGCTTAGTGTGGTCAGTTTTTAAAATGAAAGCAGAGAAGCAATACAAAGAGAACAGGATACTTTCTCATTCAAGTACATCAACTGCCTTCAGGCATGTACTGCAGCCTACAGTAAACCTGGCATGAAGTTACAGATGGTATTGGCCCTAATATAGCTTACATGAAATTAGTAGTTTGAAGTTCTTAACCAATTATATCTGGTAAAGGGCCATGGATGTATGAAGTAATGCTGGATGATAAATGTACGATAAGATATCTTATAAGTGTGTTTTAGCTCGCTCTTGATTATTTGACGAGCCAATAATGAGTTTACCACTTTACAACCTAACTCAACTAGTAAAATGTTTTCTTATAAATCATTACCTGTTTCACTTCCACCATAATTTTAGATGTCAATATTGGTAAGTGTAATCATATTGGAACCTATGCTTATATGTAAAAACCTATGTACAGTAAATATGCAGCCTATTGCAGACACCATTGGCTTCTACCTTAAACGGAGAAAGGCTGCTAGTGCTTAAACCACTAAAAAAGGGAGCTTTCCATGGTCTATAAGAATACTAGTTTCCTCATATAAAATGGTTTCAATTACATCTTTGCTTTGTCTTTGTCTGAATGTGAATATGCTTGGTACAAACATAAAGCTACACCTCTACCGGCCCTCAACAAGAAAAAAGCCAAAAAAAAAAGGAGTTGACTCAATAGACTACTTGAGCTTTTGACTGATGCCACTCTTCTATGTTTCTTGTGGGTTTTGAAAAGGGGGCATGGGGTGATGTAAGTCCTTTGCATGCTTACAGCATAGTGTACATTCTAAAGGAGTTTGTGAGCAGGAAGGTAGAAGCTTGTATTGCAGAAGAGACATAGAAGGGAGAGGGGAGGAGAAAGGATGAGCAGGTGAACTCTTTTCCATCCTACACTATGGGAATGTCTGTTTCTATTCATACACACAGTGTAGACAGACACAATTATGGCCCCTGCTTGCAAAGGTGACTCCATAGGATGCTGCAAGAAAAAGGAGCCATACTAAAACAAGAAGCCTGCAGAGGTCATGGCACCAACTTAAAATGAAGCATAGGCAAGGATTAAAAGATAAAGGAGCTGCATACTTAGCAAGTGAATAAATCATCTGCTAAAAGTGCTTAAAACTGATAGTTTATATTAGCACTTTATTGCTGCAATCCTTGTTCATGCTTCTCGAGCAGACCCACTCTCAGTATTGTGCCAACGCCAATGTTGAAAATCCTAACAGGAGCACCAGGTACACTGCCACTACACACTCTGTGATTGGAGATCATGTTATATTCTATGTTTAACTCATGTTAAAGTTTGTGCAATGTGCCATTTGTGTGCTTGTGTTTTTTTTTTTTTTTTTTGTAATGTTCATAACATTTTGTTTTGCTTTTAGCTGGCTCCAGATGCAATTCCAGTATGTATGCAAGAGTGACATTATTTTTTTAAATAAATCTTGCATGGCTTGGAGTGTGATACTTACTATGATTCCCTGTTTGCTTTTCCATCTTTTATTGTAAAACAAGAAATACTATGCATGTATTTTAGAAGGATTTCTAAATCATTGTTATACATTAGCTGTCTGTAAATTACTCTCATGCCTATTTTTCTGTGCGGTGTTCATTCTATGCTAATGTAATTAAAACACATGCTGTAATTTACAATAACAGTTACTGCACAAAACAATGAACTCATTCATGTTATACATTTTGTTTAAATAAATGCGATGCTTGTAGCTCCATTCGCTATATTTACAGAGCATTTTTTTTGTCATTAAGTTTAACAGGCCACTTTCAAGGAAAGTGTCTGATCTCATTTCATTGTCATGATTTATTTATGTACATGCCTATTTTAATGCACTATACTATTTTTGGGTGCATGTGTTTTAATACAACCCACAGTATCTGGATTGAAAACAAGTTGACTGTATTTGTCATCGGGTCTTTGTTGTACATTCTAATATATTACATCATTATTTAACCACTCCAATACAGGGCACTTTCACCCCCTTCCTGCCCAGACCAATTTTCAGCGCTCTCACACTTTGAATGATAATTGCAAGCTGTACCCAATCAAATTTTTTAGCATTTTTTTTCACACAAATATGGCTTTTTTTTGGTGGTATTTAAACACCACTGGGTTTTTATTTTTTGCAATATAAGTGAAAAAAGAGCAAAAAGTGTGAAAAAAATTGTTTTAGTTTCTATTATAAAATTCAGCAAATATGTAATTTTTTTTTTTCATAAAGTTGGGCCAAAATGTATACTGCTACATATCTTTGGTAAAAATAACCCAAATTAGGGGATATTATTTAGTCTGTGTGAAAGTTATAGAGTCTTCAAGCTATGGTGCCAATCATTGAAAATTGATCACACCTAATCATACCTGATGAACCGACAATCTCATTTCTTGAGACCCTGAAATGTAGACATTCCAGGGTATTTCATAAGAGACATGGCGAGTTTTTTGAAGTTGTAATTTTTTCCCACAATTCTTGGGAAAATTAAGAAATACATTTTTTATACAAAAAATTGTAATAATAACAAATTATTTCTCACACACAGTATATGCATACTTGTAATTACACCCCAAAATACATTCTGCTACTCCTCCTGAGTATGACAATACCACATGTGTGAGACTTTTACACAGCCTGGCCACATACAGAGGCCCAACATCCAAGTAGCACCTTTAGGCGTTCTAGGAGCATAAATTACACATCTAATTTCATTACAACCTTTCACACTTTTAAAGGCCCTGGAGTACCAGGACAATGGGAAATCCCACAAAAAGACCCCATTTTGGAAAGCAAACAACCCAACACATAACCTATGAGGCATGGGCTGCAGATAGGTACTTAGGTACTCTGATGAACTACAGATAGGTACTCAGGTACTCTGATGTGCTGCAGATAGGTACTTAGGTACACTGATTGGCTTCAGAAAGGTACTCGGGTACTCTCATGGGCTGCAGAGAGGCACTTAGGTACTCTAATGGGCAAGAGACAGGTACTCAGGTAATCTGATGGGCTGCAGATAGGTACTCTGGCATTCTGGGCTGGAGACAGGTACTCGGGTACTCTGGGCTGAAGACTGGTACTTGGGTACTCTAGGCTGCACATAGGTACCTGGGTACTCTGATGGGCTACAGAGAGGTACTTGGGTACTTTGATGGGCTGGTCACAGGTACTTGGGTAATCGGATGACAGGTACTCAGGTACTCCCAGGACAGGTACTCGGATACTCCCATGACAGTTACTCCGAATGACAGGTACTCGGGTACTCTGCTGACAGGTACTCGGGTACTCTGATGACAGGTACTCAGGTACTCCGATGACAGATACTTGGGTACTCTAAAGACAGGTACTCAGGTACCCTGATGATAGGTACTCTGATGGGCTGGTGACAGGTACTCGGGTACCCTGAGGGGTCGTGACAGGTACTCAAGTACTCTGATGCGCTGGTGACAGATACTTTGATGGGCTGGTGACAGGTCCTTTGAATTGGGGGGAGCAATCAGTGTGTTTTATTGTGCACTGTAGGCGGTAACTAGCTGTTACCACAATTTCCTCCTCACACAGAATCGGTGTGTGAGGAGGAGAGCCCCATAAACAGCTACGGTAGTTATCATGGTTTGTTGACATTCTGTGACCGGCTGTGATTGAACACAGCTGGTCACATGGTAAAGATCGAATTTCATTGGCTCTTTACCCTGATCGGGGATGGACTGTGTCAGAGTGACACTCTCCATTCCTTATTGGCGCTCTGCACGCCCCTGGGTGAGTGCACGAGCGGCGTGCACAAGAACATTGCATGTGGCCAGCTGTGACTGGACACAGCCGGTCACATGGTAAAGAGACATTTTTTATTGGCTCTTTACATTGATCGGGGGTGGGCTGTTTCCCAAGGGACATGCCTCATCCCCGATCGCCACACTGTGATCGGGGATGACTTCATATGATTTCATATGATGTCCGCCTGGAGGGAGGAAGCATTCCTGCCAGCATCATTTTACAGTGCGCAGGTAGGAAAGTGGTTAACCACTTTCTGTCCAGGCCAATTCTGACATTCCTCTCCTACATAAAAAATAATAATGTTTTTTGCTAGAAACTACTTTGAACCCCTAAACATTAAATATATATATATATATATATATATATATATTTTTTTTTTTAAACAGAGGCCCTAGAGAATGAAATGGTGGGAGTTGCATATATTTATGCCACATTATATTTGCACAGCAGTTTTCAAATGCAAATGTTTTGAGAAAAATAAACTTTAATGAATTTTAATGCACAAAAAAAATATAATACCCAATTGTCTGTTAAAATATAAAAGATAATATTACACCAAGGAAATAGATACCAAACATGTTATGCTTTAAAATTGTGTCCGTCTGTAGAACAGCACCAAATTATGATCCCTAAAAATCTCCATAGACAATGCTTTAAAATCCCTTACAGGTTACTAGTTTAGAGATTCACTGGAGGTCTGGGGCTAAAATTATTGCTCTCGCTCTGACATTCATGGCAATACCTCACATGCATGGTGCGATTGTCATTTACATATGCGTGTGGGACCTACAACCGAATTCAAATTTGCACGGGAGCCCAGGGGAACAGCGGCGCTTTTAATATATATATATATATTTTTTTAACACTGTACCTTTTAATTTGTAGGGAATTGCTGGCCCTAAAATGCAGATGGAAGCATAGCACAAGCCATATACCTCCAAAGATAATCCACATTTCAATATAGGTAATTTGACAGCAATCAACGTTGTCACTTTAATTAGTCAATTTGGTTAAAGTAGGGGATGGACCATCATTCCAATCAGTAGGCTAGCACAGTATGGAATTGTCATCATATTAGCCCATCTGGCTGTCATCACCCCAGAGTTGGGCTGGGGTCCGGTAAAGGAGCTGTCAGAAGCAATAGAGGTATGCAGACAGCTCTGCTTACTTGCTCCCACCAATCCCACTTAAAGAACTTCTGCAGTCAGTGCCTGGGCTTAATAGGCACCATGCTTGTTTGTGAGCTGGTGAATCTGTTTCCCAACAATTACATAGTTCTGGTCCCAACAACATAACTCACTTGCTCTCTTCACTTAACCAATTAAACTAATAAGGGCACTTGGAGGTGATCACTAACCAACTAGGTAGAGGAGGGGGCTTCACCCAATAACCAATAATGTAAGTGAACATTTTTTTACTGCTCACCAATGTAATGTGACACTTGTCCATTAAAAAACACTTCTAAAGAAAGGGTGGCACTTTTCTGACTCCTACTGTAAGTGGGCGCTCTTTCATAGACAACTAATGTAACCAGGGCACTTCAATGATTAACAATGTGACACAGGGACTTTTCAACTGATAACCAAACTTAGAAGGCACTTTTCCACTGACCTCAATGAAATAAAGGAATTTGTCCACTGAGAGCCTATGTAACAGGGCAACTTTCCACTAATTATTACTATAATAAGGTACTGCACTGATACTAAATGTAATGCAGGTGCTTTAGTGAATGTCAATATAACAGGGGGCTTCTTTACTGGCCATCAAGATAAGAAGCACTTCTTTGTTAAACAACACCACAAAAAGGGTCATACACTAACCACCAATGTAAGGAAGATTTCACTGAACAACAACTAACAGTCTTATTTGGCTACCAATAGAGGAGGGCACTTCACTGACCAAATAATATAATGGAGTAATTGTGTAGCATGGACACTTCCTTGACTGTCATTTGTATTTCTACACTGACCATCAATGTAAGGAGGTACTTCTTTCACTAACAAATAATGTAAGCAACACTTCTCCACTGAGCACCAGTGTAATGAGCCACTTCTGCAATGACAACCACTGCACTTCACTGATCACCAATTTACTAGATCGCTTCTCCACTGATCAAAAATCTACTAAGGAAACACCACTAATGCTCTTTGCTAACCCCCCATGTTGTGGGAGCACTTCTTCAATGATCAGAAATGTCTTTAGGGAACTTTTTCACTAGCCACCAATTTAACAAAGTTTACGGTCACTGTGAAGTTAAAGTGCTTGTAAAGGCTAAAGGTTTTTTACCTTTATTCATTTTATGCATGAAGGTAAAAAAAACCTTCTGTGTGCAGCAGCTCCCTGCCCCCCCCCCCTTATTCTTACCTGAATCTGACCCTGATCCAGCTATTAGAACAAGGGCCTCAGCTCTCCTTTGTCTCTCCCTCCTCTTTGGCTGAGACAGCAGTGATAGGCATTGGCTCCCGCTACTGTCAATCACAGCCAGTGAGCCAATGAGAAGAGAGCAGGGGCAAGGCCGAGTCGCGCTCCAGGTGTGAATGTACTCACAAAGCAGCAGCTTGGGAGTGAGCCTGCTTGGGTGCTCCCATAGCAAGCTGCTTGCTTTGAGGGCACTAAGCAGAATGGAGGGGCCCGCCAACAAAAAGGATACTTTTTCACTGACTTCTAATATCCTGGAGCAATTAATCATGGACCACTAAAGAATAAAGACATATCCCTGTTTGTCAATGACTAACAGAATAAGTGTTATCACTGTCTAACAATGTAAGGAGGTTCTTCTCCAATAACAACCATTGCACTTCACTGACTATCAATTTAATGGGGCACATTTCTACAGATTTTTTACTTCACTAATGAGCAATGGGCTTTAAAGACCACCAATGTAAAAAGCAAAAGTGAAGCAAGTAAATGGGACTTAATATATGCCATTGGGAGTAAATTAATGAAAAAAAGAATTGTAAAATACAATTAAATTTTGCAGATTTTATTACAAAAGATCATATATAAAATTATCAATAAACATTTCTGTAATAAAAAGGGCCAGATTTTAATTGTATTTTACTATTCTTTTTTCATACATTCGATCCTAATGGTTTATAGAAGATCCAGTTTACTTGCTGCACTTTGCCTTTGACTAAATTACTGCATTGATGCCGTAATTTATGCCAAAGGAGCCCCAACCAAGTATTGTTATAGTGCATACTATACTGTGCATGGACATACCAGTACTTTTTAGCAAGCCAACATTATTATATTAAAAATGCTTTTTTTTTATTGGTCTTATGTAACATTCTAATTTTCTGAGATACTGAATGTTGGGTTTTCACTAGCTATAAGACATAATCATCACAATAAAAAAAAAAAAAAAGAAGTGCTTGAAATATATCATTGTGTGTAGAACATCTAAATAAAATATATGAGTTTCTCTTTTTGAATTGAATTACTAAAAAAAAATACTTTTTGATGATATTTACATTTTTGAGATGCATCTGTAGGTCACTACTGTGCCCTGTCAAGCTCTTCAGCATTCCCAGTACACAGTAGCCAGCTTCTTCCTGGTGAACTGGTGAAATGGTCCTTCACACTATATAGCCATGCACAAGTGCTTAGATATCTGTAAAAAGTAAATTTAAAAAATTAGCCTTCTTCTTTGACCTGTCTAAGAAAAGGGCTTACCGGGGACATTACTGACTGTAACAACATATTAGATCTGAAACCTAATAGAAATTATCTTTATTTTATAAATACCCCCCACAAGGTTCAACATATGTTGATAAACATCATATTGTCACAACATGCAAAATATAGTGAAAAACATGAATACTTTTTAAAATATAAATGGGCAAAAAGACACCAACATCCCTACAACCTAAAAAAAAAAAAACATACTCGAAATGATACTTTATAGGTGCCTAACAATATACATATAATACTACAAACATTTGTTCACAAGGTATTAAATGGCCTAATTACAGATCTACAATGTACTTGCTTCACAGTATAACATTGCCTTTACCACCCTATTCTGAGAATATATACATCCTTTGTTGTAGTCATGTCAGATGGCTTCAAGATCCTAGGTAACAGCTGTTGGGGGATGTCATGGCGCGTTTTTGCGGGTTCCAAACATCCCATTTCCACAGGCTCTGTGAAACACTTGGATGGATCTCAGGGATATCCCTTCAATGTAAAATAAATTGTACCATTCTATTAGCCCTCGTCTATTGCCGCACAATCGATAGTGTGTGATCCTCAGGGAGGACAGGTGCTACATAACTGCATACAGCAAACTTTCACCATTCAGTAAAACGTCTTAAAATATGTGTTTCCCCGGATAAGACAAGGGCAGGAATTAACTACCATAGTTTTAGTTATATAAAAAATCTAAACAGCATTTTAAAATGATACTTGCATTCCCTATTTGAGATGATAAGGGAAATGAGAATGTTGTGTGCAAACAGGAAATCTGTGTTCATTTGATTGTTATTTAGTAGAGTAGTTAACATAATTATGTATTTTTGTAAATTTTTAGGCACAAGCAAAACATTAAAATCTTTTTTTTTTGCCATTTCATTGCATTGCTTAATAGATCTCAAATGCTGTCATCTTGATTACAGCTTCAGTGATCATTAGTTAACAGTTGAAGCAACATTTTAAGTACTCATCTATTGGAAGTTTGTCAAATCCACTACCAACTTCTTGTCTCAAAAATCAATTCATTAAAATTAATTGGGGTGGCTGGCATGATATGAAGTGGTGAAATAAGAAAGCTGTTGGTTACAGATTAAATATATTAAATATATAAGAATAATATATTTTCATCATTTGAAAAATATAACATCTCAGAAAACTCCAAATAATAATTTAATACAAATACTGAGAGACAATATATGAATTAATAATTATTTTAAAATTAAGCAAAACAAGAGGATATGTGATTTAATAGATATGTGATTTAATAGATAAGTGTTTTACAGCCCTTCAATTCCCACTGTTTTTCTCTTAACTCCTTGCTAAATAAAACTAGCTTATGAAAACTAAACATGCAAACGTGACAGTTGTCTATTGGTAACTAGGGCTAAGTTGAATGTTTTTGAATAGAGTTGAGCGGACACCTGGATGTCCGTGTTCGGCGGGTTCGGCCAAACTTGAAAAAAAAGTCCGGAGTCCGTGTCCCGGACTTTTTCCAAACTTTACCCGGACATCGAACCCCATTGAAGTCAACGGGGACCCGAACTTTCAGGCACTAAAATGGCTCTAAAACACCAATGGAAAGGGCTAGAGTGATGCAAATGGCAGAAAATGTAGTTAAGAGCATGGCAAGTGCTCTATAAAAAAATTCCACTTTAAATTAATTTTTTAATAGCAGATTAGAACAGCAATCTGTAGTGAAATATAGCTGAACGCTGCACACAACAGACTGATAAAAATAGATTTTTTTCTCCCTCCTCCTCCTCCTCAGTGGGCTCAAGTGAGGGCAAAAAGATTGTTCACTGCACCACCCCCCACACAGCAAAATCGATGTAGACTGTCCCTGCCTAATCTCTAGCCTGGCCCTAATATGCTCAATAAGATCGTTCACTGCACCACCCCCCACACAGCAAAATCGATGTAGAACACTGACCCTGCCTATTCTCCAGCCTCGCACTAAAATGCTCTAATAACTCTCCCTGCCTGCACTCCGACCTGACCCTGCATTCTTTTTGGACAAAATTTTTCACAGAATCACTGTCTTTCCCTAATCAGCAGCCAGCACGTATGATGTGTGCTCTGTCCCTAAACTACAGCAGAATGACGCAGCGAGCTGGGGCTCTCGAACTTATAAAAACATGGTCACATGCTTCAGATGGCCAATCACAGCTACTAATACATTAGTAGGCATGGCTGGGATGGCTTAAGGCACTCCAGTTAAACGCTTGTTGATTGGCTGTTGAAAGCCCGCCATTAAAAGCGCGCCATTACATGCAAAACAGGAAATAAAATGACCGAACACGGATTTTAAACCCGAACATACAGTAAAGTTTTCGGGTCCGTGTTCGGGTAACAAAAATCCAATTATTCGGTACGAACACGAATAATACAGTCCGTGTTCGCTCAACACTAGTAATGAACTGATTTTTATGGAAAGAATCACATCTTTTTCAATCCAAAAAGTCATATTTCAGCCAGAAATAAGTAATCAAACTGTTTGTTTTCAAATATATTAAATTATAATGGTACTGATGTGCTACACTAACAATCATTTTTTAATAAAAGAGAGTATCCCTAATACAGCCATAACAATAAAATTACAAAGTAGTTTATTTGTAGAGACAGGGTAAACATTGTAAAGAGTTTATGCACAGAATATTATCTTTTTAAATAGGATATCATTTTAGAAGAAGAGAGAAGTCATGTTTTAGCCCAAAATATTCAATTGTACTGATATTTTTCAGATACACGTTATAAATTAGCATATAAATTAATTGAAGAATGAGAGAGAAGCAGGCTCCATCTTTAAAAACAAAAAACAAAAAAAAGTATGTTTTCTGCTTCAAAAGAAGATAAAAGGTTTACACATTAGCTTCCAAAATGAAAAGAATGTCTTTGGCCACAAAATTCAGTGTTGCGAATGAGAATAAATGATTTCTATTTAAAGCATCACTGTTAAGTCAAACTGCTTTAAAAGGGTGTATATCCAAAATAATATAGTCCTACAGAAACATTATATGGTTTAACCTCATCACCCAAAAAAAAAGGGGGGGTCTCCTCCACCACACGATGCAGCTGCTGCCAATAGCTGCTGGCAGTGGACAGCCCTGAGCACAGAGTAGAGAAAAAATGTTTTAAATCCCTTGCTTAGGCAGCTAACCCCACTACTGCCCAACCTTTCAATGACAGCAGACGCTCTAAGCCATATTGTTTGTGAGACACTGGCAGCATAAGGAAAGGAGGTTAACAGGCTCCTCTACAGCATGTTCTTTAGATGTTTCATATTTTGCTCCTTGTATGGGGACAGGATGAGTTTTGTGGCTTTCCTTCTGTAATGTGGATCCAACCAATAATGTCCCTCTTTTTGATGCCACAAATCCTAGGTTCCTTTTGTGGGCTCTGGAACATGAATGAGCCCACCCACTACAAGTTTCCAGAGGCTTAAGCAATCTTGTGCTCAACTTTTCTCCCTCACCTACGTACAACTCCAGAGGTTTGCGAAGAATGAAACCCACATCTGAAAGCCTGCCCCATGCCACAACAGCATTCATTCTCCTGTTCCTCTTCTTGTTTCTTTGTATCTACCGAGGCCTCACAGGGATAGTATTTTGATATAATGGCTGTGCCTCCAGTGCACACAGTGTCTGCCCCAGCATTTCCATAACTTAACATTTTGCCACCTTAAACAATCACAGTAAAGTGTAAGCCCCCTGTATGAAGAGCCACTGATTTGGGGTTTAAGAACCTGAGTTTCACCCAGCCTGTCATCATGTATTACTTACACAGGTACTCATTCAAGACCTTCTGCTGCATGTGCAACCCCTGCAGCATAGTTGTGGTAGAGTTTCACCATGTGGGCATGTGACATATCAGGCAGGTTGCGGACAGAGAGTTCCCACTGAATTTCACCCTGCTAAAGGGCAGATAGCAGGTTAGTGGTGCTGTTTTCATTCATAAATTTCCTGGCGTAAGATGGCATGGGGTTAATCAAATCTTCCCTGCCCCTGCAGAGCTGACAGAATCTCTGTCTCAGTGGGGCTCCTGACCTGTAACATTGTTTTGCATTAGCTATTGCATAGCTTTTTGAATGCTTGTGGGGGATAGGTGGTTTAGAGGATGACTCACCCAAAGGGGGCATTGAGGAGGTGACTGCACTGTCACCAGCTATCACCCTGCCCATACTTGCTGAACCCTCCTGCTGACCTCATGGCCCATCAATGTGGAAACATTAAATTCCACATAATGGTGAATAATATGGATGGCCTTTTGGGTGAAGAAATGCTGATCAAGAATTTTCCACGCTTGTACAGCACAGACTGCAAATTCAAAAAGGGGCCAAAATACTGTACACCAGCTGGAAGGGTAAGAGCTATACATTTTGTATAGTGGGAGTAAAGGGGAAACATGTGGAGCTAGAAAGAGGAAAAAGTTGGGCCTTTTTTATGCTTTTAGTTACCATTCAGGTACTGCTCCCAATGACCTTCATGGTGAATGCCATGCTTCTCTTTAGTCACATGGTACCCTAATGATCAATGGTATGGCCACTCTTTATAAACTTTAGGAAAGGTTGCAAATGATTATGGTGCGGAGTAGACTGGAAGATAACAATGCCATGCACTTGAGGAGCTCTGCCATCTGGTGGAATAGAATGGCTTCTTCCTCTACTCCCCTGCAAACCAGCCCTTGGGCAACATCCAGGCTCGCTGATGTTATGTCACTCCTTTAATATCATCCTTTGCTAAATCTGACTCCCAAGTCAGATTAGCCCCCATTGCTGAAGCTGCAGCTGCAGTAACATCTTTGCCAATTGGTTCCCCCTGCCTGTTGTCACCTCCCTCTATGCTCTCATTGCTCTCCATCTCGACCTCAGATGTAGTTAATTGCTGTGCACCCTCTTGCAGCAAGCAGCTGATATATTGTGCTCAAATCACTCAGCCAACTTCACCTTGCAAGTTTTTGGTGCAGTTTATTCCTTAGCAGCTATGACAAGATCTGTATGCAGGTTTATGTGATGCATGTGGTGCTCTTGTAGACTAAACTGCACCACAATAAAACGTAGTGCTCCGCTGCAAACAAAGAGCACATTTTTGGTCTCACCAACAACTTCACTTTGCTGTTGCTGCTGCTGCTGCTGCTGCTGACCCTATCATACTAAATACTGCATATTAAATATAATATCCTAACAAAATCAAACACACAAAAAAGGGACAAGAAAATAATATTATTAAAAAATAAATAACAACCCTAAAACATCTGTTAATGGGGATTTCACATTAATTCATTATTGAACAGGAACGTTCAGCAGAGCAATTCCCATTAAAAATCCCTAAAGTTCATATTTTGTCTAAATGTCTAAACAGCCAAGAAATCCTGAACTCCCATTCCATCTGTTGGTAAATTTGATATTGCATTTAAATGCACATTAAATTGTTTTGGGTGTTTTTTATGGATGCATTTCACTAAATGACTCCCAAGCATTAGAAGCTCCTTTCCACTATCCTAAAGCTGGTAATGTTTTAAAAATGGTCCCTTATTTAATTATTTTACATTTTTGTTCACAAGAATTAAAAAGCAGACTTAAACAATGTTAAGTTACAGTACACAAATAAATATTAAATACACTAAAAAGAAAAAAAAAACACAAATGTAAAGAACACAAATAATTATTTTTATTAAGCAGTGAAACTGATGTGCACCAAACATTAACTACAGGTTAATTTTCCTAAACAGTCATTGCCTCAGTCAGTACCAGTGGGCATTTAGTGAAATATTACCCTGAATTAAATGAACCAAACTACAATAAACACACTTTACCCCTCCTAAAACAAACGATAAATATATATATATATATATATATATATATATATATATATGTATATATGTATATATATATATATATATGTATATATATATATATATATATATATATATATATATATATATATATATACAGGTTGAGGTTTCCCAGGTTGGGTTTGGCTGGAGAGGATTCACTTCCAGCACTCCCTGGATTGTTAAGTTTATATCAGGGACCAGGGATTTGGAAGGTTCATAGAGACTTGGGGGGGGGGGAACCTTCAAACCCTGACTACCAGTACTTTGGACCCAAAGGGGTTAAGTCCTAGATGAGGGAGGCTTGAAAGGCAGCAGAGGGAAATCTGCACCTGCGTCAAGGAAGTGAGTGGGAGAGAGAGAGAGACTCACAAGCTGTGTAGTAAGTGGAAGCTCTCAGACAAGCTGAGACACAGGCTGCTACCCCCTGTGTGGCCTGCCTAGCACCCTTACTTTGGAGGAGTCTGACCCCTTTATGGGACCAAAGACTATCGGTGAGTCTGCTGCTTTATTACCAATACCAGGATTTGGACTGTTTAGTTACTTCGGTTGAAGTAAGCTGTCTTTTGTTTTGCTGCAATAAAAATAAAGGAACTGTTTTGCTTTTATCAAACTTGCTGACGGTCATTCCAGAGCTTCCCCAGGTTACAGGTTACTGCGTCTAAACTCCCCTGCATGTTATCTGATATGTCCATTTGCACATAGCCATTTAGAGGGGTTTAGAGGCAGGGGCATTTAGAGGCAGAAAAAAGCCCACAGCCAGTGCATCCAGGAACAGAAGAGTTTTAGTAGAAAAAATGCTTGATGTGCCTAAATGCGTGTAAACAAGTTTAAATGCGTCTAAACGTGCCTAAGCGTTAGGTGTGTGTAGCGTTTAATTGATTTAAATAGCTACAATAAATTATTATTCTGGCCACTGAAATTAAGTAACACCCAAGCAATTGATGTACCTAAATGTGCCCTTAACCACTTAAGCCCCGGAAGATTTTACCCCCTTCCTGACCAGGGCCTATTTTGCGATTCGGCACTGCGTGACTTTAACGGACAATTGCGCGGTCGTACGACGCTGTACCTAAACGAATTTGGCGTCCTTTTTTTCCCACAAACAGAGCTTTCTTTTGGTGGTATTTGATTACCTGTGCGATTTTTTTATCATTCGCTATAAACAAAAAAAGAGCGTCAATTTTGCAAAAATAACAATATTTTTCAAATTTTTTTATATGAAATTCCCCCCCAAAAAAATTTAAAAATCAAAATTTTTTAACATTTTAGGCCAATTTTTTTTTTACCATATGTTTGGTAAAAAAAAATCGCAAAAAGCGTATTTTGATTGGTTTGTGCAAAAGTTATTGCGTTTACTAACAAAGGGAAAGATTTTTGTCATTTTCGTTGTTTTTTTTTTTTAACGCGTAATGGCGGCGATCTGCGATTTTTTTTTGCGGGACTGCGACATTGGGGCGGACAGATCGGACCCTTGACTGACATTTTTGACACTTTTGGGGTTACCAGTGACATTACTACAGTAATCAGTGCTATATATATGCACTGTTACTGTAAAAATTACACTGGCAGTGAAGGAGTTAACTGTATTGGAGAGGGAGGGGTTAAGTGTGTCCTAGGGGCATGCTTCTAACTGTGATTGGCTGTGTGTGTAAGAACAGTGATCAACGGTCCTACATAGTAGAACCGTTTGATCATCATTCTTACACAGGGAGAACTGACAAGCGGCATTGTTTACACTAGCCGCCTGCCTTTCTCCCGCTGTCACGGACGATCGCGAGTGCCCGGCGGACATCAGGTCCGCCGGGCACACGCGCGGGGGGGTCCGTGACCGAGCGGGAGCGCGCCTCAGGCGGCACGCGCTCGCTCCCCACACCCTTACAGGCTAGCGACATATCCCTACGTCACTCTGCCTGTGAGGGGCTAACTGCCGACGTAAATAGTCGTGCGGCAGTCGGCAAGTGGTTAAAGCGCCTAAACATGTTACATGAGTTTGAGTTATACGAGTTTTTTGCTGCCAAAACTCCTCTGGCAGAAGGAAAGGAGTCTAGGAGAGTCCAATGTACAGTACATGAGGCCTATGTGTTGATTTATTGGTGTTTGCCATGGGTTTTTTTTTTTTTTTAATAGCAAATAGCACAGCATACTGATATATATATATATATATATATATATATATATATATATATATATATATATATATATATATACACACTGCTCATGAAAATTAAAGGAAAACTTTTTAATCAGAGTATAGCATCTAGTCAATTAAAATCCTGGGATATTAATTTGGTCAGTTAAGTAGCAGAGGGGGTTGTTATTCAGTTTCAGCTGCCTTGGCTCTAATGAAAATAACAACAGGTGCACTAGACGGGCAACAAGGAAATGCCTCCCTAAAAGGGAATGATTTTACAGGTGGAGCCCAATTATTATTTTTTTTCTCTACTCATCTTTTCTGACTGTTTTTTACTTCTTTTGCATTTGGCTAGGGTCAGTGTCAATTACTGGTAGGATTAGGTGATACCTGGACCCTATAGAGTTTGCAAAGGCAGTCCAATTCCTCCAGGATGGCACATCAATATGTGTCATTGCCAGAAGGTGTGCTGTGTCTCCCAGCACAGTCTCAAGAGCATGGAGATTCCAGGAAACAGGCAGTTACTCTAGGAAAGCTGGATAGAGCCATAGAAGGTCCTTAACCCATCCGCAGGACTGGTATCTTTGTGCAAGGAGGAACAGGATGAGCACTGCCAGAGCCCTACAAAATGACCTCCAGCAGGCAACTGGTGTGAATGTCTCTGACCAAACAATCTGAAACAGACTTCATGAGGGTGGCCTGAGGGCCTGATGTCATCTAGTAGGCCCTGTGCTCACTGTCCGGCACCGTGGAACTCAATTGGCATTTGCCATTGAATACCAGAATTGGACAAGTCCGCCACTGGTGCCCTGTGCTTTTCGCAGATGAGAGCAGGTATACCCTGAGCACATGTGACATATGTAAAAGGGTCTGGAGAAGCCGTGGAGAATATTATACTGCCTGTATGTAACATTGTTTAGCATGACTGGTTTGATGGGGCAGTGATGGTCTGGGGAGTCATATCCATGGAAGGATGTACAGACCTTTACAGGATAGACAATGGCACCCTGACTGCCATTAGGTATCAGGATGAAATCCTTGGACGCATTGTCAGATCCTTTGCAGGTGCAGTGGGTCCTGGGTTCCTCCTGGTGCAAGACAATGCCCGGCCCCATGTGACGAGAGTATGCAGCCAGTTCCTGGAGGAAGAAGGAATTCATACCATTGAATGGCCCCCCACACTAGCCTGACCTAAATCCAATAAAACACCTCTGGGACATTATGTTTTGGTCCATCTGACACCATAAAGTTGCACCTCAGTCTGTTTAGGAGCTCAGTGATGCCCTGGTCCAGATCTGGGAGGAAATACCCCAGGACACCATTCGTCATCTCATTTGGAGCATGCCATTGTCAGGCACGCATACAAGCATGTGGGGGCCATACAAACTACTGAGTACCATTTTGAGTGGCTGCAATGAAATTTCAGCAAAATGGACTAGCCTCCTGCATCATTTTTTCACTTTGATTTTCCGGGTGTCTTTGAATTCAGCCCTCTGTAGGTTGATAATTTTCATTACCATCAAATGATGTGGCATCCTTTTGTTCCAAAACATTACCCAGTCAATATCAGATTAGATATCCGGCATGATATTTTTACCCATTGAGATCTGATGTGTTTTCAAAGTGTTCCTTTAATTTTTTTGAGCAGTGTATATACTGTATATATATATATATATATATATATATATACACAGTATCTCACAAAAGTGAGTATACCGTATACCCCTCACATTTTTGTAATATTTTAATATCTTTTCATGTGACAACACTGAAGAAATGGCACTTTGCTACAATGTAAAGTAGTGAGTGTACAGCTTGTATAACTGTGTAAATTTGCTGTCCCCCTTAAAATAACTCAATACACAGCCATTAATGTCTAAACCGCTGGCAACAAAAGTGAGTACACCCCTAAGTGAAAATGTCCAAATTGGGCCCAATTAGCCATTTTCCCTCCCTGGTGTCATATGACTCGTTAGTAGGGTTGAGCGAACACGGACTATATTATTCGTGTTCGTACCGAATAATTGTATTTTTTTTACCCGAACACGGACACGAACACTTTACTGTATATTCGGGTAAAAATCCGTGTTCGGTCGTTTTATTTCCGGGTTTTGCATGCTTTGGCGCGCTTTTCATGGCGGGCTTTCAACAGCCAATCAACAAGCATTTAACTGGTGTGCCTAAGCCATCCCAGCCATGCCTGCAAATGTATCAGTAGCTGTGATTGGCTGTCTGAAGCATGTGACCAAGTCTTTTTAAGTTCGAGGCAGCGCCGCTGCGGCGTCATTCTGCTGTTTAGATCAGGGAGAGAGCACACATCAACGTGCTGGCTGCTGATTAGGGACAGACAGGAAAAAAAAAACATTTGTGTCCGGATAGAATTGAGGGACAGGTCGGAGTGTGTTAGGCAGGGCGAGTTGTAGGCATTTTAGGGAGAGAGTCTGCTGATTTTAGGGACAGTGCGTTCTACAAACTACAATCGACATTGCTGTGTGGGGTGGGGTTTGCAGTCACCCGATCTACGATCTTATCAATCCTGTTAGGGATAGAGTCTGCTGATTTTTAGGGAAAGTGTGTTCTACAAACTACAATCGATATTGCTGTGTGGTGTGGGATAGGAGATAGGCAGGTGTCAGTGGTCCACATCCATTTTGCTGTGTGTGGGCTGCAGTGAACACAATCTTTTTGGGGTGCAGTGAACGCAATCTTTTTGGGGTGCAGTGAACGCAATGTTTTTGGGGTGCAGTGAACACAATCTTTTTGGGGTGCAGTGAACACAATCTTTTTGGGGTACAGTGAACACAATCTTTTTGGGGTGCAGTGAACACAATCTTTTTTGCCCACTGAGGAGGAGGGAGAAAAGTATTTTTCTATCAGGCACTGTGTGCAGCCTTTTTCCTTCAGCTGTGCTGTGCTGAGTGACTGATCATACACTGCTGTGTTCAGTTCACATGTGCTAATATTGAGTGGTTTCAAAAATCATACACTTTTTTTCTATTCCACTATTCAATATACAGCCTTGGGTTAAAAAAAAATTAAGTTGTGGCCTGCAGCAGAGCTGAATGATATTTGGGGTTTTTGGGGTTCATCTCATACTTCTGAAGATTTG
This sequence comes from Pelophylax lessonae, assembly GCF_965119305.1. Lineage (NCBI taxonomy): Eukaryota > Metazoa > Chordata > Amphibia > Anura > Ranidae > Pelophylax > Pelophylax lessonae. The sequence continues at coordinate 119,714,094 of NC_138776.1, read as the reverse complement.
AGGGTGCTGCCTGTTCCATACTCCCCCTACTCCTCATCCAGCCTTTTAGGGGTACAAACAATAGTAATTGGGGCCTAGTGTGGTTGTGTACGTGTGATATACATACACTTTTTTTGATCATATTTTCTATTCCGCTATTTAATCAAAAACCTTTGGGGATCAGTTAAATTGGGGGATAGTCTGTGTTGGTACGTGTGAGATCCACCTTTCCAAGTTTTTGGGGTTCATCTCATACTTCTGAAGATTTGAGGGTGCTGCCTGTTCCATACTCCCCCTACTCCTCATCCAGCCTTTTAGGGGTACAAACAATAGTAATTGGGGCCTAGTGTGGTTGTGTACGTGTGATATACATACACTTTTTTTGATCATATTTTCTATTCCGCTATTTAATCAAAAACCTTTGGGGATCAGTTAAATTGGGGGATAGTCTGTGTTGGTACGTGTGAGATCCACCTTTCCAAGTTTTTGGGGTTCATCTCATACTTCTGAAGATTTGAGGGTGCTGCCTGTTCCACACTCCCCCTACTCCTCATCCAGCCTTTTAGGGGTACAAACAATAGTAATTGGGGCCTAGTGTGGTTGTGTACGTGTGATATACATACACTTTTTTTGATCATATTTTCTATTCCGCTATTTAATCAAAAACCTTTGGGGATCAGTTAAATTGGGGGATAGTCTGTGTTGGTACGTGTGAGATCCACCTTTCCAAGTTTTTGGGGTTCATCTCATACTTCTGAAGATTTGAGGGTGCTGCCTGTTCCATACTCCCCCTACTCCTCATCCAGCCTTTTAGGGGTACAAACAATAGTAATTGGGGCCTAGTGTGGTTGTGTACGTGTGATATACATACACTTTTTTTGATCATATTTTCTATTCCGCTATTTAATCAAAAACCTTTGGGGATCAGTTAAATTGGGGGATAGTCTGTGTTGGTACGTGTGAGATCCACCTTTCCAAGTTTTTGGGGTTCATCTCATACTTCTGAAGATTTGAGGGTGCTACCTGTTCCATACTCCCCCTACTCCTCATCCAGCCTTTTAGGGGTACAAACAATAGTAATTGGGGCCTAGTGTGGTTGTGTACGTGTGATATACATACACTTTTTTTGATCATATTTTCTATCCTGCTATTTAATCAAAAACCTTTGGGGATCAGTTAAATTGGGGGATAGTCTGTGTTGGTACGTGTGAGATCCACCTTTCCAAGTTTTTGGGGTTCATCTCATACTTCTGAAGATTTGAGGGTGCTGCCTGTTCCATACTCCCCCTACTCCTCATCCAGCCTTTTAGGGGTACAAACAATAGTAATTGGGGCCTAGTGTGGTTGTGTACGTGTGATATACATACACTTTTTTGATCATATTTTCTATTCCGCTATTTAATCAAAAACCTTTGGGGATCAGTTAAATTGGGGGATAGTCTGTGTTGGTACGTGTGAGATCCCCCTTTCCAAGTTTTTGGGGTTCATCTCATACTTCTGAAGATTTGAGGGTGCTGCCTGTTCCATACTCCCCCTACTCCTCATCCAGCCTTTTAGGGGTACAAACAATAGAAATTGGGGCCTAGTGTGCTTCTGTACGTGTGAGATACATACACTTTTTTTGATCATATTTCCTATTCCGCTATTCAATAAAAACCTTTGGGGATCAATTAAATTGCGGGATAGTCTGTGTTGGTACGTGTGAGATCCACCTTTCCAAGTTTTTGGGGTTCATCTCATACTTCTGAAGATTTGAGGGTGCTGCCTGTTCCATACTCCTCCTACTCCTCATCCTGCCTTTAGGGGTACAAACAATAGTAATTGGGGCCTAGTGTGCTTCTGTACGTGTGAGATAAATACACTTTTTTTGATCATTTTTCCTATTCCGCTATTCAATAAAAACCTTTGGGGATCAATTAAATTGCGGGATAGTCTGTGTTGGTACGTGTGAGATCCACCTTTGCAAGTTTTTGGGGTTCATCTCATACTTCTGAAGATTTGAGGGTGGTGCCTGTTTCATACTCCTCCTACTCCTCATCCTGCCTTTAGGGGTACAAACAATAGTAATTGGGGCCTAGTGTGCTTCTGTACGTGTGAGATACATACACTTTTTTGATCATATTTCCTATTCCGCTATTCAATAAAAACCTTTGGGGATCAATTAAATTGCGGGATAGTCTGTGTTGGTACGTGTGAGATCCACCTTTGCAAGTTTTTGGGGTTCATCTCATACTTCTGAAGATTTGAGGGTGCTGCCTGTTCCATACTTCTCCTACTCCCCATCCTGCCTTTAGGGGTACAAACAATAGTAATTGGGGCCTAGTGTGGTTGTGTACGTGTGATATACATACACTTTTTTTTGATCATATTTTCTATTCCGCTATTTAATCAAAACCTTTGGGTATAAACAATTAAATTGCGTGATAGTCTGTGTCGGTACGTGTGAGATACACCTTTCCAATTTTTGGGGCACATCTCATACTGCCGAGGATTTGAGGGTGCTTCAGTCTGCCTCCTGCCTGTTCTGAACTCCTCCTACTCCTTATCCTGCCTTTAGGGTCGAAAAAATTGTAATCGGGGCCTAGTTTGTGTTTGTACGTGTGAGATACACCGTTTTGTAAAATTTGTCCTATTCCGCTATTCAATATACACCCTCTTTGAGTGTAAAAAATTAAATTGCGGGATAGTCTGTATCGGTACATGTGAGATACACCTTTTTAAATTTGTTTGGCACATCTCCTTCTACCGCCGAGGATTGCAGGGCGCTTCAGTTTGCCTCCTGTTCCCAACTCCTCCTACTCCAATTCCTCATCCTCCCTTTAGGGTACAAAAAAATTGAATCGGGCCTAGTCTGTGTTTGTACGTGTGAGATACACCGTTTTTTATCCTATTCCGCTATTCAATATACACCCTTTTGGGGTAAAAAACATTAAATTGCGGCATAGTTTGCATATTTGACTGTGAGATACACCCGTGCGATACTGTTGTTGTTTTGTTCCGCTATTCAATAAACACCTTTCTAGGGCAAGACCTTAAATTACAGAAATATGAGGAGACCGTCAAATAGGGGCAGTGGCCTGGGTCGTGGTGCTGCTGGTAGAGCTCCTGTTGCAAGGAGAGGACGTGGTCGATCTGTGCCAGCTACACGCACAAGTGAAACACCTTCCTCAAGTGTGAGTAGGCGACAGAACCTGCATCAGTATTTGGTAGGGCATCATACGCCTCTAGAAGTGATGAGGCCAGAACAAGTGGAGGCGATAGTAGATTGGTTTGCTGCTGACAGTGCCTCCAGTTCCTTTACATTGTCTCCCACCCAGTCTACTGCAGAAAGGTCAGAGTTGGCACCTGCAGCCGATGTCCAACCTTCTTTCACCTCACCCCCCTTGCAAATCAGGCAAGCAGTCTGAGCCCCAAGCCATGCAGCAGTCTCTTCTTCTTTTTGATGACTCTGTCAGCAGGGTTTCCCAGGGCCATCCACCTAGCCCTGCCCCAGAAGTGGAAGAGATTGAGTGCAGCGATGCCCAACCACTTATTTCTCAAGATGAGTACATGCAAGGACCATCGCAGCACGTCTCCGATGATGACGAAACGCAGGTGCCAACTGCTGCGGCGTTCAGCATTGTGGAGACCGACAAGGAGGGCAGGGGTGAAGACTGGGTGGAAGATGATGTGGAGGACGATGAGGTCCTCGACCCCACATGGAATGAACGTCATGCAGGTGACCTGAGTAGTTTGGAGGAAGAGGCGGTGGTCGCACAGAGCCACCAGCACAGCAGAAGAGGGAGCAGGGTGCAGAAGCGGAGTGGCCGTGCCCTAGACACTACGCCTGCTACTGCCCAACACAGCAAGGGAACGAGCGCACCAAAGTCAGCTCAAAGGAGTTCTCTAGCGTGGAAGTTCTTTAGAAAATGTGCTGATGACAGGACACGAATGGTTTGCACCCTGTGCAATCAAAGCCTGAAGCGAGGCATAAACCTTCTCAACCTGAGCACAACCTGCATGATCAGGCATCTAAGTGCAAAGCACGAGCTGCAGTGGAGTAGACGCCTTAAAAAACCAAGAAACGTCTCTGGCTCATCCTGCTTCCTCTTCTGCTGCAGTCTCGGCTGCTCCAGCCACATCTGTAGTGATACCCGGCACCTGCCACCCCGCAAACAGAGGATCTGTCAGCAACACCACCACCTGGGTCACCAACCATCTCCACAATGTCCCGTGGAAGCGTTCAGCTTTCCATCTCCCAAACACTTGAGAGGAAGAGGAAGTACCCCCCTACCCACCCGCGATCCCTGGCCCTGAATGCCAGCATTTCAAAATTCTTGGCCTTTGAAATGCTGTCATTCCGTCTGGTGGAGACGCACAGTTTTAAAAACCTTATGTCGGTGGCTGTCCCACAGTACGTCGTGCCCAGCCGCCACTACTTTTCCAGGCAAGCCATCCCTTCCCTGCACAACCAAGTGGGGAAAAAATCAGGTGTGCACTGCGCAACGCCATCTGTGCCAAGGTCCACCTAACTACCGATACATGGACCAGTAAGCACGGTCAGGGGCGTTATATCTCAATAACGGCACACTGGGTAAATGCAGTGGCGGATGGGCCTGAGGCGGATATCAATTTGGCGCATGTCCTTCCACCACCGAGGATTGCAGGGCGCTTCAGTTTGCCTCCTGTTCCTAACTCCTCCTACTCCGCTTCCTCATCCTCTACCGCCTCCTCATCCGGACAGCGTAACACCTTCACCACCAACTTCAGCACGGCCAGGGGTAAACGACAGCAGGCAGTTTTACAACTTGCCTGTTTGGGGGACAAACCACACACCGCGCAGGAGTTGTGGAGGAGCATGGAACAGCAGACAAATGAGTGGTTGCTGCCAGCGAGCCTCAAGCCCGGCCTGGTGGTGTGCGATAACGGGCGAAATCTCATAGCAGCTCTGGGCCTAGCCGGTTTGACGCACATCCCTTGCCTGGCGCATGTGCTGAATTTGGTGGTGCAGAGGTTCCTTAAAAACTACCCCGATATGTCAGAGCTGCTGCAGAAAGTGCGGGCCGTCTGTGCGCACTTTCGGCGTTCTCACCCTGCTGCTGCTTGCCTGTCAGCGCTGCAGCGTAACTTCGGTCTTCCCGCTCACCGCCTCATATGTGACGTGCCCACAAGGTGGAACTCCACCTTGCACATGCTGCAAAGACTGTGCGAGCAGCAGCAGGCCATAGTGGAGTTTCAGCTGCAGCACGCACGCGTGAGTCGCTCTGCGGAACAGCACCACTTCACCACCAATAACTGGGCCTCCATGCGAGACCTGTGTGCCTTGTTGCGCTGTTTTGAGTACTCCACCAACATGGCCAGTGCCGATGACGCCGTTCTCAGCTTAACTATCCCACTTCTATGCCTCCTTGAAAAAACAATTCGGACGATGATGGAAGAGGATGTGGCACAGGATGAGGAGGAGGAGGAGGATGAAGAGGTAACATTTCCAAGGCTTTCAGGGGAGTCATTCACAAGGGGCTCCGAGGGTGGGTTCCTTCACACACAAACGCCAGGGACACAATTGTCCAGCAGGGGCACAGTTCTGGAGGATGAGGAGGATGAGGAGGAGGAGCTGGAGGAGGAGATGGAACCATGTTCACAGCAGGGTGGCACCCAGGCCAGCTCATGGCCATCACTGGTGCTTGGCTGGGGGGATACAGAGGACACGGATGATACACCTCCCACAGAGGACAGCCTTTCGTTGCCTCTGGGCAGCCTGGCACACATGAGCGATTACATGCTGCAGTGTCTCCACAACGACCGCCGAGTTGCCCACATTCTAACTTGTGCTGATTACTGGGTGGCCACGCTGCTGGATCCCCGTTACAAGGACAACGTACCGTCCTTAATTCACTCACTGGAGCGCGATCGCAAGATGCGCGAGTACAAGCGCACGCTGGTAGACGCGATGCTGCTGGCATTCCCACCTGACAGCGGGGCCACAGTGGAAGCACAAGGCAGAGGAGGAGGAGGAGGAGGAAGAGGTCGCCAACACAACCAGGGCACCGCCAGCACCTCAGAAGGCAGGGTTAGCATGGCCGAAATGTGGAAAAGCTTTGTCAGCACGCCACAACAAACAGCAGCACCAGCAGCTCAGATGGAACGTCTTAGCAGCAGGCAGCATTTTACCAACATGGTGGAGCAGTATGTGTGCACACGCCTACATGTAGTGAATGACGGGTCTGCCCCCTTCAACTTCTGGGTCTCCAAATTGGGCACATGGCCTGAGCTTGCCCTTTACACCTTGGAGGTGCTGGCGTGCCCTGCAGCCAGTGTATTATCTGAACGGGTATTTAGCACGGCTGGGGGCGTTATAACAGACAAGCGCAGCCGCCTGTCCAGAGACAATGTGGACAAGCTCACGTTCATTAAAATGAACCAGGCATGGATCCCACGGGACTTTTCCGTACCTTGTGCAGAATAGCGATGGATACCGACCTTACCCACCCATTGTTCCATTTTTGCTCTTTCTCACTCTTTTAAAATTTGTGAAAAGAAGCAGTGTTGGCTACCTCGTCCTCCTCAGGGCCAGATTAACGTAGGGGCTATTGGAGCTGCAGCTCCAGGCCCCTACCTTTTATATAGGCCCCGGGTTGGCCATATTCACTGTTACCGCTCTTCTGTCACTTGTAAACACAGAAGTCTGGCTTCTATGCTCGCTTCCCCAGGCAGCTCCCTCAGAACCTCCCCACACAGCACGAAGGCCGGACAAGGAGGGACAGTTGCCGATGCATGGATGTGTTTATGGGCTTCAGAGACAGCATCCCATGTTGAATTAGGCATGCATGGCTGCACCCTTCCTCCTCTGGGTGCATGCCAAGGCACGGCCCTTAAGGCCCTTCAAAATCCTCAGCACCAAGCCCATGATGCTCTTAATCCGGCCCTGGTCCTCCTCCACCGCCGCTTCCACCTACACCGCCCATAGGTGTGCGCAGCCTATTGCATTAGGGTGTGCACCCCAGAGTTTAAATACACATGCATGTGTTTGCCTACATGTACATGGCCCCGATACATTACTCTCCCTGCTGGCAAAGTGAAATAGAGCAGAGCAGGTCCGAGGGAGATCTTTCCCATCTCCTCATTGGGAAACAGAGCGATAATGCTAATGTGCCCTAGGTGATTAGGGTGTGCCCAGGTACACCCGGCACACCCTGTGCGCACGCCTATGACACTGCCACATCCACCACCACCTCAACCTCCCTCCTACTCCATATGGGCCTCGTCCTTCAGAGATGAAGAACATTGTTTTATTTTTCAGTTTTTTTTGTTGTTTTAAGTTATTTCCCTATCCACATTTGTTTGCAGAGCACTTGCCATGCTCTTAAATACGTTTTGCTGCCATTTGCAGCACTCTAGCCCTTTCCTTTGGTGTTTTAGAGCCATTTTAGTGCCTGAAAGTTCGGGTCCCCATTGACTTCAATGGGGTTCGGTGTCCAGGAAAAGTTCGGCAAAAGTCCGGGACACGGACCCGGACTTTTTTTAAAAGTTCGGCCGAACCCGCCAAACACGGACATCCAGGTGTCCGCTCAACTCGTTCGTTTTACAAGGTCTCAGGTGTGAATGGAAAGAAGGTGTGTTAAATTTGGTGTTATCGCTCTCACGCTCTTATACTGGTCATTGGAAGTTCAACATGGCACCTCATGGCGAAGAACTCTCTGTGGATCTTAAAAAAAGAATTTTTGCTCTACATAAAGATGGCCTAGGTTATAAGAAGTTTGCCAAAACCCTGAAATTGAGCTGCAGCATGGTAGCCAAGAACATATAACGGTTTAACAGGACAGATCCCACTCAGAACAGGCCTCGCCATGGATGACCAAAGAAGTTGAGTGCATGTGCTCATCATCATAACCAGAGGTTGTCTTTGGGAAATAGATGTATAAGTTCTGCCAGCATTGCTGCAGAGGCTGAAGGGGTGGGGGGTCAGCCTGTCAGTGCTCAGACCATACGTCACACACTGCATCAAATCGGTCTGCATGGCTGTCATCCCAGAAGGAAGCCTCTTCTAAAGATGATGCACAAGAAAGCCCGCAAACAGTTTGCAGAAGACAAACAGACTAAGGACATGAATTACTGGAACCATGTCCTGTGGTCTTTTGTTTTGATTGTGCTCTATTATTTTAAATATAGTTTCTAATAGATACCTACATCCCAAATTGTATGATTTTAGAAAAACCAACTCCTCCTAGGGACATTGGTAAAAAGTGGGCTAAAGGGGACTTTTCCTGGTATCATACTCAAAGATTTACAGCTACATATATGTAAAAATTGACAAATGTTATTTAAGTCTAAAAAAGGAACATTTATGGTTTAGAAAACATACATACAGAAAAGGGGAGAAAAATATATATAACCAACAAAATACTGGTAACAATTCAAAGTTGTTTGACAAGTAAGGTCCTCTTTATTTGAGTGTGGGGCTACTGGTGCCACCACTTAGGTCCTTGCCCGACATGTTTCGCTATACAAAGCTTCTTCAGGGGCGGAAGAACTCGATAAAGGTATCATTACTGTCTAAAAAACATCAGTACAAATAGTTATTCATAAATACATACAGACATAAATATTTTGAGAGCGTTAATATAAGTGACAGCCCAGTCCAAGGCCCAATCCCACATATCCCATGCGCAGTACTCCAGGTTGCCAGATAGAAAGATGGAAAAAGTGTGTGGCATGCAAAAAACGTCTCCCTGGCGAGTGTGGGGGCTCATTTTTAAATATACTGTCATTAAAGAAATGTATTGATGTACTACTGTGGTAGGAAATTATACATAGAGTGATAATTAGCCGGTGAGCAAAGAAAAAGGGGGGTGTAGTTCCTCCACTTATTATTGACATATTTTAATATGTGTATATATATATATATATATGTATATATGTATAGAATTAAGTAATAGGCGCCGCCATATCACAATCTTTCAAGATAAACCTACCAGTTAACTTGTCACTCAGTGGTTACATATGGATGTAGAGGAGATGGAGATGGACCAAAATGGTAACAATATGCTTGTTTTAAAATGGCTTAAAAAAAAAAAGGGGGGGTAAAAAATACAGGTGGTCAGGTAAAACGATTTAAATGTCAACTAGAATGGATTTTCTATAGGGGTAAGAGGAGGATAATAATTGCCATGTATGGTTACCTTCAATTTATATCAAAAAGAGCCAGGTGTTTCAGCTGATTGGGAATATCCTCAGCCGCCTGTTTATATCGCTGAGCGCAGGTTCCTTTCTTCGCTCACCGGCTGATTATCACTCGATGTATAATTTCCTACCATAGTAGTACATCAATACATTTCTTTCATGACAGTATATTTAAAAATGAGCCCCCACACTCACCGGGGAGACGTTTTTTGCATGCCACACACTTTTTCCATCTTTCCATCTGGCCACCTGGAGTACTGCGCATGGGATACGTGGGATTGGGCCTTGGACTGGGCTGTCACTTACATTAACGCTCTCAAAATATTTATGTCTGTATGTATTTATGAATAACTATTTGTACTTTTGAGGGGCCAGCAAATTTACACTGTTCTACAAGCTGACACTCACTACTTTACATTGTAGAAAAGTGTATTTTCTTCAGTGTTGTCACATGAAAATATATAATAAAATATTTACAAAAATTTGAGGGGTGAACTCACTTTTGTGAGATACTTTGGATAATATATTGTCCAAAGTATTGAGATGCTTGCCTTTACATGCACATTAACTTTAATGGCATCCCAGTCTTAGTCCGTAGGGTTCAATATTGAGTTAGCCCACCTTTTGCAGTTATAGCAGCTTCAACTCTTCTGAGAATGCTGGCCACAAGGTTTAGGAATGTTCTATGGGAATGTTTGACCATTCTTCCAGAAGCACATTTGTGAGGTCAAGTACTGATGTGGACAAGAAGGCCTGGCTCGCAGTCTCCGCTATAATTCATCCCAAAGGTGTTTTATCGGGTCGAGGTCAGGAATCTGTGCAAGCCAGTCAAGTTCCTGCATCCCAAACTCTCTCATCCATGTCGTTATGGACCTTTCTTTGTGCTTCTTTGTGCACTGGTGTGCAGTCATGTTGGAATAGGAAGGGACCATTCCCAAACTGTTCGCACAAAATTGAAATTGTCCAAAATGTCTTGGTATGGTGACACCTTTTAGAGTTCCCTTCACTGTAAATAAGGGGCCAAGCCCAGCACCTGGAAAACAACCCCACACCATAACCTTCTTACACCAAATAATATGGACCAGTGCACAAAGCAAGGTCCATAAGGCAAGGCCGATATATCGGCGGCTGATATGCACTTTCCCTGATATAACAGGATCGGCCCCGGAACTGGCCGTTATTGCCGATATTTTTGTGATGTCATTCTGCCTTCTTAGGTCGCCTCCCTCACCTTGGACAGCCTTGTCTGGAGTCAGGACTAGTCTCGCGGGAGTGTACCACAGCCATACACCCACCCACCGCAGCCTGGTGCCAGCCAGCCACCCACATTCACAGGCCCTGTACCAGCCAGCCAGCCACAGACACTGTATCAGCAATCCAGCCAGCCACTCACAGGCCCTGTACCAGCCAGCCAGCCACCCACAGGACCTGCCAGGCACTGTACCAGCCAACCAGTCACCCACAGGCCCTGTACCAGCCAGCCACCCACATCCCCTGTGCCAGCCACAAACCCACCACAGGGTGCCAGCCAGCCACCCACCACAGGGTGCCAGCCAGCCAGCCATCCACCACAGGGTGCCAAACAGACAGCCACCCACAGACAGGGTGCCAGACAGCCAGCCACCCACAGGCCATGTACCAGCCAGCCATAGGCACTGTACAAGCCAGCTGCCCACAGGCCCTGTACCAGCCAGCCACCCACAGCCCCTGTGCCAGCCACCCACCTACCACAGGGTGCCAAACAGACAGCCACCCACAGACAGGGTGCCAGACAGCCAGCCACCCACAGGCCATGTACCAGCCAGCCATAGGCACTGTACAAGCCAGCCGCCCACAGGCCCTGTACCAGCCAGCCACCCACAGCCCCTGTGCCAGCCACCCACCCACCACAGGGTGCCAGACAGACAGTCACCCACAGACAGGGTGCCAGACAGCCAGTCACCCACAGACCCCGTAACAGCCAGCCACAGGCACTGAACCAGCCAGCCACCCACAGCCCCTGTGCCAGCCACCCACCAAAGGGGGCCAGTCAGCGAGCCAGCCAGCCACCCACCACAGGGTGCCAGCCAGACATCCACCACAGGGTGCCAGAC